>NC_071261.1:25709075-26041575 GCF_023375685.1 Ictalurus furcatus
ATATTTATTTTTATTCTCACCATTTAATAAATGATTAAATCTGTGAGGTGAAAATTCATTCAGTGTTAAATACAGGAGTGATGATCAGTGGTGCTGAATTTTTACCACTATAATTTAAATCAGGACTGAAGTAAGGATAGAGTTTCTCAGTGAAAGACTGACCAGTGAAAGAGTAGATATGACAGCTGGACTTCACATCATAAAAGGAGACCAGACCCTCCTCATAATCCACAAACACCCCCACCTTCTCCACCTTCTCTCTCAGTGTGAGGCGGACAGGGGGATCAGCAAACGCCACATAACAATTCTCAATCATCAGCCCCACAGTCCAATACCCACCCTGAGGAATCGGTATAATGTCTCCTTTCCTGTTAATGGACTCTGTGGCGACTCCGAGAGCCCACTCAGTTTTCCCTCTAACCTGCACCTCATAATAAAATCTCCCTGAGGAGAAACTCTGCTTTCCCAGAACAGAAACATGTTTATTAAACCTCTGTGGTGTATCAGGGAGATTCTGTCGTGTGTCTCCATGTGTCACTTGTTCTCCATCTGCAGACAGGATGAGATTGGGATGAGCTGTATCAGGATCCAGAGTCACATCCACTGAGAGAAACACACAGAGTGAGATGTGAGGTTGCAGGTAAAAAATATTAAATCATCATCAGTGGATCAGATTCATTAGGATTTATAAGAGGATTTGTAGAAGATTAAATAATGAAACATTTTTAAATGTTCTCTTGTAAAGAGAAAACTTGTACAGTTGATGGTAGGAGCCTGTCAAAGATGAGAAATATAAAATGTTTTCCTTCTGAAATTTTTGTGCTTCAGGAAAAACATAGGAAGAGTCACAGAAGATGAGAGAAAAATATTTGAGGAAAAACTTGATCCTGATGGAGAAAATAAGTTCAGCGAGTCTCTTGTGATAAATATCTGGTAAGTTTTAGTTTTTGGAAGAAAACACGTGACTCTAAAGTCCATGATGGAGACAAACTGCATTTTTAAATTCTTTTTAACTGCATGATTATAAATCTCTTTGACTTCTTTGTCCAGCACAACAACAACATTCACCTCTGACAGGCAAAGAGTTTTATACTCATCACTTTTCCACATACATGCTGTAACACATCATTCTTTCACAATAATACAGTATTTCCACACAATGTTTTTGTAACATTATAATCTTTCATTTTCACAAGTGAAGCTTGTTAAAATGTCTGATCTCCACAGGATAAATGAGTCTGATCTATAATGAGTTGATGTTAATCTGTTTCTCTCCTTCCTCTCTCCTCTGAATGAATGAATAAAAAGTATAACCAGCTATCAGGTGCTCCGTTATAACTCGCTAATTCCCCCACACTCCAGCTGCAGACTCCGGATAAAGAAATAACACGATAGTTATAAAACACTTTTATTTATTAATCTGATTCAAATCCACGATTGCTTTCGCAGTGTTCTGTTGCTATAGTGATACAGGCGCGCTCCCAAGAGGGGGAGGGGTTTAATCGTAGGAGCTCCATTGCCTTTGCCGAATCCTGAGTAACCCGGATGTTCAACTTCAGTTATTTCCGGGTTGAATTTTTGCAGCTGAATTTGACTGGTTGAATTTGAGCTCTGAAATTATCGACCTGAATACAGACTTCTGAATATCTGACAACTGAATTATTCAATCTGAATTTAAACCCGATTTTAAAACAGTAATCTTTAATGTAACGGGTATGGAAAATATTCCATACATTTAATGTGTAGAATTACACAAAAGGGAATGTGTTTCTGATGTAGCTGTCTACTTGTGTGAGTACTTTCCCTTTTAATTGTCATGATGTCACTGGTCTGTGTAATTTCCTGTTTTGGCTCCTCCAAGGTAAATTTAATTTTGAGTTCTCAATAATCTTGTTTCATCTTTATTTAAATTATCATTTATATACATATATACCCATTTTAATTTGTGTGTATAGTGTTGTTTTATTTATCTGTGTGATTATTTTTGTTGTTTTAGCCTGCTTTTTGATTGATTTTTTTGTATTTTGTTTCAACATGTGACCATCGCACATTATGTTTATTTTATAGAGCACAGTTTAAGGGCGATTCACTCAGGCAGACTGCTTGTTTGTGTCATCAGAATAAATGAAGAGTTGACCCAGTTGCAGTCTGCCTATTTTTTAATTAATTTATTTATTTTTTGGATAAAATAAAAGACACAACACAGCGTACAACCAGTTACATAAACACTGAAAAAAATAAAACTTGAATTTCAAGCATTTTAATTTAAATAAACAATTAATTAATTAAATAAACAAATACAGATCTGTGGTTTACAACATTATATATTTCAATATTATGACTGTATGTCAGTTTTTCACTCCCATACACAGACACACAGAGCTTCTCACTTCATGAGAAAATTTCGATAAAGAAACAGAACAGAGACATTTTCAAACTCACACCAAAATAAAAGTAGCTAGTGTAATGTTTACTTAAATATCTTCTCCTCTACACCCGATCTTCTACCAGCACTTTAAATAAAATCATTTCTCCTCTATGTTTATGTCAATCATACTATTTACTGTTTTGTTTTCTGGTGTTTTTCAAAATCAAATCATCAGGTTTAATCAATAAGCAGCAGGACGCCAGTGAATTTATTTACAGTCTGTACTTACTGTAGCTCTTTACTTACAGTAACAGGTGTGTATTGTTTCACCTGATAGAAATTTACATTTATTATCAGATTTAATTTCGCCCATCGTTTTAAAGTCACTTAGACACATTTTTCTCAGTTCCTCTCGGGGTTTGTGTTTGTTTCGTGTTTCTCTGTTTTTAATGTAAATGATGGATATTATCCAGTAGTGAGGAGTTTTCATCTCGAGTTTTATGAAGTTGTTATATTATTTGTCCGCTAGATGGCAGTGAAAGACCACAACACTATACACTTACACACTCCTTAAAGAAAATAATCACTGCAAAATAAACAAATCAATAAACAAATCATTTACTAATGGATTAATAATAAATAAATAAATAAATAAATAAAGGCAAATCCCATTAAAAAAAAGATTAAGAAAATGTAACGTTTGTATATGAATATGTTTATACAACAGCTAACAGACTAAACTGATTAGTCAATTTTAAAATCTATCATTTCCTCAGAATTTATGATGGAAACATTTTTGTTCTGTGCTGGATACTTTTATTTTGACATGGGTTAGAAATGAATGCCTTTGCATTTCCTTATCTGAATGTTTCCGTTATGACGTGTGTGTGAGAGAGAGAGAGAGAGCGCTGAATCTTTTACATGAAAAAAACTGTAAGAGACATTTTTTTTAGTGCCTGAGGTTAGGCGCGCGCGCGCGCGCGCGCGCACACACACACACACACACACACACACGCACACATAAATACAGCAGAGACTCTGATGTAACTGTACTGTAGATAAAATTGTTCTTACCTGCAAACAACTTCTTCTTTTTAAACTCTGTGAAACATGAATCAATATTTTATATGAATTTATCAAAATACAATTAGTTCAACAAAACATAAAATAATTAATATTTGAACCATATTTACACCACAGACCAAAAGTACAAACCAAATCCATCCACCCATTTTCTATACCGCTTATCCTACACAGGGTCGCAGGGAGCCTGGAGTCTGTCCCCGGGATAGCGGGGCAAAAAGCAGGGGATGCCCTGGACGGGGGGCCAACCCACTGCAGGGCACAATCACACACACTACAGACAATCTGGAAACGCCAGTCAGCCCACAACGAATGTGTTTGGACTAGGGGAGGAAACCGGAGTACCCGGAGGAAACCCCTGAAGCGCAGGGAGAACACGTGCACACAGGGCAAAGGTGGGATTTGAACCCCCAACCCCGGAGATGTGAAGCAAGCGTGCTAATCACTAATCCCCCGTGTCTCCCACAAACCAAATAAAAAATAAATCAATATTTAAAACACCAAAAACAAATTTATTGCCATCAGTAGATTTTTTTTTTGCCTAAAAATAGAGAAATGTAAAGAAAGGAGAGAAATATAAATCGAAGAATCTGTTCCTCTTCCTAAATATATACCGCTCCCTCCATAAAGGCATTTTTTTAAAAATTTGCATCTGTTTTAAATTTGTACTCAAACATATCACATGTGGTTAAAGTGCACATCCACAGATTTTAATAAAGTGTATTTTTATATGTTTCTGAACATGTAGAAATTACAACACTTTATACACAGCTTCCATTCCATGGTATCATAATATTTGGGACCTTGAGCTTCACAGGTGTTAGTGATTATTCAGGTGTGTTTAATTGCTTCATTAGTGCAGGTATGAGAGAGATTTCAGCATCTAGTCTTTATTCCAGACTTTTGGTCACCTTTAGTCTTCTTTTACTGTTCATCAACATGAGGACCAGAGTGCCGGTGAAAGTCAAGGACACATTATAAGGCTGAGAGACAAGAATAAAACAGAGACATCTGTCAAACTTTAGGGTTACAAAAATATCAACTGTGTGGAACATTATTAAGAAGAAAGAGAGAACGGGTGAGCTTAGTAACTATAAAGAGTCTGGTAGGCCAAAGAAGATCTCCACAGCTGATAGCAGAAGATTCTCACCATAATGAAGAAAAATCCTCATACACCTGTCTGACAGATCAGAAACGCTCTTCAGGAGGCAGGTGTGGATTTGTCAGTGAATAATGTCTGCAGAAGACTTCATGAACAGAAATACAGAGGCTACACCGCAAGATGCAGACCACTAGTTCTCCACAAAAACAGGATGGACAGGATAGTTTACTAAAAAGTTCTTAAAGGAGCCTGCAGAGTTCTGGAAAAAGGTCTTGTGGACAGGTAAGACCAAGATGAGCTTGTATTAGAGCGATGGCAAGAACAGAGTGTGGAGGTGAAAAGGGACTGGACAAGATCCAACGCATACCACCTCATCTGTAAAACATGGTCCTGTACGACTGCCTCAGGTACTGGCTCACTCATCTTCACTGATAATGTAACTGCTGATGGCAGGAGCACAATGAATTCTGAGTGCTGTTATTTACACATGGTAAAACTCAGGGGTATAAAAATACTCATTATTAAAGAGTATGTGCACTTTAACCTCGTGTAAATAGTAAAACTCAAATTTTAAGTCCTTAAAGTGTCACAAACTTAGATGTAATTACCGTCTTCCACTCTCTGTCTCTGCAGCTCTAAAAAGAGAAAAAAAGTTCATATTAGAGCTTAAACAAACGTGTAGGATAATGTTTAATACACTTATTATTTTCCATTGTGTGAGTTGTGTGTTGAATAAAACCAACAAGTTCACTTTATTTAACTTTGTTTCTATAATACATTTTATAGACAGTAGAAATGTGGTGTTTAACACATGCATGAGGTCATATGTATAATATTATATACACTATACGGACAAAAGTATGTGGACACCTGACCATCACACCTATATGAGCTTGTTGGAAATCTCATTCCAAAACCATGGGCATTAATATGGAGTTGGCATTGCACATAGTGATCTTAGGCTTGTGTGCAGCTGCTTGGCCATGGAAACCTATTTCATGAAGCTCCTGATGCACAGTTCTTGTGCTGATGTTGCTTCCATTGGCAGTTTGGATCTCTGTAGTGAGTGATACAACAGAGGAAAGGTGATTTTTATGCACTATGAGCTTCAGCACTCAGCGGCCCTGTTCTGAGAGTTTGTGTGGACCAACACTTCATGGCTGAGCTGTTGTTGCTCATAAACACCTCCATTTCACAATCACAGCACTTACACCATGTTCACACTAGCACACGACATGTCTCTCGTGTCATTTGTAGTTTGTCTCTTGTGGGCGTGGAGCGAGTGCTGCTGTGTGGGTGTGTACCGTCCATTCAGCTCCAGTGAGAGTCATGACCAATATGTAGCTTACAGCACACAGTTAACTACAGTATATTATTTATTTATCTTTAAAATGCACTTTGAATTGTAACGTTTTATTAAACTGGAAAACATGTGAAAAATCTGTTGTTTGATGTTCGTTACGTAACGTGTATTCGTATTAGCTATTAGCAGCATAAGCTAACTGTACTAGCTATTTTTCTTTGTAATGTCTCTATACAGGTTTAATGAGAAGTCATATATGACAGGATAAAATGAAACCATGGTTATGAGTTTTATTTCATTTTTTAGTTAAGCAGTACATGATACTACCTACTTTGCAGGTAGGAACTAAATGTTGTTCCATGTGTACCATACAATTAATTCAAGGAACGATTTGAGCAATCGTTTGGATTTACCATGTCATTTACGGTGTTTGGCAGATGCCCTTATCCAGAGCGGCTTACATTTATCTCATTTATACAGCTGAGCAGTTGAGGGTTAGTTAAGGGCCTTGCTCAAAGGCCCTACATTGGCAGCTTGATGGTGCTGGGGTTTGAACTCATCATCTTCCAATCAGTAATCCAGTGTCTTAACCACTGAGCTACATCATACCTAATTTACATGAAGTTGAGAAAATCTCAGGTCGCATGTTGCTTGTTGTGCTGTCACTGATATTGAAATCATCTGTGTCATGTGTCTATAGAACGTGAATTGTCGCCTATTACTCTCTAATGTGAACGAATCTTTACAGTTGACAGAGGCAGATCTAAGGGGGCAGAAATTTCAGAAACTGACGTGTGGTAAAGATGACACACTGACAGTACCACGTTTAAAGTCACTGAGCTCTTTAGTCCATTCTACTGGAAGTGATTGTCTAAGGAGATTGTAAAGCTACGTGCTTGATTTTATTCACCTGTTAGTAATGAGTGTGACTGAAACACATGAACTCAGTAATTAGGAGGGGTGTCCACATACTTTTGGCCATGCAGTGTATATTAGAGCTAATGCCACATGTAAAGATGTTAATTCATAACAGTAATTCATGTGTATTTACTGTAATTCATTTCAGACCACACACACACACACACACACACACACACACACACAGCATTTCTTTTTGTGTCCACACAAGTGTTTCCCAACCTTTTTTCAGTCAGGGCACCCTTTGAAAATTGTAAAAGATTTGTGCCACCCTACACAAACACTAATGCTAGACAGAGTTAAGCCTGGTTTATACGCGACACGTCCGCAATAGCACGAGGGAGCATGGCAAAAATGATATCATCGCGGAGTGGGCGGTCTAGCACGTTGAGTGCAAATGGCCTCATTCGGTTTGCACGGTATTTTTTGTAACTTACCACACTGCGCCATATCCGAAAAGGAATGACTTCAACTCTTGCCAAAAGGTACGATTGTACAGGCATCTCTACGATCCATCCATGCGGGACCATAGAGATAGCCAGATGGCATAAAATTCATGGAAACGTTTTTAAAAATTGTGATTTCGATTTGCTTTGTACATACTGTTGAAATAAAGCCAAAGCTGAAAGTTTTTTGGGGGTGCACCATGTTTTCATTCATCAGTATCTTTACAAATATACAGTCACTACACTACACCTTCAGACAGTGATTAAACCTCATTCTTTTGTCTTTATACATAGAGACGTTTACATTGATGGGCGGTCATACATACATACATACATGCACTGATGGGCGAACAATCACCTGATTTTGTAAATGTGAGAAACAGAGATGCATCGATACTAAATTTCTCAGCTGATACCGATAACTGATTATTCCGAGTGATATCGGCCGATACCGATACAGATACCAATACCAATAGTTTGGTGGTTCTGCCTTTTATGCCTTCTTTTAAATGAATAATAATTTATTTCACAATTCTGAAAGAAATGCAAATAAAAACTTTATTCACTCCATTTCAACAAGTTGTTTCACACTAACTGGTCTCATAAACAGAAAACACATTACTCAAATTAACATTAACACATGAACTAAATTCTGAAGATTAAAGTAAGATTTCTTAACTTATTAAATGTTATTAATTCATATTAGCAGAATTAATTGTCTGAATTCTAAAAAAAACTCCTGTTAGGCTTCACATTCACTCACCACAAACAAAAGCAGCTCGGCAAAAAAAAAAAAAAAATTCACTCGATGCTGAAACTCCCACTTCACTGCTGCAATGTCCGGTGTAAAATTTTAGCAGTGCAGAGCTTACAGACTGCAGTTTTGTCACCATTCCACACAAGAGACATCATCTTTACACACAGCACAAACTCCATGTGTTTTCCTGCCCTCTTTTGATTGACAGGATATAATCGGCCCTAATCATCGGATGTTTTTAAACATTGGACGATGGCAAATATCTTGAAAAACTGTCTTTTTCGGTCAATACCAATTATTGTGCGATACATCGGTGCATCTCTAGTGAGCAATAACATTTGCAGGAAGCTCACACATTTTGCTTATGTCTACAATAATTGCTAACATTTACAAAATAAACCTACAATAAATAATAAGTCTATTTAATGAAAGCAAAGGTCCAGGTTTAACAAAAATTTTAATGAAATGAATAATAATAATAAAAAATCGAGGTTGTTCAATTTAGTTTTATAGATGGTCTCATATTTATAGCTATATTTTGTTGTAATGAGACAAGTGATAAACTCAAGGTTTACTGTGTTTTATATAATTCTTATATGATTCTTTGCTCTTTTTTCATACTGTGGGTTTTAGTGACATGTACTGAAAACAAACATCAACAACAAACACATTATAACGGCGAGCGCGTCAAGTATAAATGTCTCGTACGTTTGGGGAGGTGCGTGCGCAATCAGTGGAGGCTCGCAGTGTGGAGCGAGGATACAGCATAAACAAGGCTTTTTTTTTTATCTAAATGGGGATGAAGTTGATGGTTCAGAAGCATCTGGAGCTTTTCTTTAAAGAATACTGTCCATATTCTTTTGAACTACACACACATCGTCACACGCTAATTATTACGATAAAACACACGCATACGTTACGCATACTGATGTTAAAGTGCTGCTGACGGGTCAGCAAAGGGGTGGAGGGGGAGGCAATTTTTTTTTATATATAATTATTATTATTATTGTTATGCGTGTGTTTGTCTGTCTTATTATTTCTGTGTCTGTGTTATTATTTCAGACATCAGATATTTATCATATATATTAAATGTTTTATACACATTTTAGCATTTTAGAAATGTTTGAAGGCTTTTTGCACTATACTACTGCTCTCATCAGACAGCACACCAGGGTTGGGAAACACTGGTCTAGACTGTGTAGACCAGGGGTGTCCAATCTTATCCGGAAGGGCCGGTGTGGGTGCAGGTTTTCATTCCAACCAAGCCGGAGCCACACCTGATTCCACCTGTTTAATCAGTTGATCTTGGCTTTCAATAGACTCGGGTGTGGCTTCTGCTCGGTTGGAATGAAAACCTGCACTCACACCGGCCCTTTCTGGATAAGATTGGACACCCCTGGTGTAGACAGTGCTTTATTATCTTACATTTCAACAAGGTGATATTGCCTCCTCCAATTAAAATATTCAGCATGATTTTAAAACCATAAAAAGTTCATTCTCACCTGCGTATTCCTTCTCCTTCTGAAGCTCTGAGGCTAAAACAGATCAAACTGTTTTGAGTATTTTGTGTAAATTCTATATAAATTAAAGTATAAATAGATTAAGCAGTATAATATAGTGATAAGGTAAATGGACAACACAAATCAGATTGCGGTTATGAAATGTAATTGTTCTCTGATGTTATTTATTTGTTAAATGATTGCGTACACTTCACAAAGTGGAACATGATGTTACAGGTCAGTTACATACATACATACATACATACATATATATATATATATATATATATATATATATATATATATATATATATATATATTATAATGTATTGTGAGTGATGTGTTTGTATCTCTACTCTTCTTACAGAACCCTCTATGGAGTGAAATCAGAATCAGCAGAACCTGAACCTGAATGTCTAATGCTTAAAAAGAAATGTGTAAATGTGGGTATTGACAAATTATCAGTGTGAATCTTAAGTTATTTGAATATATTATTCTGAAATTCAGGTTTTTAATATTTAGTTTAATAAATTCAGGTAATAAAAAGCTGTTTAAAAGATTCAAGATTTCCGTAATTGGAGTTAAAATAAAAAACAGGTATTAAAAATTTCAAGAAGTCAAAAATCCAGAGAAAACATCTGGGATACTCAGAAAGAGCAAATGAGCCAGACTCTAATCAAACTCAGTCCTGACCAATCACAACACACCAGATGTTTTCTCTGAATTTTTGACTGTTTGAACCTGAATTAGTTTTACTACCTGTTTATTTTTTCCTGAATTTTTGATACCTTGAATTTTTTAACATGAATTTTTATTATCTGATTTTTTTTAATCTAAATTTTCAAAACCTGAATTTCACATAGTTTAATTCAAAACCAATACATTCAAATATATTTAGCTTCAGGGGCACGGTGGCTTAGTGGTTAGCACGTTAGCCTTACACCTCCAGGGTTCAGGGTTTGATTCTTGCTGTGGTCCTGTGTGTGCAGAGTTTGCATGTTCTCCACGTGCTTCATCGGGGGTTTCCTCTGGGTACTGTGGTTTCCTCCCGGAGTCCAAAGACATGCATTGTAGGCTATTTATTAAGCTGAAAAGCATCCATGTGTATGTGTGTGATTGTGCCCTGTGATGGACTGGCACCCGGTCCAGGGTGTCCCCCGCCCCATGATCCCTAGGATAGGCTCTAGGTTCCCCGCAACCCAGTAAGGATAAGCAGTACAGAACATGGACGGATGGATATTTAGATTCACTTTGACAATTTTCAATAACATCACATTTACACAAATAATTTGTACAAACATTACAAATTCAGGTTTGAGTTCTTCTGACTCTGATTTCACTCCATAAGTCTTCTTCCTCTTTACTTCCTGTTGTACAAATCTGGATACATGACCAGAGCTGCCCATAACTTAGTAGCATTCATTTAAATAAACATGAGAAGGAGCTGTAATTTCTGCCCTCTGCCCCGATCTGCCCCAATCTTGTGAACCTTCACCATGTTAAATTGTGTCTCTAAGTTAAAGAGGTCCAAACAATCTAATTAAATGTCCCAATTACCTTTATGATTACATTTTAACAGGGTGATATTGTCTGTTAAGTTTGCTCCAATTAAATAATCACTAAAACTTTAAAGAACAAAAAGTTCATTCTCACCTGCATTTTCCTTCTCCTTCTGAAGCTCTGAGGCTAAAAGATAACAGATAAAATTATTTTGAGTATTGTGTGTAAATTCTATATAAATTAAAGTATAAATAGATTTAGCAATGTAATATAGTGATAAGGTAAATGGACAACACAAATCAGATTGCAGTTATGAAATGTAATTGTTCTCTGATGTTATTTATTTGTTAAATGATTGAGCACACTTCACAAAGTGGAACATGATGTTACAGCTCAGTTATGAGTCATATAGAAAACAAGTAATTTACTGTATTGTGAGTGATGTGTTTATATCTCTACTCTTCTAACAGAACCCTCTACGGAGTGAAATCAGAGCCAGCAGAACCTGAACCTGAATGTGTAATGCTTGAAAAGAAATGTGTAAATGTGGTTCTTGACAAATTATCAGTGTGAATTTTAAGATATTTGAATATATTGGTTCTGAATGAAACCAGGTGAAATGCAGGTATTGAACATTTAGGTTAAGAAAATCAGGTAATAAAAAAATCAAGCTAGTTAAAAAAATTCAAGGTTTCTGAAATTGGGGTTTAAAAAACATTTAGTAAAAATTTAAAGAAGTCAAAAATCCAGAGAAAACATTTGGGATACTCAGAAAGAGCAAATGAGCCAGACTCTAATCAAACTCAGTCCTGACCAATCACAACACACCAGATATTTCCTCTGAATTTTTGACTGTTTGAACCTGAATTAGTTTTACTACCTGTTTATTTTTTCCTGAATTTTTGATACCTTGAATTTTTTAACATGAATTTTTATTATCTGATTTTTTAATCTAAATTTTCAAAACCTGAATTTCACATAGTTTAATTCAAAACCAATACATTCAAATATATTTAGATTCAGGGGCATGGTGGCTTAGTGGTTAGCACGTTAGCCTTACACCTCCAGGGTTCAGGGTTTTATTCTCTTCTCTCCTCCCCTCCCAAATATATATAAAGGGATGCCATTTATAAAAAAAAAAAAACTTTTCTGTACAACCCTTCATCGTATACCTTATTTTCTCGAGTTTTAGAAAAAACATCACGTCCTTTAGCCACTGGAAGATAGATGGGTATTTAGCAGACTTCCAATGCAACAGTAGTCTTGCTATAAGGGATGTGAAAGCAATAACATCCTTTTGTATCGAGCTCAATGGAACTGAGTCATCAGGAATCCCAAATACAGCAATCAATGGGCAAGGTTTTAAATCTACCTTGAGAATAGTGGACATGATGGTAAAAAAAACCAGACCAAAAACCATATAGATCAGGGCAGAAGAAAAACATATGGCCAAGATGGCAGGGAGAGGCATGGCATTTATCACACTTGTCCTCTACGTCCGGATACATCACAGAAAGTCTCGACTTGGACAGATGGACTCTATTTAAAACTTTGAACTGTATAAGTCCAAGACGAGCACAAGAAGTGGTAGACTGTACCCTCCCTATAGCACGTTCCCAACACTCCTAAATTATCTGTACTCCTAACTCTGTTTCCCACGCATTCCTAATTTTGTTACTCGACTCACTACCTAGCGCCAGAATAAAATCATAAATCCTAGAAATCATTCCTCTCTGATGCGGATTGTTTGAAAACAAGCTTTCCCAAACCTGTTCAGGAGGCGCAGAGGGGAAATCAGGAAAACATCTAGAAACGAAATTCCGAATTTGAAAATACCGGAAAAAATGCGTCACAGGGAGGTCATAAGTGGATGCCAGATTGGCAAAGCTATCAAACACACTATCAGCATACAAATCTCTTACTTGTTTAATACCCTTCTCATACCATACTGAAAATGTGGAGTCCAAACACGATGGAGGAAATAGATGGTTGTTGACTAAAGGACCCAAAGACGATGCACCTACAAATTTAAAGCGCCATCTAAATTGATACCAAGTCATAAGTGTGTTGAGGACAACTAGATTATCGGTATATAGGGAGAGTTTTGTAGGTAAAGAGGAGTAAAGCAAAGCAGGTAAAGAGGATTCCCTACAAGAAGATAGTTCCAATTTAGACCAAGAAGATCCAGGAGATTTAACCCAGTAGCAAAGTTTATGAATGTGCGCAGCCCAGTAATAGAACTGAAAATTGGGTAATGCAAGTCCTCCACTAAGTCTACATTTCTGCAATAAAGATTTACTAACCCTTGGTGGCTTCCCTCCCCAAATAAACGTACTAATTATCTTATCTAATGAATCGAAGAATGATTTTGGCAGAGAAAGAGGCACTTGCTGGAACAAGAAACTAAACTTCGGTAATATATTCATTTTGATGACATTGATCCTGCCAATTAGAGAAAGGGGTAAGTTACCCCAACTCTGAATGTTAGATTTAACCTTTGAGATAAGGGGAGTGAAGTTAGCTGATAAAAGATTAGATAAAGAACGTGTCACGTTGATACCTGGGTATTTAAAACCTGACTGACTAAATCGAAACGGTAAATGTGACTGTTGGAGAGAAAATGCTGCAGTATTGACAGGAAAACAGTCGCTTTTATCTAAATTTAATTTATAACCAGAGACAACACTGAAGGACTCCAGAACACCCAAGACAGCTGGCATAGAGGCAATAGGATCGGTTACATACAATAACAAATCATCAGCATATAGCAACAATTTGTATTCTACACCGTTTCGAACTATTCCTTTAAACAAGGGAGAAGATTTTAGTGCAATAGACAGCGGCTCGATAGCAACAGCAAAAAGCAGAGGGGATAAAGGACAACCTTGACGACACCCTTGTCCGAGAGCAAAATAATCAGAATAAATATCTTTTGTCTGAACCCTGGCATTAGGGGATGAGTAAAGAAGGCTAATCCAAGAAATAAACTTATCCCCAAATCCGAACTTCCTCAAGACTGCAAACAAATACTCCCACTCAACCCCATCAAATGCTTTTTCAGCATCTAATGAAATCACAATCTCAGGGAGCACAAACGAATGCTTTGAATAAATTATATTAAAGAGTGTACGGGTATTAAAAAACAATTGACGTCCCTTTATAAAACCGTTCTGCTCTTCAAATATAATATAAGGGAGTACATTCTCTAAACGAGATGCCATTACTTTCGCCAACACCTTTACATCTGTATTAAGCAGAGACAGCGGTCTATAAGAACCGCAGGAGGATGGATCCTTACCCTCCTTAAGAAGCAGAGCTATCGTGGCCTGTGTCAACGTTGGAGGCAAAGACCCACATTCCAAAGATTCGTTGAACATAGCCAAAAGTAATGGAGCTAATTTTCCAATAAACGTTTTAAAAAATTCAATTGGAAACCCATCCGGGCCAGGAGCTTTGTTAGATTGCATAGTTTAACTGAAATTAAAATTTCTTCAAGAGAGAGTGGGGAGTCCAGTTGCATAGCAGTATTCGAATCAATAACAGGGTTACAAAGATTTTGAAGAAATGCATTCACTTTAGTATTGTCTGTTGGAAATTCGGACTTATAAAGCGAAAAGTAAAACGATTTAAAAGTAGCATTAATTTCCATGGGATCTGTAGTGACAATATTATAAGTGTTTTTTATACTAGGTATGAGACAGGAATTGGCCTGTCGCCGTAGCAGATGTGCCAGTAAACGACTCGGTTTGTCGCCATGTTCATAATATGAACCACGAGTACGTAACAATAAGCATTCCGCCTCTTTAGTCGAAATAAGATTAAATTCTGCCTGCAAGTCAAGACGCTGTTTAAGAAGTTCTGGAGAGGGGTTCAATGCACATCTTTGATCGAGGTTACTGATCGCAGATGTAAGTTCATTAACCCTAGCAGTGCGTTTTTTATTACAGCGAGCAGAATAAGAAATAATCTGCCCTCTAATATAGGATTTAAGTGTCTCCCATAACAATGAATAAGAGGTGGAGTCATTCTGATTGAAGAAAAGAAAGTCATCAATAGAAGTAGAAATGAACTCACAGAATTCACTCTCTGCCAAAAGAAGAGAATTAAATCTCCAATGCGGTGGGCTACGTTTATAAATAGAAAGATGAATATCTAATTGTAGAGGCGCATGGTCAGAAATTACAATACCCAAATAGTCAGAAGAAACTACACAAGAATCAAGAGTGCTGTCTATAAAAAAAATAATCAATCCTCGAATAGGAATGATGCACCTGGGAGAAGAAAGAAAACTTTTTAAGAAAGGGGTTACGGGATCTCCAGGGATCAACGAGACCATTCTGACACATAAAATCGGAAAATGTTTTAGACATTGCAGATTGATTCATAGTACGGGGATTAGACCGATCTAAGTTTGGGTCAATTACACAGTTTAAATCTCTACTGAAAATCAACGGGTGAGTATTTAAGAAAGGGAGATTGCTCAACAATCTATTAGCAAATTCCACATCATCAAAGTTTGGGGCGTATACATTTACCAACAATACCTGTCTTTGCATTAGAGTACCAGCAACTATAATATATCTACCGTTCGCATTAGCGATAACGTTAGTGGACGAAAACTTTAACCTTTTGTCAATTAAAATAGCGACCCCTCTTGCATTTGAATTAAAGTTCGAGTGGAAGACTTGACTCACCCAAGGGCAGTGTAACCTTTGATGATTTTTAATACGTAGGTGCGTCTCCTGTAAAAATACTATATTGGAGTTTAAACGTTTCAAATGTGTAAAAACCTTAGATTTCTTGACAGGATTATCCATACCTCTGACGTTCCAACTAATAAATCTTAAAGGCGTGCCTGCCCCAGCTATGCTGGGATCCATATTACTACTAACCATTTAAATAAAGTAAACCATAGGAATATAAATAGCCAATTAGAGCCAAAGTGGGACCTCCCCCTAACCCCCCAACACACACCCAAAGTCTCCATAAAACAAGGGAGACAGCAGTGTTTCCCACCGAGTTGTCCACAATGTGAAAGCAACTCAAAGAGTAAGGGTTTTATTCTCGCTGTGGTCCTGTGTGTGCAGAGTTTGCATGTTCTCCACATGCTTCGGGGGTTTCCTCTGGGTACTGCAGTTTCCTTCCTGAGTCCAAAGACATGCATTGTAGGCTATTTATTAAGTTGAAAAGCGTCCATGTGTATGTGTGTGATTGTGCCCGGTGATGGACTGGCACCCGGTCCAGACAGCACACCAGGGTTGGGAAACACTGGTCTAGACTGTGTAGACCAGGGGTGTCCAATCTTATCCGGAAGGGCCGGTGTGGGTGCAGGTTTTCATTCCAACCAAGCCGGAGCCACACCTGATTCCACCTGTTTAATCAGTTGATCTTGGCTTTCAATAGACTTGGGTGTGGCTTCTGCTCGGATGGAATGAAAACCTGCACTCACACCGGCCCTTTCCGGATAAGATTGGACACCCCTGGTGTAGACAGTGCTTTATTATCTTACATTTCAACAAGGTGATATTGCCTCCTCCAATTAAAATATTCAGCATGATTTTAAAACCACAAAAAGTTCATTCTCACCTGCGTATTCCTTCTCCATCTGAAGCTCTGAGGCTAAAACAGATCAAACTGTCTTGAGTATTTTGTGTAAATTCTATATAAATTAAAGTATAAATAGATTAAGCAGTATAATATAGTGATAAGGTAAATGGACAACACAAATCAGATTGCAGTTATGAAATGTAATTGTTCTCTGATGTTATTTATTTGTTAAATAATTGCGTACACTTCACAAAGTGGAACATGATGTTACAGGTCAGTTACGTACATACATACATACATACATACATACATACATATATATATATATATATATATATATATATATTATAATGTATTGTGAGTGATGTGTTTGTATCTCTACTCTTCTTACAGAACCCTCTATGGAGTGAAATCAGAATCAGCAGAACCTGAACCTGAATGTCTAATGCTTAAAAAGAAATGTGTAAATGTGGGTATTGACAAATTATCAGTGTGAATCTTAAGTTATTTGAATATATTATTCTGAAATTCAGGTTTTTAATATTTAGTTTAATAAATTCAGGTAATAAAAAGCTGTTTAAAAGATTCAAGATTTCAGTAATTGGAGTTAAAATAAAAAACAGGTATTAAAAATTTCAAGAAGTCAAAAATCCAGAGAAAACATCTGGGATACTCAGAAAGAGCAAATGAGCCAGACTCTAATCAAACTCAGTCCTGACCAATCACAACACACCAGATGTTTTCTCTGAATTTTTGACTGTTTGAACCTGAATTAGTTTTACTACCTGTTTATTTTTTCCTGAATTTTTGATACCTTGAATTTTTTAACATGAGTTTTTATTATCTGATTTTTTTTAATCTAAATTTTCAAAACCTGAATTTCACATAGTTTAATTCAAAACCAATACATTCAAATATATTTAGCTTCAGGGGCACGGTGGCTTAGTGGTTAGCACGTTAGCCTTACACCTCCAGGGTTCAGGGTTTGATTCTTGCTGTGGTCCTGTGTGTGCAGAGTTTGCATGTTCTCCACGTGCTTCATCGGGGGTTTCCTCTGGGTACTGTGGTTTCCTCCCGGAGTCCAAAGACATGCATTGTAGGCTATTTATTAAGCTGAAAAGCGTCCATGTGTATGTGTGTGATTGTGCCCTGTGATGGACTGGCACCCGGTCCAGGGTGTCCCCCGCCCCATGATCCCTAGGATAGGCTCTAGGTTCCCCGCAACCCAGTAAGGATAAGCAGTACAGAACATGGATGGATGGATATTTAGATTCACTTTGACAATTTTCAATAACATCACATTTACACAAATAATTTGTGCAAACATTACAAATTCAGGTTTGAGTTCTTCTGACTCTGATTTCACTCCATAAGCCTTCTTCCTCTTTACTTCCTGTTGTACAAATCTGGATATATGACCAGAGCTGCCCATAACTTAGTAGCATTCATTTAAATAAACATGAGAAGGAGCTGTAATTTCTGCCCTCTGCCCCGATCTGCCCCAATCTTGTGAACCTTCACCATGTTAAATTGTGTCTCTAAGTTAAAGAGGTCCAAACAATCTAATAAATGTCCCAATTACCTTTATGATTACATTTTAACAGGGTGATATTGTCTGTTAAGTTTGCTCCAATTAAATAATCACTAAAATTTTAAAGAACAAAAAGTTCATTCTCACCTGCATTTTCCTTCTCCTTCTGAAGCTCTGAGGCTAAAAGATAACAGATAAAATTGTTTTGAGTATTGTGTGTAAATTCTATATAAATTAAAGTATAAATAGATTTAGCAATGTAATATAGTGATAAGGTAAATGGACAACACAAATCAGATTGCAGTTATGAAATGTAATTGTTCTCTGATGTTATTTATTTGTTAAATGATTGAGCACACTTCACAAAGTGGAACATGATGTTACAGGTCAGTTATGACTGATATAGAAAAAAAGTAATTTAATGTATTGTGAGTGATGTGTTTATATCTCTACTCTTCTAACAGAACCTTCTATGGAGTGAAATCAGAGCCAGCAGAACCTGAACCTGAATGTGTAATGCTTAAAAAGAAATGTGTAAATGTGGTTTCTGAAAATTGTCAGTGTGAATCTTAAGATATCTGAATGTAATTATTCTGAATTAAATCCATCTGAAATTCAGGTTTTTAATATTTAGTTTAAAAAAATCCAGGTAATAAAAAGCTGTTTAAAAGAAAAAATTTCAAGAAGTCAAAAATCCAGAGAAAACATCTGGGATTCTCAGAAAAAGAGCAAATGAGCCAACTCATTTAACTCAGTCCTGACCAATCACAACACACCAGATGTTTTCTCTGGTAGAATTGTTTGAACCTGAATTAGTTTTACTACCTGATTATTTTTTCCTGAATTTTTGAACATTGAACTTTTTAACATGAATTTTTATCACCCGATATTTTTTAAATTGAAAATATTAATACTCGAATTTCATATAGTTTAATTCAGAACCAATACTTTTAAATTAAAGATTCAAATTGTCAATTTTCAATAACATCACATTTACATGTTATTTTTACAAGCATGACAAATTCAGGATGAGGTTTTGCTGACTCTGATTTCACTCCACAACACTCCGTTCTGTTTACTTCCTGTTGTCCAAATCTGGATACATGACTTGAGCTGCCCATAATTTAAAAGCATTTATTTAAACAAACATGAGAAGGAGCTGTAATTTCTGCCCTCTGCCCCGATCTTCACCTTATTGTAAAGCATCACCATGTTAAATTGTGTCTCTGAGTTAAAGACGCACAAACAGTCTAACAACCTCGCAGTTATCTTTGTGATTATATTTGATCAGAGTCATATCGTCTGTTTAATTTACTCCATTTATTTAAATAGTATGATTTTAAGAGAACAAAAAGTTAATTGTTACCTGCTTTTTGCTTCTGCCTTTGAAGCTCTGAGGACAAAACAGATAAACTGGTTTAATAAATAAATAAATAAATAAATAAATAAATACATTTCACAATAAGTGATATAATATATTGTGACTGATGTGTTTGCATTTCTAATCTTCTTACTCCTTGTGTACTTCCC
Organism: Ictalurus furcatus; assembly: GCF_023375685.1. Lineage (NCBI taxonomy): Eukaryota > Metazoa > Chordata > Actinopteri > Siluriformes > Ictaluridae > Ictalurus > Ictalurus furcatus. Next base: position 25,728,660 of record NC_071261.1, read on the forward strand.
AATAAATGTTCAAATCTGTATAAACCTGATGTGTGTGTAATTTGACATTATTAGTTTGAGTAAACATGAGAAGGAGCTGTAAATTCTGCCCTTTGCCCTGATCTACACTTTCTCATGAACCTTCACCATCTTACATTGTGTCTGTAAGTCATGAGTACTGAGGGGAGGGTTTGATAATCATTACTGAGTCAGTGTTAATGTCAGCTCAGCAAAATTCACATTTAATATCATACAATGCCTGACTATTGCTGAATATGACCGAATATCATAAAATAAATGAATATGACACAGTACCAACTACCTACCTAATGCACACTAACAGTAAATAGATAATCACTTAACATATGGTTTCCTAGTTTCAGACACACGCCGAGTGCCGTATATTCTTTACAACAGCATGATCATCGTGTGATTATGATTTTAGACAGGTTTTTAAAATTAGAAATACATATCAAGCAACTGACATTTCAGACACAATAAAAAAAGTGCCATCAACGAAAATAGTTCCCAAAGAAGCCACAGCTGGACTGAGTGGTGTGTTGCCATAGTAACACACAGACTAACTGACAGGTCGTAGTAAGTGCAGTAAAGGTTTCAATGTGACGGACTATTGTTAGAACTGTTTTATTTATGTAGCAAACACAGACAAGTGGAGTGATACAAACAGTGAAATGTCCCAGTGCATTAGTGGACTGGAACTAACTGATGTAGAACTGTTAATGTAGCACTATTCATTCACCCCTGATTAGCAGGAAAAACACTAAAATGTGTAGGACATGGGGATCTCCAGGACCAGAGTTGGGAATATGTGGACTAAAGCTATGGTATAAACTGCAATATAATTTAAGCTGGAGATATTATGAAGGAAAATGATTTAAAGATTACCTTTCTTGTAACAGATAACTGCAGTTACTACCCATCCAACAGCAATAAGACATGCTGAAACTGAAATGCCGACAACCCACTTCCAAGCATCAAAGACTTTACCTAAAACAAAACCAAGTTTACAGTGTTACAGATATTTTTAATAAACTGTGCAAGAATTATTGATAACTGCAAAACACACTCAGACAGAACTGTAGCATAATCACCAACAGATATAATAAAAATAGTGCATATGCTCTAATGCAAGTGTTACGCCACGGCAAACTCGCGGCTGCAATACTCAGAGGGCGGCGCCGCTTACGGACATGACGGACGGGGACTACACTTCCCAGCCATGCCCGTGCTCGAGTTCACCTGAGTATTGATCACCAACGGCTGACGAAGTTATAAAAGGCCTCTTTAAGCGGCGCGCCCTCACGAAGTAAACGCTTAGCTCTTGTGACTTAGTGGTATTACCAAGCCTTAGAGTTAATCTAGTTTTTCCCGGTATTTGGACTTTCCTGCCTGTTATCTACCGTTACGATTCCTCGCTTTATCCCAGTTGGATTGTTCGCTGATATTCGTCTGTTTTCTGCTATTCATCTCACGTTGCTGCTGCACTCGCCGCCCTGCCTGTCTGCGCTTGTCTCCAGCAGGTAGCGTGACAGCAAGAATAGTGTGTGTTCATCACAATCATGTTTCATCTTTAATCACCTCATCTATAATGATTATAATGATTTGAGTAGAATGTTACAGTCTAAAGCTAAGAGTTTTTAATCATAGACACTTACTATTAATGATGACCTGTGTCTCCATCATGTGATGTTTTTGTAGAAGTCTGCAGTAAAACTTGTTGGAGTCGCTATAATCATAAACAGTGATGCGGTGTTTCACACTGAAGCCCTCAGTGTCTCTGTGTATCTGTGTATCTTCAGCAGGCAGAGTGTCTCCTTCTCTGTTCATCCACAGAACCTCAGGTTCAGGGTTCCAGCCTCTGGACTCACACACTAGATTAATCCCTCCTGAGTGATCATAACTCTCCATCGTGATCACCGGGTAGCTTCCCTGAGCTATAGGTAATATAGTGAAATCATGTTAAACGGTTAACCCCACGGAGGTTATTATTTTCTGCTCATTTTCAGTTTAAAGATTGTTCCTGATATAGTCAAAAATAATACTATGAAGTGTGACACACATATATATACATAGATCTCCCGTGCTCTCTCTCTCTCTCTCTCTCTCTCTCTCTCTCTCTCTATATATATATATATATATATATATATATATATATATATATATATATATATATATATATAGAGACACACACACACACACACACACACATACACACACACACACACAGGCAGATGTCCTGACATTTTCCTTTAGAATTCGCTGGTATAATTCATTGGTCCATCAATGATGGCAAGCTGTCATGGCCCAGATGCAGCAAAAAGGGGCTAAAACGTAATACTTCCACCAGCATATGTCACAGATGGGATAAGGTTCTTATGTTGGAATGCAGTGTTTTCTTTTCTCCAAACATAACCCTTTTCATTTAAACCAAAACTTCTATTTTGGACTCATCTGTTCAGAAAATATTTTTTTAATAGACTTCGGCTTGTCCACATGATCTTTAGCAAACTGCAGACATGAAGCAGTGTTCTTTTTGGAGAGCAGTGGCTTTCTCCTTGCAACCCTGCCATATACACCATTGTTGTTCCGTGTTCTTCTGATGGTGGACTCATGAACATTAACATCAGCCAACGTGAGAGAGGATTTTAGTTGCTTAGAAGTTACCCTGGCTCCTTTGTGACCTTGTGGACTATTATACGTCTTGCTCTTGGAGTGATCTTTGTTGGTTGACCACTACTGGGGAGGGAAACAATGGTCTTAAATTTTGATATCTGTCTGTCTGTGGAGTCTAAACCCTTTAGAGATGGTTTTGTAACCCTTTTCCAGCCTCAACAATTCTTTTTCTGAGGTCCCCAGAAATCTCCTTTGTTCATGTTATTATACACTTTCACAAACATGTGTTCTGAAGATCAGACTTATAAAAAATAAAAAAGGGCTCTCACTCACACCTGACTGTTATCCCACTGATTGAAAACACCTGACTCAAATTTCACCTTCAAATTAAATTGCTAATCCTAGAGGTTCACATACTTTTGCCAGTCACAGATATGTAATATTGGATAATTTTCCTTAAATAAATAACCAAGTATAACATTTGTTATACATAGATTTTATATATATATATATATATATATATATATATATATATATATATATATATATATATATATATATATATATGCGCTCACTGGCCAATAGGAATGCCTATACACATGCAAATTCATGCAATTTATTAGGGATGTCACGAGAACCGATACTTCGGTACCAAGTCAGTACCAACATTCTTAAAACGTGACGGTACTTGTTTTTCTGCAGTAGCGTAGGTATAATGAAGATACCGAGGTTGCAATTCTTCCGGAACTGAAGGGGGCAGCAAATACGCGTAAGTGTTTGTCGGTCCACAAAAGAACAACAACTCCTACAAGTACACGGGAAAAACAACCGAAGTTTAACTCCGCCGCAACTCGTTGAGAGGAAAGGTGGTAAGGAATATGGAAATACTTCGCATTCTAGGCAGATGACAACAAACATATAATTGATGCTGTGACGCCGGTGTGCAACTGATACTGTCGTTCATTTCAAACAAATTAAGGAAACACCTGGAATTTGACGAAGCACCTGAAAGACATTATATTATGTTTGTTTGAGGCAGTGGGCATTATGGCCCTGAAAGCATCTAACGTTATGCTCCATGTAATGTTTGCGATAGCCAGTTATTTGTTAACGACGCTAACACATTGCAATGTTATAAACTACCTCCTAATGGGCCACTATGCATCTCCATTCAGCCTGTGTCATGTCAGCTAAATGTAGCCTAATGTCACTAATAATTATTCAAATGTTCATGCTTTTAATAAATCTTTTTGGCCTGCCACCATATCAGTGAATTTAAACTAATACTTGCATTCAGAGTATAAAGGGTGTATGTGTGTATGTGCACATTTAGGAGTGCACCTTAGCGCTTGTAGCCTCCACTGTTTTATTAGTCATTGTCAGAAAGTGTATAAATAACATATCCCCCTCTCTCTCTTGCTCTTGCTCTCCCTCTCTCTCATTTTGCTAATATCAGCCAGAGGAGGCTGTCCGCCAGAAGAGTTTTTAATTTAATTAATTAATTAATTTTTAAACCACACCGTGGTATCGACTTTGGTATCGTGTACTTTTGGTGGTATCGGTACTGACTACTAGATTTTTGGTATCGTGACATCCCATATATATATATATAGAATATGAATGAGTGCATCCGGAAAGTATTCACAGCGTTTCACTTTTCCCACATTTTACGTTACCGCCTTATTCCAAAATGGATTAAATTAATTATTTTCCTCAAAATTCTACAAACAATAACCCATGATGACACAGTGAAAGAAGTTTGTTTGAAATCTTCGCAAATTTATTAAAAATGAAATACAAAAAAAGCACATTTACACAAGTTTTCACAGCCTTTGCCATGACACTCAAAATTGAGCTCAGGTGCATCTTGTTTCCACTGATCATCCGTGGCCTCCATCATCCGTAAATGGAAGAAGTCTGGAACCATCAGGAGTCTTCCTAGAGCTGGCTGCCTGGCTAAACTGAGCGATCAGAGGAGAAGGGCCTTAGTCGGGGAGGTGACCAAAAACCCAATGGTCACTCTGACAGAGCTCCAGCGTGTCTCTGTGGAGAGAGGAGAACCTTCCAGAAGAACAACCATCTCTGCAGAACTCCATCAATCAGGCCTGAATTGTAGAGTGGCCAGATGGAAGCCACTCCTCAGTAAAAGGCACGTGACAGTCCGCCTGGAGTTTGCCAAAAGGCACCTGAAGGACTCTCAGACCAAAGATTGAACAAAGTTTGAACTCTTTGGCCGGAATGGCAAGCATCATGTCTGGGGGAAACCAGGCACTACTCATCACCTGGCCAATACCATCCCTACAGTGAAGCATGGTGGTGGCAGCATCATGCTGTGGGGATGTTTTTCAGCGGCAGGAACTGGGAGACTAGTCAGGATCGAGGAAAAGATGAATGCAGCAATGTACAGGGACATCCTTGATGAAAACCTGCTCCAAAGTGCTCTGGACCTCAGGCTGGGGGAAGGTTCATCTTCCAACAGGACAACGACCCTAAGCACACAGCCAAGATAACAAAGGAGTGGCTACAGGACAACTCTGTGAATGTCCTTGAGTGGCCCAGCCAGATCCCAGACTTGAACCCGATTGAACATCTCTGTAGAGATCTGAAAATGGCTGTGCACCAACACTCCCCATCCAACCTGATGGAGCTTGAGAGGTCCTGCAAAGAAGAGTGGGAGAAACTGCCCAAAAATAAGTGGTACAAGCCAAGCTTGTAGCATCATTCTCAAAAAGACTTGAGGCTGTAATTGGTGCTAAAGGTGCTTCAACAAAGTATTGAGCAAAGGCTGTGAAAACTTATGTAAATGTGCTTTTTTTATTTTTAATAAATTTGCAAAGATTTTAAACAAACTTCTTTCACGTTGTCATTATGGGGTATTGTTTGTAGAATTTTGAGGAAAATAATGAATTTAATCCATTTTGGAATAAGCCTGTAACATAACAAGGTGGAAAAAGTGAAGTGCTGTGAATACTTTCCGGATGCACTGTATATACAGTATCTCACAAAAGTGAGTACACCCCTCACATTTTTGTAAATATTTGATTATATCTTTTCATTTGACACCACTGAAGAAATGACACTTTGCTACAATGTAAAGTAGTGAGTGTACAGCTTGTGTAACAGTGTAAATTTGCTGTCCCCTCAAAATAACTCAACACACAGCCATTAATGTCTAAACCGCTGCCAACAAAAGTGAGTACACCCCTAAGGGAAAATGTCCAAATTGGGCCCAATTAGCCATTTTCCCTCCCTGGTGTCATGTGACTTGTCACTGTTACAAGGTCTCTGGTGTGAATGGGGAGCAGGTGTGTTAAATTTGGTGTCATCGCTCTCACACTCCCTTATGCTGGTCACTGGAAGTTCAACATGGCACCTCATGGCAAAGAACTCTCTGAGGATCTGAAAAAAAAAAAAAGAATTGTTGCTCTACATAAAGATGGCCTAGGCTATAAGAAGACTGCCAAGACCCTGAGCTGCAGCACGGTGGCCAAGACCATACAGCGGTTTAACAGGACAGGTTCCACTCAGAACAGGCCTCGCCATGGTCGACCAAAGAAGTTGAGTGCACGTACTTGTGTCATATCCAGAGGTTGTCTTTGGGAAATAGACGTATGAGTGCTGCCAGCATTGCTGCAGAGGTTGAAGGGGTGGGGGGTCAGCCTGTCAGTGCTCAGACCATACGCCACACACTGCATCAAATTGGTCTGCATGGCTGTCGTCCCAGAAGGAAGCCTCTTCTAAAGATGATGCACAAGAAAACCCACAGTTTGCTGAAGACAAGCAGACTAAGGACTTGGATTACTGGAACCATGACCTGTGGTCTGATAAACTTACTTGGAGGAGTGAGGAGTACAAAGACAAGTGTGTCATGCCTACAGTCAAGCATGGTGGTAGGAGTGTCATGGTCTGGGGCTGCATGAGTGCTGCCGGCACAGGGGAGCTACAGTCATTGAGGGAACCATGAATGCCAACATGTTCTGTGACATACTGAAGCGGAGTATGATCCCCTCCTTTCAGAGACTGGGCCACAGGGCAGTATTCCAGCATGATAACGACCCCAAACACACCTCCAAGATGACCACTGCCTTGCTAAAGAAGCTGAGGGTGAAGGTGATGGACTGGCCAAGCATGTCTCCAGACCTAAACCCTATTGAGCATCTGTGGGGCATCCTCAAGCGGAAGGTGGAGGAGCACAAGGTCTCTGACATCCACCAGCTCCGTGATGTCATCACGGAGGAGTGCAAGAGGACTCCAGTGGCAACCTGTGAAGCTCTGGTGAACTCCATGCCCAAGAGGGTTAAGGCAGTGCTGGAAAATAATGGTGGCCACACAAAATATAGACACTTTGGGCCCAATTTGGACATTTTCACTTAGGGGTGTACTCACTTTTGTTGCCAGCGGTTTGGACATTAATGGCTGTGCGAGTTATTTTGAGGGGACAGCAAATTTACACTGTTACACAAGCTGTACACTCACTACTTTACATTGTAGCAAAGTGTCATTTCTTCAGTGTTGTCACATTAAAAGATATAATCAAATATTTACAAAAATGTGAGGGGTGTACTCACTTTTGTGAGATACTGTATATTTATATTTACACATATATAGAAACCATTGATATTAATGGTAGTGAATACAGTAACATTCACTGTATTAAGCTTAAGTGCAGAAATAGATCTTACCCTCGACAATGACATGAACAGTGACGTCATCATACCAGGATTTGTCCTCAACAAGACATCTATATTTTCCTTCATCAGAGACTCTGAGAGCTGAGAGTTTGAGTGAAGCGTTGCCTTTCCGTAGCTCCTCTTTAAACAGTGATGTTCTTCCTCTGTAAGACTGAGCCTGATCTTCATTTCTGTCTTCATGATCTTTATAGAGATGCACTAATGAATCCACATCATCTAATCTCATCCACTCCACTGTCATGTCCACAGCGCTGGTGTTGGGTTTGATAAAACAGGGCAGAACCAGGTCTTCACCAGCTACAGCATCAAGAGGAGAATCTGGACGAACCACCTGTAATCCCTCTGGGGGTTTTTTTTTTTTAAAACAAATACTGTCTCTCATACATATATACATTATTTATATATATATATATATACACACATATACATATATATATATATATATATATATATATATATATATATATATATATATATACACACACACATATACATATATATATATATATATATATATATATATATATATATATATATATATATACACATATATATATATATATATATATATATATATATATATATATATATATATATACACATATATATATATATATATATATATATATATATATATATATATATATATATATATATATATATATATATACACACACACACACACACAGTGGTGCTTGAAAGTTTGTGAACCCTTTAGAATTTTCTATAAATCTGCACAAATATGACCTAAAACATCAGATTTTCACACAAGTCCTAAACGTAGATGAAGAGAACCCAAATAAACAAATGAGACAAAAATATTATACTTGGTCATTTATTTATTGAGGCAAATTATCCAATATTACATATCAGTGAGTGGCAAAAGTATGTGAACGTTTGCTTTCAGTATCTGGTGTGATCCCATTGTGCAGCAAAAATTGCAGCTAAATGTTTGGGGTAACTGTTGATCAGTCCTGCACATCGGCTTGGAGGAATTTTAACCCGTTCCTCAGTACGAACAGCTTCGACTCTGGGATGTTGGTGGGTTTCCTCACATGAACTGCTTGCTTCAGTTTCTTCCACAACATTTCTATTGGATTAAGGTCAGGACTTTGACTTGGCCATTCCAAAACATTAACTTTATTCTTCTTTAACCATTCTTTGGTAGAACAACTTGTGTGTTTAGGGTCGTTGTCTTGCTGCATGACCCACTTTCTCTTGAAATTCAGTTCATGGGCAGATATCCTGACATTTTCCTTTAGAATTCGCTGAAATAATTCAGATTAATCGTTCCATCAATGATGGCAAGTTGTCCTGGTCCAGATACAGAAAAAAAACAGGCCCAAACCATGTGACTACCACCATGTTTCACAGATGGGATAAGATTCTTATGCTGGAAAGCAGTGTTTTCCTTTCTCCAAACATAACGTCTTATTTAAACCAAAAATTCTGTTTGGTCTCATCCATCCACAAAACATTTTTCCAATAGCCTTCTGGCTTGTCCACATGATTGTTAGCAAACTGCAGAAGGGCAGTAATGTTCTTTTTGAAAGCAGTGGTTTTCTCCTTGCAACTATGCCATGCACATCTTTTGTTATTCAGTGTTCCTCTGATGGTGGACTCATGAACATTAACATCAGCCAATGTGAGAGAGGACTTTAGTTGCTTAGAAGTTACCCTGGGTTCCTTTGTGACCTCGTGGAATATTACACATCTTGCTCTTGGAGTAATCTTTGTTGGTTGATCACTCCTGGAGAGGGAAACAATGGTCTTGAATTTCCTCCATGTCTACACAATCTGTCTGACTGTGGATTGGTGGAGTCCAAACTCTTTAAAAAGGGTTTTGTAACCTTTTCCAGCCTGATGAACATCAACAACTCTTTTTCTGAGGTCCTCAGAAATCTCCTTTGTTCATTCCATGATAAACTCCCACAAACTTGTGTTGTGAAGATCATACTTTGATAGATCCCTGTTCTTTAAATTAAACAGGGTGCTCACTCACACCTGATTCTCATCCAATTGATTGAAAACACCTAACTCTAATTTTACCTTCAAATTAACTGCTAATCCTAGAGGTTCACATGCTTTTGCCACTCACATATGTAATATTGGATGATTTTTCTCAATAAATAAATGACCAATAATAATATTTTTGTCTCTTTGTTTATTTGGGTTCTCTATCATCTTCTGGGGCTTGTGTGAAAATATGATGTTTTAAGTCATACTTTACACATATAGAAAATTCTAAAGTGTTCACAAACTTTTGAGTACCTGTGTGTGTGTATAATATAATTAGTGTGTAGCAAGACAGAGCTTATAGCTTATTTAATTGTACTTTGACCTGACTGTTGTGTGTGAAATTCTCAAGGGATCAGCAGTTTCTGAAATACTCAAGCCAGAACATCTGGTACCAACATCCATGCCATGATCAAAGTCACAGAGATCACATTTTTTCCTCTTATTCTGATATTTAATGTGAACAATTGCTGAAGCTCTTGATCTGTATCGGCATAATTTTTTGCATTGTGCTGCTGCCACATGATTGGCTGATTAGATAGATAGCAGGTGTACCGGTGTTCCTAATAAAGTGCACATATATGAATTTAGAATTGCGTTGTATATGATTAATGTTAAATGTGAAATGTCACATGTCGAAACATGAATAGTTGGTTATAAATTACTCAGTTCAGGTTATTTTGCATTATTTCAGATTGTTTCATTGGAATTAATCCAACCTCAGGCACCAAGATAGCTACGAGGTTGTGGGTAAGAAAGGTGGGAAGGTTTCTTGGGAAAAGGACAACATAGTCAGCCCACACATGTGTACACTCCTCAGGTGCCTAATGGATTTTGAATGGCTATGCATGTGATTACTGCGTGCATGTAAAGCTCTCAACACAAAGATCCAGTTTTTAATAAATAATCAACTTTAACAGTTTAACTGGTTGTCTTGTTTTGTGTTCAAATTCAGAGTTGAAATTTTATAGTGACTTATTGGTCAAAATTTGATTTACAGTATGTGGCTAGAATGTATATATTTTCAGATTTTTCATTGTAAACTCATTTATACAAAAATACTGTGTTTTTAGAATTTTTATTACTACTGTAATTATGCTGTATATTACAATACATTGCTTTAAACTTGGTTAAAAGTTAAATGAATAGTTACTGTAAAAACACAAGAAATAGCTGTAATTTACAGTATCCGTGGGAAGAAAGTGAAACTTGGTATTCTGTTACATAGTGTAATTTTTTTTTTATTGTTGTGTTTATCAGACCAGTCGACTATGTGCAAAGTTCATGATATGATGGCCTGTATAGTAAAGTTTTTATTTATTTATATAACTGTTCATCTAATTCTGATTGTTTAAACTATTGTCCATGTAACTTACGTTGCCTTTTTTATTTCTTTGTTAAAAGGGACCTATTATGCAAAATTCAGTTTAACATGCCGTTTGATCGATAAATGTGTGTCGGCACTGTATGTATACAACCACCGTATAATGGTAAAAATCCACCCACTCCTTTTTTATATTCCCCATAAGTCAAAACAGTGTCTCAAAATGAATGAACATAAGAGTCTTCATGTACTCTCGGCATCAGAGCCACTGAAGATGCAGAGGAGTAGTTTGATTTTTGAAGGAAATGTGCCCCCAAAATAGCTAAATTTGTATATGTTTGTTTGAATCATTTTACACCAGACTGCTTTGTGAACGAGAGTCAATACAAAGCAGGATTTGCTGAAAAGTTGATTCTCAAGAATGGATCAATACCAACTGTTCGTGATCCAGCCTTATATCCAGAAGATGTAAGTATCGCACTGTATATTTTGTGAATGTTTTCAAATCACCTTTCCCCATGTGCTTGTTAGCAGATTCCACGGCTAATGCGGCTAAAGTTAGCATTGTCTCCGATTGTATTCACCGAGACCAGAGCTATGTCGTCATTTTTATTTTTAACCCAGAAAGGCTTACTGTTTGTATAATACATACATACAGGTCTGAACACCGGAATTCATGGTGTCAGTCATACTGGTTCTCCTGATTTGTTGTTGCTGTAGTATCTAAAGCATGAGCTGTACAGGCGCAGTGCTCTTCTGGAAAGGGGGGTGGGGGAGCTGCAGCTCATTTGTATTTTAAGAGACACACAAAAACAGTGTGTTTTTGCTTCCACCCAAAAAGGGGCATTTACAGCATGGTATAATAAATGTGGGGTATTTTGAGCTGAAACTTCACAAACGCGTTCTAGGGACACCCGAGACTTGTATTACATCTTGTAAAAAGGGGCATAATAGGTCTCCTTTACATTTGCACATGATGGTGGTGGAAGAAGTGAACCTGTTTTGTTAAGTGGAGAAGTTGATCAGAAGTTGAAACATTGATCTGTTTTTATGGTTACAATGTATTTTTTAATGATAGTGTTCTTGCTCATTTTTATATATGAAAATGGCTACATGTTTGTTTGTTTTTTAATTTAATTTATTTATTTTTATTTACTATTATTTTAATTATTTTAATTATTATAATTACTGTTTTTAATGTCCTGAGATTCATGGCTTGTTATTGAATGACTCAGAATCAACAAAAACATGGATTGTGTGCTGATTATTCATTTATACAGACTGATCTAATTTATTTATGATTAATGATGCATGAATGTATAAATAGTAAAAATAACTGATGAAAATTGAGGTAAAGAGAACATTAGGGGAACATTAAAAGAACGTTAGGGGAACATTAGGAGAACATTACGGGAACGTTTGGGGAACATTAAGAGAACGTTATGGGAATGTTCTGCAAAGCTAAAAACAACATTCTATTACCGTAAAGAAAACTTTCCTGACTAACCAAAAACAAACCTTAAAAATTTATGCTCTGGGAACCAAATATTGTTAGCTGGGTAATTTCTTACTCCTCAACCAGAAGTATGCACACCTGCTTTTCTCCATGTTGAACGCTATTGGCTGTTTGCAGCAAACATCTGGCTTTTATGCTGAGTAAACACTGATTCAGGGATAAAACCTCGGTTGATTGAGGAAGTTGATAACCAGTGTCATAAAACCTGTTAACTATAATTAATCCGGGTTGGATTAGTTTGGTTTTGTCAACTCAAAACCTTCTCTGCACCTCTGAGTTTGTTCAAATCGCTTCATGAAACAGGCTTCACTGTTCAGTTAAAAAGTTACACACCAAAAGGATTTGAAATAAGCTCTCTCAAAAACAAATTTTACACACACACATATTATACACATACACACACACACACACACACAGAATAGTGTTTTTTTTCCATACCTGACTGAGATTCCATAAAGCTGTAGAGAATCAGGAGAGTCACAGAAATGCACATAATCCCTGAAAGACAGTTTAGCGTTATTGCTTCAGTCTGTTTCACAAGATAAATTACATTTTACAGATGACACTTGTTTTAGCACGATTTAGCACATCGCTTCTATCAAAAAGTCAAAATGCTCACTCATTTTAAGAGGAATATTTTCTCAATAAGAAGAGGATAAACATAAACACGCTTTGTTCCACAGTTCTGGCTTTCTGTTGGTGTACTTTGGTTTATGTTCATTTGTGAGACACCTTTTTCATAACGAAACATGATAAGAAGTGAGGTGGCGTCTTTGAAGCACTTAATTAAGGTTCAAGCTGCAACAGCACATATTTCCATCTGCAGACTACTGTAACAGTGAGTGCTCTGTCATCAGGTAAAACTTTTATATCTACTACCAAGTGTAGAAGTAAAATCACATCAATCTAGTACAGTGGTAATGAATGTTCATATTATAAAAATATATTGGATGTATGTATTTAATATTTGCACATTGTGTTTACTAAGCCAGTGCAAGTACAGAACAGGAATAAATGCTTCATGGGCCGTTGCATGTGGACCACGATGCGTTGGGTATAAAATGGGCGTCACACTCATGATTCTATTATGTGAAATGCAATAAATGAACCCAACTGAACCAATGAGCCCAACTGTTTCTATCATTTTCTAGAACTTATACTAAGCCCTTAAACTGGGCCCTTAAACTGAAATATTTGTTGGAATGATTAGGATTATAAAACACACACACACACACACGATTTCCCCTCGTGGTAAGTGCTGTAGCATGCAGCGTGCTCGGAAACCCGAAGTGCGAGCACTTTTCTGGGTTTTCAGAGACCTTGACTTTGTTTACATTTGACACATGCATCTGTGATAATTTCTGTCCTGTCTCTGCCACTGAATTTTCACTGGTTGTTTCCCGTACGTCATCATTGTTTTCTGCTGTCGATTATGTTTGTCATTTAAACCCCTCGTGTATCTATGTATGTCACGAAGTATTGAGTGTTATCACTGTACCAAGCGTTTGTACCCTGTTCCTCATTTTGTTTCATGGTCTTTGATCTTGTTTCTTGTTACATGCTTTTGCCTTGCCTAGTTTATGCCCATTTGCAGATCACCTGACCCACTACCTGTTTCTGACCACGCTTTTGTTTCACGATTTGGATTTGTCTGCCTGCCTCTCTTTAATAAAGCTCTTATCTGCCATTGCATCGGTCCTAACCTCCATTACGTGACACACACTTCATACAACCATAATAAACATAAACCAACAACAAGATCATTTCAGCACCAAGATGACAGTCGTCTGCTTTATTCATCAGTGCATAGAGGATATTTATAAGACATTATTTTTATTAAATGAAGTGGAATGGTAACAATTGCTGTCTGACTTTTGGTCCAGTTTGAGGTTTTATATATGATCTTGAATATTTCCTGGAGAATTAAGTTTAATAGTTTCACTACTAGTAAAAATAAAATTGTTCAAATGATAAAAGTCTTTATATGTGTCACTAACCGGAGTTGGCACAGAAGCAGAAGCGGGTGCGTAGTAAAGGGTAGCTCCAAAGACGTAGTCGTAAAACAAGCAAAGGTCAGGTGATCGGAAAACAAAGCACAAGGGGACAGGCAGAAAGCGTAGTTGTAAACGGGAAAAGAGGTCGAGATAACAAAGATAGCAAACGAATGTGAAACGCAGAGAATAAGTCTACTGAAGGTGTACTTCGCAATGAACATTTGGCGAATGACTCTCTAAATACTAGTGGAGAGTGTGTGTGTGTGTGTGTGTGATTAATGACAGGTGTGGGGGATTAGAACTCCGGGGATGGTGAGCGCATGCGTGCATGGGAGGTGAGTGTTGCTTCTTGGGAAACTGAGTCCTGGCCGGGTTGAGATATGACAATATGTAGTCTAAGCAGGTGAATTTCTCTTAGCCTTGCCAGCCACAACCATAACACTGCTGCAGGAAAAGCTGTGAGGTTTGTCACTGTGTGCATTTGTGTGTGAATGTCAGGTGACTACTACAGAATGACTACAAAAGATGTGCAAATTCTAAACCTTTGCATGAATCTGACCTAATGCAGTAAGTCTGTCAGACCAGACCAGCACTCATGAGCAACCGCGATGTGTTAGTCATTGTTTCCAAACACAGTGTTGAGTTGCTGAGTCACTCTAATGAAGGTGGTACGGCGACTCAGCTCCTTCAGCTTTGCAGCTCCCACGTAGGTGCAAGTGGAGCGAACACCACCCAGTACGTCCTTCACAGTGACCTCCACTGGCCCTTTATAGGACACCTCCACTGTCTTACCCTCAGACGCCCTGCATCCATGAGAGAGAGAGAGAGTTGTGTGAGTTTTTTTTTTAAACTGCTCTCTCTGAAAATCATTTCCAGGGACTGGTATCCAAGACAACAGGAATAATAGAATATATCTGTACTGCATGCTGCCTGATATGCTGTCTGATAACATTACACATGTTAAAACATGGTGTAATGACTTTACATCCTGATTTTTCTTTCCTGTACTCAGTCCTCTGCCAGTCTTTCTCTCACCTGTACTCTGCTACTCCTCCTGCGTGCTTCTTCATGGCCGTATCGGAGCTCATGCCGTAGAACAGTTTGCACTTTTTGCCGTTTTTCTCAATGGTCTCACCCCCACTCTCAGAGTGACCTGCCAACATTCCACCTAACATCACGAAGTCCGCTCCCGCACCTGTCCATCACACAACACAGCCAATCAATCAAATATAGTTCAGAGAATATTAGACACATGGAGCACAAAATCCATGAAAATAGGTAGGGAAATGTAAGTGGCTTTGTTGATTCTGAAAAGTTGCCACAAGTTGCTTTTGTAGCCTCCCATTCTATACTCTTACTTTTATTTGGCATTCATAGTGGTCCAGAGCACCTGCCCCCTAAGTAAGTTGATAATACTCTGATTTAGGGTAAGTCTAAGTTTGTAAACCAATTTATCCAGTTTCAACAGCCTAGAGACAGAAGATGGGCATCCATCCAATTCCACTATTTGCATGCCAACCTCAGCATTTTCCAAGACCTTTTCCCCACTTTGGTTATAGATGTAAAACAATACTGTGATGGTGTTGGGTCACACTAAACACTACCTTGTGATTTCTTTGGGGGTTTCTGAATGTAGAGCTAGCCACACAGCTTTCATCTGGAGAATGTTGATATGCTGTTAAAGTTCACAGTTTACTTCGCCACACTTAGATCTTCGATCTAAAGCCCATACATATACTCTCCTACACCTGCTGGGTGGCATCTCTTGTAACAATCGGCCTTTATGCAAATAGGACACCCAAATTCATGCACCAAAAGAGGAAACTTCAGCTAACAAAGCCTCAGTAGTGAGCACGTTCTCTTGTCTCAATCACTAACACATGTCTTCGTGTCATGGCTGAAAAGTAGGAGTTGCTAGCACCATGGTCTTACCTAGACATGCAAAGTGCATGGCAGCCTGCCCATTTGAAATTCCTCAGATGCAGCCATAATCACACATGTTCTGACATCTCCACTAGAGGAATTGTAGCTAAGCCCAGTGGCGCAGTATCTAGAGATGGGCATTATTCAATAATATTCTATTTGAACATTTGAGCTCATAAAAATATATTCGTTTATTTAAATGAAGTTTAATGAGAAAGACGTGATTTTTCTTAATCATTAAGATTTTGTCACCATTTCAGAACAAGTTTATAATTAGCTGATATCCACAACAAGCTTTTTTTTTTAGCTGAAAACATTAAGCAATGTGTGTAAACAAAATAATACAGAACAAAAGCATTTAAGCTCACGCAGAGCGAAAAAAAAATGCTAAAAAGCACACAGCCCCAATTAACGTACAGATCCAACATAAACACTTGGTTGTCGTGTTTATATTGTTTAACATGTTCTTGTTGAGAAAAACAAGCATACAGTATCCACATGTACAGGTGAAAGTCGGCTCCCTAGTCTGTAAACGATTAGGCCGGCTGTGGAAAACAAAGATGTTCCAGAGACACACAGTTAATGGCTTGCTAAACAGCCAAGTTTGTTGAAGCACTTTGTACTTTCTGTCCACCAATGAATCAGAAAAAAAACAACAACCATGTGTTAAGCTGTGGCTTTAGCAAAAGTGTATTAAGTCACTGAAAAAACCTGATTGGAAAAATTATGGTCCTTGTTTATGTTTGCCAATGCCTCCTGTCAGTCATGTAATAGACACTATACTCTACAGCGCCACCAAATGCATTTAGTTATAACTGAGTTTTAGTTTGGGTGCTCAGGATTTAACATGCATTCACTGCATTTACAACCAGCCAAGCAACATTTAGCGAAATTCGAGTAGTATTTTTACTTTTCAAATAATTATTGCACCCCTACCAGAATCCGCCACTGACACAAAGATATCATCACACTTTCTATCAATAGACATGGTGGACCATGATTACACTGTGGAACTGTTGTCCGAGGCACACTGCTACTTCCTCAACTCTTGGCTGTAACACAGCGGGATATTCTCTTACTTTTTTCTTCATGGAAGGCAAAACAGCAATCGAACATGGTGCTGTAGTGGACTTTTACACACAACCTACCAAGACATGTATAAAAGCAAAACTATAGATAGTGTTCTCAAGTCTTTCTGAAGCGTTAGGATGCACATCGTAGAACACAAAATCTATCCCCTGTTTACAGTAATATCTTTAACAGTAGCATTCTGAGATAAAAATTATTTTAATAACAGCAAGCCTCCTGTCAGTCAATAGACACTATACTCTACAGCGCCACCCAATGTATTTAGTTATAACTGTGAGTTTTAGTTTGGGTGTTCTTGATTTAACATGTATTCAGTGCATTTACAACCAGCAAAGCAAAATGCTAGTACTGTGTAATAAACAGATTGCGCCATAATCCAGAGCAGTGAAACATACCAAAAGCCTTAGAGACATCACCAGGACAGGTACATCCTCCATCCTGGGTGAGAAACCATAAAGAAAATAATTAAAATCTAGCAAGAACATCTGCTCTCCCACAAATGCCTTGGTTCGCTAATGTAGACTAAGCAGATAACTGTAGCTCACAGAGATGATGTGTCCACCCAGGCCATGTGCAGCATCAGCACACTCGATTACAGCACTCAGCTGAGGGAAGCCCACACCTGTCTTCTTACGGGTTGTACACACTGAGCCTACACAGAAAAAAACAGCATATATGATGTACGTCAGATAAATTTGATACGTTATAAATTATAAATGCCAGATAAATTAAACATACATAATAAATGCCAACACACAGATACCAGTGTATAATGATTACATGACGTTAAGCAGAGCTGTTCAACCCAAAAACCACTTGTTCTAGCGTCATAAGAATTGAGTGATATGATTGTGTGTTGTCACCTCGACCGATGCCCACTTTAATGATGTCAGCTCCAGCGAGAATCAGCTCCTCCACCATCTCTCCCGTGACCACATTTCCAGCCTTAACGGAAGTTTACAACTATGCTTACAACAATCCCACTGTCTTATCAACCACACAAATACACTCTACTTCACTATCTGTCTGTATAAACAATGTGCTGTGTTTGCCAGACAGGGTGAACCACTGACCATGATGGTGTGTGAAGGGAACTTCTGCCTCACGTCCTTGACAAAATGCACAAAGTGCTCCGAATATCCATTCGCTACGTTGACACAAACGTACTGTATCTGAGGCACAGCCGACAAAATAGCAGCGAGCCTCACGAAATCATTCTCGCCTGTTCCAGTGCTGACCGCCACGCTCTGAAGACAGAGAGCGAGAGACAGACACAGACAGAAAGAGAGAACGTGACCTTCAGAGCAGGATTACAGTGTAATCATTACTAAGTAAGGAATAAAACATGACGAGGTGGTGTGATGAGGCCCACTTCAAAACTGAATTACTTTTATCTTCCTGAAGTTTTCCACTGACACCACATCCCAAAGTGTTTTATTCCTTTTATATCACAGGAATTTGCCCTGTTTATTATAAATCTGTTCCATACAAGTCCACCATACAAGTCCCTGTGAATGAGCTGTTACTATAGAAATGATAATCTGATAAATCATACTTGACATAATACAGAAATAAACTGCAGCATTATATGCAAAGAAGCCAAACCTGATTTCCATTTTTTTTTTACCTCTAGGCATTCTGGGTGCTTCGCTGCAAACTCTTTCCAATCGTCTACGCAGTAATGTTTGTGGACGGCAGTGAAAAGTGAGAACTGGAGCAAAACAGTGGATTGGTTAACCTTCTTATAGAAATTCATGAGATCAAGTCTGCTTTAACCCAGAACAAATAAATTACTTTCTGTAACAACAATGATCTTATTGTACAGCGTTGAAGTCAAACATTGTAGGTTATACACAGGAAGTGCGTTAACACTCGTACCGAATGCAGTGCCACGGTCATCTCAAAGGTTCCAACCGTGTCCATGTTAACAGCGATGATGGGAATACCTCTGTAACTGCCTTTTGAGTTTCGGAAAGTAAAGCTGCGCATCAGATCCACCTAACAAACAAGAGTATAAAAGAAAGAAGATGGAGAATGTGTGAGAGAGAAAGGCTTAACGTATGATGAAAAAATGTATCTTTTGACAATCAGCCATTTTAAATGCATGTATAATTTGGATTATTAAGGCAATATGCTATTTCAAATGTACATTAATTAAACAGACACCCTTGTACCTCACTACGGGACTTGAGCGTGCTGCGTTTGGGACGGAGCAGCACATCCTTGAAGTTGAGTTTGATGTCGTTCTCGATGCGAGGCATGGCTGCTGTTACTGTATCTGTGTGTGTGTGAAAACAGTATCTCTGCTCTTTGTATCAGTGTGTCCTTTGTGCCTCCTATTTGTTTAAACAGATAGGAAAACTGTCTCACGCTCCTGCTGGAAAGAATGAGAAGTGGAAATGAATCATGTTTTGGACATGTCAGAAAGCAAAGAGGCTAAAGCTTCCTGTCCATTCAAAAATAAATTCTTTGAAATGTTTTATATTGGGATGTGTGAAAATATCCTCACGATGCACTCTATATACACTACCGGTCAAAAGTTTGGGACACTCAACTGAAATGTTTCTCATGATCTTAAAAATCTTTTGATCTGAAGGTCTGGTCTGGTCTGCACTTATAGCGTTTTTTTAACCTTAGCGGTTCTACAAAGCGCTTTACACTGTGTCTCATTCATCCATTCACACACACACTCACACACCAATGGTAGCAGAGCTGCCATGCGAGGCACTAACTTGCCGTCGGGAGCAACTCAGGGTTCAGTGTCTTGCGGCATGTGGAGTCATGTGGAGTCATGTGGGCCGGGAATCAATCCGCCAACCCTACGATTAGTGGACAACCCGCTCTACCACCTGATCCCTACAAAATCTTTATTTAAATGGATGACTTGGAGCAAAATATTCTGAAAAGCAGCCAATAAGTGTCCAGTGTAGGTGAGAACTCATTTAATACTGTTTAAAAAGCATCTCAGGGGGATTCCTCAAGTAATCGGTTGAGAAAATGCCAAGAATACATTTCTGGAAATTCTAGGCAAAAATGGTGTTTACTTTGAAGATGCTAAAATACTATATTATTATTTATTTATTTCTGGGTTTTTTTTTTAAATCACAAGATAATTCCCATAGTTACATTTATGTTACTCCAGAGTCTTGATGACTTTATTATTATTAAACTAAAATGTGGAGAGAAAAAATAAAGAAAAATAAAGAATGAGCTTGTGTAAATTTTTGAATGGTAGTGTATGTATCATGAAACTGATCTTTCCTGATGTTTTGCTAACAAAACAGCGGGGTCATATTACAAAAACAAACAAACAAACAAAAAAATTAAACAACTGGTACAAACTTCGACTTTAATTTCAACTCTGTAACTTGTAACAGTCAGTAACAATAACGTTAGAAAAGCACAGACACGTCATACCAGCATTTCTCAGAGAGCTGCATCATTCTCTTAATAAAGTGCAATATTAATATACACAGTATCATCATCATGTAATAACTAGCTTGTGGTGTCTGGCAGTCACACAGCTTCAAATTTTGGTGTAAACATAAAATCCTCACCGCAAAAGCTATGTCTAGGAGTGTGTTCTTGTACCTTAGCAGTTCTCCAGAAACTCTCTTACGCTTCAACTGTGGGAAAGAAAGAGAGGTGTAAATAAACTCAATTCAGTGTAACATTACAGAATTTCTGCAGCAGTCACAAAGCAGCTTTAGAGAAATCTGGAGGTAGATTTAGATCCTTGATGATCCCTGTGGCATTTAGTGAATTTAAAACCCACACATCATGTCAAGCATTGTGTCCGATACCAAAAATAAACCTTCTGAATAATGCAAAAACAAATTCTTAAAAGTGTCCTATAATAATTAAGCTTTGGCTGGACTTTCATTCAAAACATTGTCACTACTGGAGCACTGGGAATTTCTGATGTTAACACGTGTCATTGTAGAGTAATATAGCAGTTCATTTAATGTCATGTAAACGCGACTTATCGCACGCTTTTGGTTTTTCTAGTGTACAGCAATGGTTTTATGGATAAATATATTGATACGAACCTTGTGTCTCTTAATAACTCTAAGTCTTAACTCTAGTCTGACCGTGTGAAATTCGCTACCTCCACCTGAATTGATTTGACCCAAGGAGCTGGGCTGAGGAGTTAACCCAATTAAATAACCGCAAAGGCTCAACCCAGTGTTTGGGTAGAAAAAAACCCCAGTGCAAGGGTAACTTGCTAAAGTTTCATATAACTAAATATTCAATATTCATTCAGATAACTAAAGATTCATGTCCATGATCACAGGGCTTTCGTGCCCAAATACCCTTTTACATTAATTCTGCTATAACTAAAGATTCATGTCCATGATCACCGGGCTTTCATGCCCAAATACCCTTTTACAACCATATGGCTATATCTTCAGATAGCTGTTTATGATGGCAGGGGTTTCATGTTTGAAAAATATTATTGTCATGAAATGCTTGTTTCACTTAAATAAGCTCAAAGTCTTACTGACTTTACATCAATTCTATCATGTGTCCTATCATGCAAGATTAAAAATCTGCGGTGAAACTTTAGTTCTTTTTAACCTCAGTATTGTTTCCACTGCTGTTGCCCCATTATAAAACACAAACTCAATGTTTTCATTCTCACCTTTATTTACACAGAAAGAGCAAAGTTGACAGTTTGAAGACCTAGTTAACTTATCATTTACAGGATTAAAAAACAAAACACAAAACAGTCGTTACCGATATGACTGTTTTGTCCTTTATCTTACATCGCTGATCCTGGGAATTTCCGCGCAAAAAAAATTCTGCACATGTTTGATGACCTGTAATTGTTTTGTAAGGAGGCGTCTTCACCACACCTCCAGAAACACCCATTTTACATCGCAGTACTGAAACCCCTGGAATTTAGTGATTGTCCATCAAATGCACATAGTGAGGATGGAGAGGAAGCAGTCAGGTGGAGCAGAGAGTGAAAGGACACGCAAAAGGAAAACCCTCTAAAACAAAGAAGCAGCAAAATGTAGAAAAATTACTGACCTGTTCAGGGCTTCAAGTGCAGCTCAGTCTCATCTGTAAATACTGTAGCGTTGTGTTCCCTAACTTAGCTTTTCAAGTTTTAACCACAGTTTCACTACTAGCAAACATTAGCACTATTACTGTTGGCACTCTAAATATGTTAAAGAATAGCATTATCTACTGTATAGTTATAAAAAAAAAAGTAATTTAGCAGACAAATATCCAAATTTATGTACAACACATTTAGGGAGCCCTCCATGTTTTAATTTTAAATGTTGAAGTTACAAATACAGCCAGGGCAAACAACAGCAACAACAACAAACACTTTTCCCAGCTAAGAATCATAAAAGGCAATATCATGTTCATTATCAGGATTTTTCTAAAAATATATAATCATGATGTAGTTCTTATTGTACTTACAGATATAGAAAATTATGTCTGCCCATATGTGTGGTTGAAAAAAAAAACAAAAAACATTTTTTCTCCTATTTTTCACAACAAGGTGGAGAGAGCAGACCTGGCACTAGCTCTGGTGCAGTGGTCACACTTCAGGGTCAACCTGAGATGACAGGCAGAGGTAAAATACGAGAAATTAAATATGCTTTAATAATATTTGTATAAAATGTAGTATGGTTAAAGCTCAGTATTTTATGTATTTTTAAGTCTCAAAGAAACATATTGCTGTAATGCGATGCTTTAATTTTAACTAAAATAAATTTTGATTCTGTGTTCACAAATGAGGTTAAATATAATATATTAATATATGACAGGATACAATGAAACCATGGTTATGAGTTTTATTGATTTTTTTTTAGTTAAGCAGAACATGATACTACCTATTTTGCAGGTAGGAACTAAATGTTGTTCCATGTGCACCATACAATTAATTTGAGGATCCATTTGAGCCATCATTTGGATTTACCATGTCATTTACATTTATGGCATTTGGCAGATGCCCTTATCCAGAGCGGCTTACATTTATCTCATTCACACAGCTGAGCAGTTGAGGGTTAGTTAAGGGCCTTGCTCAAGGGCCCAACAGTGGCAGCTTGACGGTGCTAGGATTTCAACTCATGACCTTCCAGTCAGTAGTACAACCACATCTTAACCACTGAGCTACATCATACCTAATTTACATAAAGTTGAGGAAATCTCAAGTCACATGTTGCTTGTTGTGCTGTCACTGATATTGAAATCATCTGTGTCATGTGTGTACATAGAACGTGAACGGTCGCCTGTCACTCTCTAGTGTGAACATATCTTTACAGTTAACAAGGCAGCTCTAACAGAGAAGAAATTTCACAAATTGACGTGTGGTAAAGATGACACACTGACAGCACCACGTTTAATGTCACCGAGCTCTTTAGTCCATTCTAATGCCAGTGTTTGTCTCTGGAGATTGTACAGCTATGTGCTTGATTTTATTCACCTGTTAGAAATGAGTGTGACTGAAACATCTGAACTCAGTAATTAGGAGGGGTGTCCACATACTTTTGGCAATGTAGTGGAGATTAGAGCTAATGCCATATGTAAATATTCATCAGTAATTTATGTGTATTTACTGTAATTCCTTTCAGACCACACACAAAGACACCTTGCATTTCTTTTTATGTCTACACCATGTATACAGAGCTTTATTATCTTACATTTTAACAAGGTGATATTGTCTCCTCCAATTAAATATGCAGTATAATTTTAAAAGCACAAAAAAAATTCATTCTCACCTGCGTATTCCTTCACTATCCAAAGCTCTGAGGCTAAAAGATAACCGATTAAACAGTTTTGAGTATTGTGTGTAAATTCTATATAAATAAAAGTATAAATAGATTAAACAGTGTAATATAGTGAAGTAAATGAACACAAATCAGATTGCAGTTATGAAATGTAATTGTTCTCTGATGTTATTTATTTGTTAAATGATTGAGCACACTTCACAAAGTGGAACATGATGTTACAGGTCAGTTATGAGTGATATAGAAAACAAGTAATTTACTGTATTGTAAGTGATGTGTTTGTATCTCTACTCTTCTTACAGAACCCTCTATGGAGTGAAATCAGAGTCAGCAGAACCTGAATGTGTAATGCTTGAAAAAAAAAAAGTGTACTCACACACTAGATTAATCCCTCCTGAGTGATCATAACTCTCCATCGTGATCACCGGGTGGCTTCCCAGAACTACAGTAGTCATCAACAACAGGTATTACAAGGTATTATCTCCTGATACATGACAGTGTTAGAAGCCATAGATGACTATATATTCTTTTTAAATTTTATCCACTTAAGCCTGTTTCTAGATATTTTTATTCAGCTCAAGCTTAAAACGTTCTCATTCTATTGACAGATAATTTTACTAATTTAAAGTGTTTATTAATAGAAAGAAGCGAACTTATCTGCCAGTAGAATATAACCTTTTAGAGATTGAAGAGTAAACATGTCTAGAAATTGGCTTCTTTGTTGTTTGCAGTGTCTCTTTGGAGTCTGTAATGACAGAATGTTATGGCGCTGAGTCTGTTAATGAATCCTGGCATTATTTGATTGTTTTTCCTGCTTTAACACACCCTGTTCAACCCAGGCAGGGCTGTAAATTAGCTGATGATCTGAATCAGGTGTGTTAGGAACAGTGAAAACTGTAGAATGTGCAGGACAGGATACTCAAGGACTAGACTTGTGAACCTGTGGTCTAGTGCTTAAAGACACTTTATCTATAAGTGACAAAATCCATAAATGGTCAGCTGTAATACAGAGATTAGATTATGAATTATCATGCATTCAAACTTTTATAAGAAGAAAAGTACTTTTCATTTCAGTGTTGTAAACAAATTTCCACCACATGCAAAATAAATCTAAAAATTGTTCTGAACTGAGTTCTCAGGGAATAAACTTTGAATAGAGCAATAGATCAGTGATGTCATCATACCATGAGTTTTCCTCCTCAACAAGACACTTGTATTCTCCTTCATCAGAGACTCAGAGATGAGAGTTTCTGTAGCTCCTGTTTAAATAGTGAAGTTCTTCCTCTGTAGGACTCTGCCTGCTTTTCATCTCTGTCTTCATGATCTTTATAGAGATGCACTAATGAGTCTTCTACATCTAGTCTGAACCACTCCACTCTCATGTGCACAGCGCTGGTGTTGGGTTTGATAAAACAGGGCAGAACCAGATCTTCACCAGCTACAGGATCAAGAGGAGCTTCTGGAACAACCACCTCTAATCGCTCTGTATTGTGAAAAAAGACATCAGATATATTACATTATAATGATACATGTATCTGTAATAATTATACACAAATTTAACATGGCTAGAATATGTGGAGATTTATTTACACAAATCGAACATTTGTTTTGTAGGAAACATGAAATACGTGAAAACTAATAAAGGTGAACATTAATAAAAAATATGTACATAGAGCAAGAGTATACACACGCACACACACACACACACACACACACACACGGTGGATTTATACCTGCTTTAGGTTCCATAAAGCAGAAGAGAAGCAGTAGAGACATACACAGGAACATCATCCCTGTTCTGTAATTGTTACAGTACATTTCACAAACTAAATGCCATATAAAGCTCTTCTCATTAAGTTCACTTGTGTATCATACAACATGCTGCAACATATTTAAAATAAAGTATTAAAGTCCTTTCTCACTACCATCAAGGTTTAAATCCACATTCCTTTCACTTTGTCCAGATGTAGGGAAACCAGTCAAACTAGTTGATCTCGCTCTCTCTCTCTCTCACTCACACACAGTTTAAAAAGTAAGCAAAATTATGTACTTCCAGTGGACTTAAAAGTATAAAAATATAAAGAATAAAAATAATAATAAATAAAATACAATGGTTTTATGATGTAGTGCAGACTGAAACAGGATGACAGAATAGAAGAAGAATTCTGAAAACACACACACAGACACAGGTCTTCTATTCTGTCATCCTGTTTCAGTGCACTACATCTTTAAACCTCTGTATTTTATTAATTTTATTTTTTTTCTTTATACTTTAAAATTGTTTTAAACTGTATTTGTTTTTCATTTATTGTGAACATTATTATTATTATTATTATTATTATTATTATTATATTCCATTTTAATAAATATAAATCTAGTCATTTACACTCTGTTATTACTGCATCTGTCATGTAGCAACGACATAACTCTGGACTTAATTTCCCAGCAGCCACTGCACCATACTCACCAGTGTCACATGACCACCTGCACCTGATTTACGGATCGGTTAATGATCACACTAGTATATATGACACTGTTTGCACTCCTTTCTTTGTCTCACGTTATCATCTATCCATGCTTTTGTCTATTCTACAGTATTTAGTTTTTGCCACAGTATTGTGTGTTTGTTGTAGAGTCCTTTGTTTGTGTTTACTGTTTATTAAATGTTTGAAGATCTGCGCTTGCTTCCGAATTCAACTTTGTAACGTGACAGCATCCTGTTAATGTACAACAATTCTGAGGCGCAAATAATATCTGCCTCTATTTAAATATAAATAGCATCTAACAACTATTTCTACAAAGAACTGCTACTTTTATATACTGTAAATAGAATATATCTCTATTTTCATTTGGTCTGTTCGGTTTTATCTACTGTCGCGACGGGCAGATAGCCGGCGCACACAATAAGGAAGTCGCTCCTTCCCCAACTGCCGCACCGGCACGACGTGGACAGCCTCGTACCAAACATACCGTCAGCCGGAAGGACCGTCACGGTGGGGCGGGACTGACGCTACACCGGCCGGCGATTGGGGAGTCCGACGGGAAAATTCCACCACTCAGGCGACGGCGGAGGAGGATAAAAGGACGCGCTTCCGGCCGTACGGGAGAGGAGGAAACTGCAGCGAAGAGACAGACTCCGTGCGTGCTCTCCAGCGGCACTTCGACACACTAACACTGAGCACGACGGTATCCTCACGCCACTCGCTTCTCTCTCTCTCTCAAGGTGCGAGCGCGGACGAGACCGCCGGGTGGTGAGATCGCATCCAACGGTGGATGACGGCCCGGGAGACCACGCCCACGTCTCGGGAATCCCGCCACGGCCACGAGAAGGTCACACCTCCACGAAATCCCATGCACTCACACCCTCACGACAGAGACTTCGCACTTAACTGAATAAACCACCCATTGTGAACTGTAATCTGCCTCTCGTGGGTCTGTACTCCGCCCTTCCCCCGAGCTAATTCCTCACACTACACAGACATCAGCAGCTGAACTTCATACATTTTATTGATCATATTAAATTCTGCAGTAAAACTCAGTGTGAACTGTAAATGATCTTTATCATTACAAATCAAATATCAATAAAGTTCCACAATCATAATGTGTAAAAAACAGACTGAAGGATTAACATTATTTGTTTATGCAAAAAAAAAAAAACTCAGGTTTTAAAATAAACTGTACAACACTTTAAAAGGGAATATGTATTTCTAAAAATTTACCAGAAAAAATAAAATATTAACTTTTAATTCTCACCATTTAATAGATGACTAAATCTGTGAGGTGAAAATTCATTCAGTGTTAAATACAGGAGTGATGATCAGTGCTGTTGAATTTTTACCTCCTGCATTTGAACAAGGACTGAAGAATGGATAGAGTTTCTCAGTGAAAGACTGACCAGTGAAAGAGTAGATATGAGAGCTGGACTTCACATCATAAAAGGAGACCAGACCCTCCTCATAATCCACAAACACCCCCACCTTCTCCACCTTCTCTCTCAGTGTGAGGCGGACAGGGGGACCAGCAAGAGCCTTATACTGATTCTCATTCGTCAGCCGCACAGTCCAGAATCCATACTGAGGAGTCAATGTAATCTTCCCCTTCCTGTTAATGGACTCTTTGGCGACTCCGAGATCCCAGTCAGTTTTCCCTCTGACCTGCACCTCATAATAAAATCTCCCTGAGGAGAAACTCTGCTGCACCAGAACATTAACACATGTATTAAACCTCTGTGGTGTATCAGGGAGATCCTGCCATGTGTCTCCATGTGTCACTTGTTTTCCATCAGCAGACAGGATGAGTTTAGGATGAGCTGTATCAGGATCCAGAGTCACATCCACTGAGAGAAACACACAGAGTGAGATGTTTCTTTGCAGGAAAAAAATATTAAATCATCATCAGTGGATTACTGAGGATTAAATCATGAATCTGAACACTGAAAAAAGGAGAACTTGAATTTCAAGCATGTTAATAAAAAAAAAAATAAATACAGATGTGTGGTTTTCAACATTATAAATATTTATCACTTTTTCAGTCCCATACACAGACACACAGAACTTCTCGCTTCATGAGAAAATTTCGATAAAGAAACAGAACAGAGACATTTTCAAACTCACACCAAAATAAAAGTAGCTAGTGTAACGTTTACTTAAATATCTTCTCCTCTACACCCGATCTTCTACCAGCACTTTAAATAAAATCATTTCTCCTCTATGTTTATGTCAATCATACTATTTACTGTTTTGGTTTCTGGTGTTTTTCAACATCAAATCATCAAGTTTAATCAATAAGCAGCAGGACGCCAGTGAATTTATTTACAGTCTGTACTTACTGTAGCTCTTTACTTACAGTCACAGGTGTGTATGGTTTCACCTGATAGAAATTTACATTTATTATCAGATTTAATTTCTCCCATCGTTTTAAAGTCACTTAGACACATTTTTCTCAGTTCCTCTCGGGGTTTGTGTTTGTTTCGTGTTTCTCTGTATTTAATGTAAATGATGGATATTATCCAGTAGTGAGGAGTTTTCATCTCGAGTTTTATGAAGTTGTTATATTATTTGTCCGCTAGATGGCAGTGAAAGACCACAACACTATACACTCCTATCAGAAAACAATCACTGCAAAATAAACAAATCAATCGTTTACTAATGGATTAATAAAAAAAAAAAAAAACAACAACAACAACAAAAAAGGCAAATCCCATAAAAAAGATTAAGAAAATGTAACGTTTGTATATGTTTATACACTAGCTAACAGACTAAACTGATTAGTCAATTTTAAAATCTATCATTTCCTCAGAATTTTAATGATGGAAACTTTTTTTTTTTTCTGTGTTGGATCCTTTTATTTTGACATGGGTTAGAAATGACTGCCTTTGCATTTCCTTATGTGAATGTTTTTGTTATGATGTCTATGTATGTGTGTGTGTGTGTGTGTGTGTGTGTGTGTGAGAGTGAGAGAGAGAGAGAGAGAGAGAGAGAGAGAGAGAGAGCGCTGCAGCTTTTACGTGAAAAAAACTGTAAGAGACAAAGATTTATTTTTACTGCCTGAGGTTAGGCACACACACACACAAATAAATACAGTAGAGACTCTGATGTAACTGTACTGAAGATAAAATTGTTCTTACCTGCAAACAACTTCTTCTTTAATAACTCTGTGAAACGTGAATCAATATTTTATATGAATTTATCAAAATACAATTAGATTCAACAAAACATAAAATAATTAATATTTGAATCATATTTACACCACAGACCAAAAGTACAAACTAAATCCATCCACCCATTTTCTATACCGCTTATCCTACACAGGGTCGCAAGGAGCCTGGAGTCTATCCCCGGGATAGCGGGGCAAAAAACAGGGGACACCCTGGACGGGGGGCCAACCCACTGCAGGACACAATCACACACACTACAGACAATCTGGAAACGCCAGTCAGCCCATAACGCATGTGTCTGAACTAGGGGAGGAAACCGGAGTACCCGGAGGAAACCCCTGAAGCACAGGGAGAACACGTGCACACAGGGCAAAGGTGGGATTTGAACCCCCAACCCCGGAGATGTGAGGTAAACGTGCTGATCACTAATCCCCCGTGCCCCCACAAACCAAATAAAAATAAATCAATATTTGAAACACCAGAAACAAGTTTATTGCCATCAGTAGATTTATTTGCCTACAAATAGAGAAATGTAAAGAAAGGAGAGAAATATAAATCGAAGAATCTGTTCCTCTTCCTACATATATACTGCTCCCTCCATAAAGGCATTTTTTCCATTTGCATCTGTTTTAAATTTGTACTCAAACATATCACATGTGATTAAAGTGCACATCCTCAGATTTTAATCAAGGGGATTTTTATACATTTCTGAACATGTAGAAATGACAACACTTTATACACAGCCTCCATTCCATGATATCATAATATTTGGGACATGAGCTTCACAGGTGTTAGTGATTATTCAGGTGTGTTTAATTGCTTCATTAGTGCAGGTGTGAGAGATTTCAGCATCTAGTCTTTATTCCAGACTTTTGGTCACCTTTAGAGTCTTCTTTTACTGTTCGTCAACATGAGGACCAGAGTGAGGGTGTAAGTCAAGGACACATTATAAGGCTGAGACACAAGACTAAATCAGTCAGAGACATTGGCCAAACTTTAGGGTTACAAAAATATCAACTGTGTGGAACATTATTAAGAAGAAATAGAGAACGGGTGAGCTTAGTAAATATAAAGGGTCTGGTAGGCCAAAGAAGATCTCCACAGCTGATAACAGAAGATTCTCACCATAATGAAGAAAAATCCTCATAAACCTGTCTGACAGATCAGAAACACTCTTCAGGAGGCAGGTGTGGATTTGTCATTGAATAATGTCTGCAGAAGACTTCATGAACAGAAATACAGAGGCTACACTGCAAGATGCAGACCACTACTTCTCCACAAAAACAGGATGGACAGGATAGTTTACTAAAAAGTACTTAAAGGAGCCTGCAGAGTTCTGGAAAAAGGTCTTGTGGACAGATAAGACCAAGATCAACTTGTATTAGAGCGATGGCAAGAGCAGAGTGTAGAGGTGAAAAGGGACTGGTCAAGATCCAAAGCATACCACCTCATCTGTAAAACATGGGCCTGTACAACTGCCTCAGGTACTGGCTCACTCATCTTCACTGATAATGTAACTGCTGATGGCAGGAGCACAATGAATTCTGAGTGCTGTTATTTACACATGGTAAAACTCAGGGGTATAAAAATACTCATTATTAAAAAGAGTACATGGACAAAAGTATGTGGACACCTGACCATCACACCTATATGAGCTTGTTGGAAATCTCATTCCAAAACCATGGGCATTAATATGGAGTTGGCATTGCACATAGTGATCTTAGGCTTGTGTGCAGCTGCTTGGCCATGGAAACCTATTTCATGAAGCTCCTGATGCACAGTTCTTGTGCTGATGTTGCTTCCATTGGCAGTTTGGATCTCTGTAGTGAGTGATACAACAGAGGAAAGGTGATTTTTATGCACTACGAGCTTCAGCACTCAGCGGCCCTGTTCTGAGAGTTTGTGTGGTCTAACACTTCATGGCTGAGCTGTTGTTATTGTGAAATGGAAGTGTTTATGAGCAACAGCACTTACACCATGTTCACACTAGCACACGACATGTCGCTCGTGTCACTTGTAGTTTGTCTCTTGTGGGCGTGGAGCGAGTGCTGCTGCTGTTGCGTGTGGGTGTGTACTGTCCATTCAGCTCCAGTGAGAGTCATGACCAAAATGTAGCTCACAGCTCACAGTTAACTAAAGTATGTTATTTATTTATCTTTAAAATGCACTTTGAATTGTAACGTTTTATTAAAGTGGAAAAAGTGTGAAAAATCTGTTGTTTGATGTTCGTTACATAACATATTCGTATTAGCTATTAGTAGCATAAGCTAACTGTACTAGTTATTTTTCTTTGTAATGTCTCTATACAGGTTTAATGAGAAGTCATATATGACAGGATACAATGAATCCATGGTTATGAGTTTTATTGATTTTTTTTTTTTAGTTAAGCAGTACATGCTACTACCTACTTTGCAGGTAGGAACTAAATGTTGTTCCATGTGCACCATACAATTAATTCGAGGATCCATTTGAGCAATCGTTTGGATTTACCATGACATTTACATTTATGGCATTTGGTAGATGCCCTTATCCAGAGCAGCTTACATTTATCTCACTTATACAGCTGAGCAGTTGAGGGTTACTTAAGGGCCTTGCTCAAGGCCCAATAGTGGCAGCTCTGTGTCATGTGTGTATATAGAACGTGAACGGTTGCCTGTCACTCTCTAGTGTGAACGTATCTTTACAGTTAACAAGGCAGATCTAACAGGGAAGAAATTTCAGAAACTGACATGTGGTAAAGACGACACACTGACAGCACCACGTTTAAAGTCACCGAGCTCTTTAGTCCATTCTACTGCCAGTGTTTGTCTCTGGAGATTGTACAGCTATGTGCTTGATTTTATTCACCTGTTAGTAATGAGTGTGACTGAAACACCTGAACTCAGTAATTAGGAGGGGTGTCCACATACTTTTGGCCATGTAGTGTAGATTAGAGCTAATGCCATATGTAAAGATTCATCAGTAATTTATGTGTATTTACTGTAATTCCTTTCAGACCACACACAAATACACCTTGCATTTCTTTTTATGTCTAGACCGTGTATACAGTGCTTTATTATCTTACATTTTAACAAGGTGATATTGTCTCCTCCAAATAAATATGCAGAATAATTTTAAAAGCAAAAAAAGTTCATTCTCACCTGCATATTCCTTCTCCTTCCGAAGCTCTGAGGCTAAAAGATAACAGAAAATAGTTTTGAGTATTGTGTGTAAATTCTATATAAATAAAAGAATAAATAGATTAAGCAGTGTAATATAGTGATAAGGTAAATGGACAACACAAATCAGATTGCAGTTATGAAATGTAATTGTTCTCTATGTTATT
The DNA here is from genome assembly GCF_023375685.1 of Ictalurus furcatus. NCBI lineage: Eukaryota > Metazoa > Chordata > Actinopteri > Siluriformes > Ictaluridae > Ictalurus > Ictalurus furcatus. The sequence continues at coordinate 25,761,553 of NC_071261.1, forward strand.
TATTTGTTAAATGATTGAGCACACTTCACAAAGTGGAACATGATGTTACAGGTCAGTTATGAGTGATATAGAAAACAAGTAATTTACTACATTGTTAGTGATGTGTTTGTATCTCTACTCTTCTTACAGAACCCTCTATGGAGTGAAATAAGAGTCAGCAGAACCTGAACCTGAATGTGTAATGCTTGGGAAAAAAAAAAAAAAAAAGTGTAAATGTGGTTAAATTTAAAATTACATATTGTTTAATTCAGAACCAATACTTTTAAATTAAGATTCACATTGTCAATTTCATTAACATCACATTTACACACACTATTTTTACCAGCATGACACATTCAGGTGAAAGTTCCACTCCACAACACTCCGTCCTGTTTACTTACTGTTAACCAAATCTGGATATATGACTTATAATTTAGAAGCATTCATTTAAACAAACATGAGGAGCTGTAATTTCTGCCGTCTGCCCCGATCTACACATTCTTGTAAAGCATCACCATGTTAAATTGTGTCTATGAGTTCAAGACGCTCAAACAGTCTAACAACCTCACAGTTATCTTTGTGATTACATTTGATCAGAGTGATATTGTCTGTTCAATTTACTCCAATGATTTAAATAATATGATTTTAAATGGACAAAAAGTTCATTGTTAACTGCTTTTTGGTTCTGCCTTTGAAGCTCTGAGGACAAAACAGATAAACTGTTTTGTGTTTTAGCTTTCAGATTATTGTTTTTTGAATATCAAATTCTCTTTGAATTTTGTTTTCTGGATTTCTCTGTCTGCAGCTCTTTAATAAATCTGCAGTACTACATCTATAATCCACTCAGCCACAGCACCACTGGGCAGCAACACTGTGATTGCTGTGCTGAGAAACATCAGAGCTGCACACTGTGGCACTGGCACGGCTCTGTGGAGGATTAGCAGCAGTACAGCATGCAGTTCTGACAGACAGAACAACATGCTCTCTTCAAATAAATAAAGTACTTAATTAAGAGGAAATTACTTTTTTCACATGAGGTAGTGTGGGCTTGATTGTGTTTAAATGATTATTATGCCTCACATAATATACGCTGTATTTCATGGTCTATTTGTCATAAATATTTTATTAGTTATTTTATATGAATCACTATCTATTGACCAGATTGGACTAAAATGTTCAAGTCTGATAGAAAGGAGCATTAAAATATTTACATTTGGTGATCTGTAAATATTAATTTGCTGGTTTGCATAATGTTTAATAAGACTTAAGCCAGAGGTGGAACTAAAGACAATGTTAATGCTATTTTGATAGATCGGAAAGATAAGTTAAAGTTAAACAACACTGATGGCATTTAAACTAAGTTTTTGTTTTAAATTTAAAATTTTAAGTTAGAACTACTCTAAGTGTTTCTAGTGAAATGAGCTGTGAACCTCAGTGTAAATTAGTTTCTGTGTTCTGTAATAATGTTCTGATGTGCAGGGTGAGACTCGATACTCTCCCAAACCTTTCATTAATGAAATACCCTTTCACTTCTTCAGAAAGGGCTTGTGGTAATGGAAGTGAATAGATGAAGGCAGAGGTGAGAGTTTGAGACAGAATTAAATCATCCTCTTCACAGAGAGCACGGCCAACTGGACTTCTGTGGTCTACTGAGTAAAGCACAGGTTCTTTACCCTTGTCCTGGAGAACCCCCGGTCCTACAGGTGTTTTCTGTGCTCTAAAACACCTGATCCAGATAATCAGCTCATTAACAGCCCTTCCTGACCTAAAGTGAGTGCTATTGCAGGAAAAACTAAAATGTGTAGGACAGGGGGATCTCCAGGACCAGAGTTGGGAATCTGTAGACTAAAGCTATGGTATAAACTGCAATATAATTTAAGCTGGAGATATTATGAAGGAAAATGATTTAAAGATTACCTTTCTTATAACAGATAACTGCAGTTACTATCCATCCAACAGTAATAAGACATGCTGAAACTGAAATGCCGACAACCCACTTCCAAGCATCAAAGACTTTACCTAAAACAAAACCAAGTTTACAGTGTTACAGATATTTTTAATAAACTGTGCAAGAATTATTGATAACTGCAAAACACACTCAGACAGAACTGTAGCAAAATTAACAACAGATATAATAAAAATAATGCATACACTCTAATGCAAGAATAGTGTGTGTTCATCACAATCATGTTTCATCTTTAATCACCTCATCTGTAATGATTACAATAGAATGTTACAAGTTTTTAATCATAGACACTTACTATTAATGATAACCTCTGCCTCCAGCATGTGATGTTTTTGTTGAAGTCTGCAGTAAAACCTGCTGGAGTCGCTATAATCATAAACAGTGATGTGGCGTTTCACACTGAAGCCCTCAGTGTCTCTGTGTATCTGTGTATCTTCAGCAGGCAGAGTGTCTCCTTCTCTGTTCATCCACAGAACCTCAGGTTCAGGGTTCCAGCCTCTGGACTCACACACTAGATTAATCCCTCCTGAGCGATCATAACTCTCCATTGTGATCACCGGGTGGCTTCCCTGCGCTATAGACAATAAATAAAAGTATTTGTTTTAAATATCGTGAAATCATGTTATACTGTTAACCTCCGTAGGGGTTATTATTTTCTGCTCATTTTCAGTTTAAAGACTGTTCTTGATATTGTAAAAAAAAACATTTAAAATACCATGACGTGTGACACTTAAATAAAATATACAAGACTGTATTTATACTGCAATCTGCCAAACTTTTCAAACTAGAGGTTTAGCTCTTTTGTTTAGCTCATTTGTCATATGTTTGTCACAGCTACAAGGGACAGATCCCCCCTGGTCCACTAGAGCAGTGCCGGTCCTCCCTATATACAAACTACACAAGCTGCGTAGGGCCCTGAACCACCATGGGGCCCCTTTGATCTCGTATATTATTTTCTGTCTGTAAATATTTTTTATAACATGCAAATATAAATGCGGATTCAGCTTTAGAGGAGTCATGTGGAAATTTCTTTAAAAAATACATGATTATATTTATTTGATTACTGTTACAGTCTCAGACATCATGATGCCATATGTCAAAATGCATATGAATGCAAATGAAGCTATACATTGGGAGCAGAAAAAAGAAAGAAAAAGTGCCAAGAACATGAAGCAAAAGAAATAAAAGGTATGTATTTTTCGTAGTTGTTAGATATTCTAAATTCTTATCTAGTCTTGACAATCCATGCAATGAATTGATTAAAAACAATACTCCAGTCAGCCCAGATCAACAGATTCAATAGTAGTCCACTGTGTTTTGTTAGAAATGCCCCATGATGAAATGTAATGTTCAGTTTGTGTCGGTAGATAACAATAATCAAAATGTTCTTATACGTGTTTTAATGTAATATATAATATTGGCAATGACCTTAAATATATTATTTCAATATTAAATACTAATGTTTGAAATCAATTCACTGTATGTTGTTAGTTGACACTGAAACTGCTCTGAAAGAACAGATTAAGGGGTGGGGGTCATTTTGGGGTTTTTATGAAGGCACTGACAGGGGCCTCTGATAAAGTTTTCCTAAGGGCCCCAGAAGTCTAGGACCGTCACTGCACTAGAGGGAACCCATACTCACCATGTTGAACTTCTTCTGTTGTCCACCCCATTTCCTGTCATGATCATGCACACCTGTTTGGTATTGTATTCTTAGTCACCCTATTTAACTTCTGGGTTTGTAGCTTTTTGTGTTGTTGGAGCATTATGCTTAGTCTGTGTTTGCATGCGTGGCTAGATTTTGGTTAATGTTTTCTCTGAATGGTTTTGTTTTCCTTGCCTAGCCTAGCATTAGCCCAGCCCTTTGTTGTACCAGTTTTAGTATATGAAAGGAAATTCTCTTATATCATGTACTCTTATATTATGAACTGTATTAAGACATCTTGGATATGGGGAATACTGGGTTATAGTTTCTGTTTGTGTGTCTCTGTGCTATCAAATACCTATGATGAATGTATATATTGAATTACCTCTTTAAATAAGCTGATCAACAGCTATCCTTGATTATAGCTATATCCTTGATTATATTATTATGTATTTTCGTGTCAACATGACACAGGACTTATTTTGTATTATTACTATGTGCTGTGTGTTTTGTTTAAATCTGTCTGACACCTGGACCAGAAGAAACCGTCCACACACTGCTATTATCAATGTGTATAAATACTCTTGGTTTGCACGAATAAAGTGGGATGTCTTTATGAGCATGCAAGAAGTCAGTGTGTTTTCATTTTCGATCCCCAGGCCTGAACGCTCCACGGTAAACCACACTTTCTAAAAGTTAATAGAAGTTAATGGTAAAACAGGCTGGAAGGCATGACGGACAATCTGACAGGCATAATCTGAGATTCCTGAGATACGTGAAATCTAACAGTTTATCTCTTGGTTGTTTTTGTCCCTATTAAAGAAGTTCTGCACTTTAAATCCTGGACTCCTATTATGAAATTACATTTAACACATAACCGTCTCCACAGACCCTGATACCATGCTTCACTACCAAGTTTGAAACATAGATGTGTTGTAAACACATTATTTACTCAAATTGGGTAAAACAAACATGAATTATTATTTAAATACTACTGAATAATTATTCAGACTACAAATAACAATAACTCAATGTTTAGTCAAATTAAAAATAGTTCAGAAAAACTATTAGCTTATAAATTATTACATAAATAGTTCATTCTGCAAATATGTTTACATTAATTTCAATAACAAGAAAGCTAGGTGACAAATCACCTGTGCAGCCTGAAAAATGCAGACAAAGTGGGAAAATTGCATCACATGCATGAGACCACAGCTGCTGAATCTTTATACAGTTGTAGCTGTGTGAAGAATAGGACGATTATTATTACTGCTGATTGATGTACACAACAGAAGTGGAAAATGGGTATGTTTTCTGTGTCTGAACTGAAACGAGTAAATGCTGAGCCCAATATTATAGAGAGACAATAAAATGGACAAGCATATGGAAATTAATGAAGATAACTGTAGAGGATTATTTGCTACCTCTGTTCCACATCTGCTTATGCAAACATGAGAGTGAAGCACAGACTAACCAAATCACACACTGCATGAATATCTTCTGTACACTGGAATAAATGTTTTTTTTTAAAATAACTGAAGCATAAATTTAATCTGACATTAATCATATATTTAATCTTTCTTTTTCTTATTGATTTGCCGAGCCATGTTGTAGATGTTGTAGACATGATTTAGACTCACCTAGTGAGTGTATGTCTGAGTCTATGTCTGAGTGTCTCCTGTGCTGGTGATCATTTAGTCCAATTCATTCCCAACCCTGGTCCTGAAATACTCTGTCCTGCATGTTTTAGTGTTTCCCCTTCTCCCAACACACCTGATTTAACTAATCAGCTAATTAACAGCCCTTCCTGACTTAAATCAGGTGTGTTAGAAACAGGGGTGTGTAGGGCAGGGGGTTCTCCAGGACCAGGGTTGGAAACTTGTGATTCAGTGAGTGAGTGAACTCCCATTATAAAACCCACTTAAATAAATAAATACAATGGAAAAATACAAATTATGATGTGGTTATTTATGCAAAAACCATTGATGTTAAGAGAAAAGAAAGTTTATCGTAGCATAACATTCACTGTATAACGTGTAGAAATAGATCTTACCCTCAACAGTGACATGAACAGTGATGTCATCATACCAGGATTTGTCCTCAACGAGACATTTATATTTTCCTTCATCAGAGACTCGGAGAGCTGAGAGTCTGAGTGAAGCATTGCCTTTCTGTAGCTCCTCTTTAAACAGTGATGTTCTTCCACTGTAAGACTGAGTCTGATCTTCATTTCTGTCTTTATGATCCTTATAGAGATGCACTAATGAAGCCACATCCTTTAATCTCATCCACTCCACTGTCATGTCCACAGCGCTGGTTTGGGGTTTGATAAAACAGGGCAGAATCAGGTCTTCACCAGCTACAGCAACAAGAGGAGCGTCTGGACCAACCACCGTTAATCCCTCTGGGTTTTTTTTTTTCCAAAAACAAACAAATCCTGTATATCATTACCAATATCATGTATGTATGTGTGAGTGAGTGTGTCTGTGTGTGGAGCTTGATTTCCAAATGAAATGCAAAATTTACTTTCATTTTCCCCATGATTGTGGGTGTGTGTAGTGAACCAGACTGGAAGATTAAAGACTCAGGAAACCTTTCAGGAGTTTTGAGTTAATTATCTGGTTAGAGCTCTTCTCAGGTTGAAATTTCTGTTTTATAAATTCTTTATTCTAATAATTTGAGATACTGGATTTTTGATTTCCATGAGCTGTAAGCGGTAATCATCAAGATTAAAACAAAAAAAGGCTTGAAATATTTCACTTTAAGTGTAACGAATGCAGAATATGTGAAAGTTCCACTTTTTGAATTAAATTATTGGAAAAAAAATTAACTTTTCCACGATTTTCAAATTTTTTGAGATGTACCTGTATGTATGTGTGTATGCGTGTATATATATATATATATATATATATATATATATATATATATATATATATATATATATATATATATATATAATGTGTATATGTGGTTTTTATTTTATTTTATTTTATTTATTTATTCATGTGTAACAAGACATAGCATATTTAATTGGACTTTGACCTATACACCTTATTTTCAGCTGTGGACATTTAAAATTTAGTTTGTTGCCTTAACTAATAACTACAATGATCAAGATAATAAGACGAAAGGCTGTATATATGTATATATCTATGAAAATAAATATATTTAAAGTAAAAACAAAAATCAAACATTTAAGAACCCATATATTACAAGTTTATTAAATTTATGTCCATCAAAACATGTTTCCTAAACCATTTGGCCAAAGGGATTTTTATGTATAGATGAACAATCAAGCTTTTCTTTTAACAAATCTGTTTTTGAATGTACTCAATAAAATTTGGGATTTTTTGTACATGGAATAAAAACAAAAATCTGTGATTTGTGGAGTCTCTTGAAACTTTAATTAACTAACAAAAGTACAAAGAAAAGATATTCAATGTTTTCACTGACCAACTTAATTGTATTTTGTAAATATAAACAAATTTAGAATTTGATGCCTTCAACACACGCGCAAAAAGTTGCAGAGGCAAAATAAGACTGAAATGTTTATAGAATATTCAAGTAACACCATTTTTGGAGGACCAGGTTAATTGGTAACAGGGGAGGGTATCAGGGTTGGGCATAAAAGGAACAGCCACCAAAGGCTGTCTTTGCAAGCAAGGATGGGTCATGACTCACCACTTTGTGCCAAACTTTGTGAGAGAATTGTCACTCAATTCAAAAAGAACATTGCTCAATGCAAGTTTGCAAAGAATTGAGGTCTTCCACCATCTACAGTGTATAATATTGTGAAAAGATTCAGGGAATCCGGAGAAATCTCATTACATAAAGGGCAAGGCTGGAAACATATGTTGAACGTGTATGACCTTCGAGCCCATAGGCGGCACAGCCTGAGGAATCGTCATGCTACTGTGATAAATATAACAACATGGGCTCGGGAATACTTTGGAAGATCGTTGTCACTTAACACAGTCCACCGCTGGATCGAGAAATGCAACCGAAATGCTATTATGTAAGTTGGAAGCCACACATCAACTCTACTCAGAAATGTCACCGAGCTCTCTGGGCCCGAGCTCACCTCAGATGGACTAAAAGCCAGTGGAAACGTGTGCTGTGGTCAGATCAGTCCATATTTCAGTTTGTTTTCAGAAAAAATAGATGTTGACTTCTACATGCCAAAGATGAAAAAGAGCAACCAGACTGTTAGAAGAGAAAGTTGCAAAAGCCAGCATCTGTGATGGTATGATATCAGTGCCTACAGCATGGGTGACTTGCATATGTGTGAAGGTACCATTGACGTGGAGGCGTATATTGGGATTTTAGAGAGACATATGCTGCCATCAAGGTAACGTATTTTCCCAGGAAGTCCATGGATATTTCAGCAGGAGAATTCCAGGCCTCATTCTGCACATGCTACAACAGCGTGGCTTCATAGACTCAGAGTGCGTGTGCTTGACTGGCCTGCCAGCAGTCCAGATCTGTCTCCAGTGGCGCATCATGAAGAGGAGAGTCAGAGAATGGTGACCAAGGACTGTGGAGCAGCTGAAGTCTTGTATTAAGCAAGAATGGGCAAAAATTCCACTTGCAAAACTGCAACAATTAGAATCCTCAGTTCCCAACAGTTAAAAAGTGTAATTAAAAGGAAGGGTGATGTAACACAGCGGTAAATACTCTTCTGTCCCGACTTTTTTTGAGTGTGTTGAAGGCATCAAATTCTAAATTTGTTTATATTTACAAAATACAATTTTGGTCAGTTGGACAGGGAAAACATTGAATATCTCTTCTTTGTACTTCTGTCATTTAATTAAAGTTTCAAGAGACTTGACAAATCACAGATTTTTTTTGTTATTGCATTTTAGGAAAAAAAATCCCTGCTTTTATGGAAATGGGGTTAGTACATTTTGACCTTTCATGATATTCTTGCATATTGTAGCCCTACAGGTGGTGTTTGCTGTCTGTAGCAGCATAAGAAGCAAACTCATGAAAATATAAAATCTTTAAAACAATTCATATTTAAGTGCAGTTTTAAAGAAATTTTGCAGGACAAGTAATGTAGGTAGCAATACTGTAGTTGTAGGTAGCAACTCAAAGGTATAATCATCAATTTTTAATTATTTCTTATTTTACTAGTACAAATAACCTGGAAAAATGTGTAGATCATGATAAAATTGATGGTTTAAGTCATGACTTCAGTGTATTATGTGGCTGAAAAAAACCCATGTGGCTGGAGTGCTTTATTGTTTACACAAGCATTTTGTCTGGCATTTTATTTACACTCCCTAATGCCCATCTCAGGCTGTTCAAAAAGAAATGAAATGTGGCTGAAAGCCCTGTGACCAGCACAGCCAGATAATTCTCCTGTGACCAAAAAACTTCGTGACAAAACAACATCATCATCAACAACAACGGTAAAACCAGGTTAAACACTGTCAGCTCTTTCCCAACATGCAGTAATGTATTACTGGAGGAAGGGATGAAGCTGGATGTGGAATTAGTGAATTAGCACTTTTACACATTCTCATACATATAATTGTGCTTATTCAAAATGTTATAATTTGGCTTCCAAGTAGTTGAATGGCCGAGTGGGAAAAAGCATGTGAGGCTAAAATGCTAACACCATCAGCCAGCCTGCTAACTTAGGAATCTGCTTGACACCACTGTACACACACACACACACACACACACACACACAGAATAGTTTTTCTCCATACCTGATTGAAATTTCATGAAGCTGACGAGAATCAGGAGAGTCACACAGAAAAACATCATCCCTGAAAGACAGTTTATCGTTATTGCTTCAGTCTGCTTTACAAGATTAATAACATTTTATGAATTACACTCTGTGCACAATTTAATGCATATCTGTTCTACCAAAAGATCTAAATACTAACCACTTTGTAAGGGTAATATTTTCTTGATAAGAGAACGCTAAAAAGTAAAGACTGTCAATAAGTCCACAATGTCAGTTTAGTGGACTTTCGTTTGTGTAACCGGTTTCTAAATGCGAGACTAAACACACCTTTTTTTCCTGATATGTTAAGAATGGAGGTAGTGTGTTTGAGGTGACTCATTTCAGCGGAAGTTGCAACGGCCCAAATTTAAAATGCTAAACCTAAAACACTCTGTAACCCTTATTACGAGGTAGTAAGAATGTACATAGGTGTAGTAGTCTAAAGTAGTCTTAGAGGTTATCAGTAATATGAATATGGACCAGAATCAGAAGATGCTAAATTGTTAAGAGCCTGAGAATTGAAGGTCAATAAAAAGAATACCACACCAGAATGACAATTTTCATAAAATGTATTAAACACACATGGGCTGGTACATACATATACAAAAACAGTTATGAAAAAAATAACAAACTAAAATAATAAAGTGCGCACGTAAATAAATCCCCTTTTAAATTCCCTTGAGCTTAGTTCGTCCTCAGTTTCACTTGCCTTTGTTGACAAGAGTTCAGTCACCAACGTTGGGCCCTTTTTAGTTCGTGTTAGTGTTTGTCCTACCACCATGAAGATGAAGATGATGATCCTGGCAATCCATCTAAAGTCAGAGTCACAAACACGGTTGGCTCGCCACCCAGCCCCCCGGACTGGGAATCTATGAATCTCTGGGAGAACGCCTGGAACGTGGGGATCTGTATCATTCCGTGGAAAGGATCTCCGCACGATGTTTCCAACTCTTTACCAAAACCTGACCTATAAATAAGGCCAGATCATTTCTCTCAATTACCGTTCAGTGAATAAATGAACTGCTACAGGCTACTATAAAATAAAATGAGATAATACTTCAGTTCACCTATAATGCAATGTCAAAATCTCTCTCTCGTTGTACAACAGCTCTTATGTTTCTTCTCAGGTATCAAAACTATATGAATTTCTCTCCAGTATCCAAAGTACATTTACATCACAAACTACATCGTTCATAAAAAACACATATTTCTAACTCAAGTTGTATGAAACCTTAGTAACGTTATCAGTATGAAGAATAAAACTGCATGGATTGCATGTAAACATCGATCAACTTTTAGATTAGAGGCATTAAGGTGTTAGCGTGCTTATTTATCCCCCTCTGCACCAGTAACAGTAGAAAGATTGCACCTCTTTAACCTCCAATAAACACAATTAAATCCACAACTTTTAACATCATTATTTAACAAACTAACCATTTAGCAACAGTAGGGAAAAGTAACATTTCTTTTTATAACCCACAAACGAAATCATTAGTTGTTTTCAAAGGCATTAACCAGTAGTCCGCTAGCCTATTGTGGCTAATTACCATATTAGCATTTGAATACAGCAGGCTCACATTAGCTTTCCACCATTAGCACCTTTGCATTGCTTACCCATTAGCGCCCATTAGCATAAAATGCTAGCGAACTCAGAGGCCTAGCGCCAGGTAAACAACTCACCATTTTAGCAGAATTCACTGCCTTTAGCTCCGTGACAACAGTGGATTCAGGCACAGCTCTCTTTTACTCTCTATATTACAACAAGATATGTCAGTATAAGCAATAATGAGTACAGAACTTGTTTAATTCACTCCATATCGTTTTTTCGTGTTACCAAGTGGATAAGCAAGCGACAAAAGAACGTGCAGAGACACTAACCTAGAGGTGTAACTGTAAACAGAGCCTAGCTGGCAGCTGATTGGTCAGTTCACTGCCTCATAGAGTTCACCCATTTGCTCACTTACAAATCCATCAAAGATAACAAGAAAATCAAAGTTAACCCTTTTGTGACTTGGTTAGACAGCTAAATAGCGTTTCTCATTATTAAGCCTGGGCTACAACTCGCTCATATTAATCCCTATATTTAACATGTGAGTGTTAATTGACTTTGTTAGTATAAACTTCTTTGTTTACGTGTTGGTGATTGGTGATGTTGATGATGGTTTTCTACATTACCCACGATACCATTCGACTTCCTGCTGATAGTAGCATCACTTTGCTTCATCTGCTATGCTAGCTATATAAAACACAAAGTAGAACACAACTTATTCTAGATAACAAAATACCACTCTGGTGTGACCAATTATGTGAATGTTGTTTTGTACACTATATCTATTAAAACAAGAGCTGCTCTCAGTCAGGACTGAAAATCATTTCCAAGGACTGGTACCCAAGACAACTGCTTTCCAAACTGACTTTGTAACACCTGTTTGTTGTTCTTGGGTTCCTCGATTTTGCATGCGTTAAGGCAGGCTGAGTGGGTGTGGTCGTTTCAGTATAGCTCCTCCCCCTCACTCACAGAGCCACGTTGCTGCTTTGGGCTGCCTTGTTTTTGCGTGGTTTTGCTCTGATTTGTTTTGCTTTGTTTTTTTTTTTCCAGTTTCATTTTTATTGAACATTTCTGCTGTACATTTCTGCTGAACTGAACATTTCTGCTGAACTAAACATTTCTGCTGAACATTTCTGCTGAACTAAATATTTCTGCTGAACTGAACATTTCTGCTGGACATTTCTGCTGAACTAAATATTTCTGCTGAACATTTCTGATGGACATTTCTGCTGAACTAAACATTTCTGCTGAACATTTCTATTGAACATTTCTGCTAAACATTACTGCTGAACACGTCTACCAAACATGTCTGCTGAACATCACCTTTTTTCTCCTCCCCTCCCCTCCCTTTCCCAAATATTACATTGAGAAGAAAAAAAAAACAAAAAAAAACCCCAAAAAAACCAAATTGAGCAACACACAGCAGTAAACATTCACGTTTTTTTTTTTGTTTTGCTTTGTTTGTTCTTTTTGCTTTGTGCTGGTTACTGTCACGAAGATCAGTTTTTTCGAATTCAACTGTGTTGTAATAGTCTTTTTCAATTATGTTGATGCCTCTATGTGGTAGTAGTGGTTTTGGTCAGTCTTGGTAGACTTGCTACCTGTCATCAGTTTGAGCTCGGGGTTATGAGTTTTTGTGACAGTAAGTTTGTGTGTGGGGTTGTTTTGTTTTGTTTTTTGTTTGCCTGCTTTGAGCATATTAAAAAAATGAATATATAATTAATTTTTCTTGTGTTCTCCTTGTAGGTTCTGAGTGCTTCCTGAGGCTGGGGGGAGTTCTTTGCTGCACCTTAGGCTTTACTTAACTAAGGGTCATTGTTATTGACTGGTATAAAGTTGGCTTGACGTTGGACGTTCGATATTCACAGATAGGCGGAAGTTAAAGGACCATCTCTAAAGTTACATACGACATTGTTAAACACATTTCTAACTTCGATAACATTTGAAGTGAATAACTTACAGTCATATAACCAACTGTAATGTTTTCATCTAGGTGTCAAAAATATCAAATCTAAAAGGTGTGTTATAGCAGATACCTAGCTGAACACTTTACAGTTGGTTATGTGACTGTACATCATTTCCTTTAAATGCTATGGAGCTTTAAATTATGGTATATTTTGTGTATGGGTCCATTCGGTAGTGAAATTCATATAAAATTTACATGTGATTTAATAGTTTATTTTATTAAATATCAAAAATCTAAAAGGAGTGTGCACGGTGGCTTAGTGGTTAGCACGTTCGCCTCACACCTCCAGGTTCAATTCCCACGGGGTCCTGTGTGTGCGGAGTTTGCATGTTCTCCCCGTGCTGCGGGGGTTTCCTCCGGGTACTCCGGTTTCCTCCCCCAGTCCAAAGACATGCATGGTAGGCTGATTCTCATGTCTAAAGTGTGCATAGTTTATGAATGGGTGTGTGAATGTGTATGTGATTGTGCCCTGCGATGGATTGGCACCCTGTCCAGGGTGTACCCTGCCTTGTGCCCAATGCTCCCTGGGATAGGCTCCAGGTTCACCGCAACCCTGAAAAAGATAAGCGGTATAGAAGATGGATGGATGGATGGATGGATGGAAAAATCTAAAGGGTGTACATTATAGCGGACACCTATTCGAACATTTTCATGGCTAATTTTATGCCAGTTCTGTTGAACAATGCCTGCCTGCCTTGGGATCTAAGGGGTTGTGAAGACATTTTGTCCAGAGGGCCAGGACTGCCAGGGGAGGGGGTCATGTATTCCAGAGAAGGAACTCTGAACTACAGTTCCCAGCAGGCTCCTCGCTGCATCAGTCACATGACCACCTGCACCTGAATCACACCATGTTAATGAGTTTATAGCTACAGTTTGCACTGCACGCCTTGTCTTACGTTTGTCTTTCTTTGCCGTTGTCTCTCTTTTGCTTTGTTCAGGTCTTTGGTTTATGTTTAGTCTTTGCCTTAGTGTTTTGCAACAAGTTCTATAGCTTTAGATTTGTGTTTCATTTGTATTCATAACAGAGTAATTTCTGCACTTGTATCCATCTCCGCCTCTAAATCGTGACAACCTGGAAATATCTTGTAGAGCATGATGGGTTAAGCCATGGCCTCAGTGTATCATGTGGCTGAGAAAACCCATGTGTCTGGCGTGCTTTATTGTTTACAATAAAGACAATGCTTTATCTGTCATTTTATATACACTCCCTAATGCTCCTTCACTCCCCTCATGGTGTGGAGCAGCAGCTCATTTGTATTTAAAGAGACACACAAACACAGCGTGTTTTGCTTCCACCCAAAAAGGGGCATTTACAGCATGGTATAATAAATGTGGGGTATTTTGAGCTGAAACTTCAGACACATTCTGGGGACACCTGAGACTTATATTAAATCTTGTAAAAAGGGGTATAATAGGTCTCCTTTAAATTTGCAGATGACGGTGGTGGAAGAAGTGAACCTATTTTTTCCAAGTGAAGAAATTGATCAATGTCACGATCTCCCCTGCAGACGGCGCTGCGACGTGCACTGAAGGCCGCAGGGCCTCTCTGATTACAGTTTAGCGTTATTGCTTCAGTCTGTTTCACAAGATAAATAACATTTTACAGATGACACTTGTTTTAGCACGATTTAACACATCGCTTCTGTCAAAATGCTCACTCATTTTAAGAGGAATATTTTCTCAATGAGAAGAGGATAAAAGTAAACACGCTTTGGCCCAAAATTCTGGTTTTCAGTTGGTGTACTTTGGTTTGTGTTCATTTGTGAGACACACCTTTTTTTTATAACGAAACATAAGTGAGGTGGTGTCTTTGAAGCGCTTAATTAAGGTTCAAGCTGCAACAGCACATGGGTTATATTTCCATCTGCAGACTACTGTAACAGTGAGTGCTCTGGCATCAGGTAAAACTTTTATATCTGCTACCAAGTGTAGAAGTAAAATCACATCGGATCTAGTACAGTGGTAATGAATGTTCATATTATAAAAATATATTGAATGCATGTATTTAATATTTGCACATTATGTTTACTAAGCCAATGCAAGTGCAGCACAGGAATTAATGCTTCATGGGCCATTGCATGTGGACCACGATGCTTTGGGTATAAAATGGGCTTCACACTCATGATTCTATTATGTGAAATGCAATAAATGAACCCAACTGAACCAATGAGCCCAACTGTTTATCATTTTCTACAACTTATTTTAAGCCCTTAAACTGGGCCCTTAAACTGAAATATTTGTTGGAATGATTAGGATTATAAAACACACACACACATACACACGATTTCCCCTCGTGGTAAGTGCTGTAGCATGCAGTGTGCTCGGAAACCCGAAGTGCGAGCACTCTTCTGGGTTTTCAGAGACCTTGACTTTGTTTACATTTACATTTGACACATGCATCTGTAATAATTTCTGTCCTGTCTCTGCCACTGTATTTTCATTGGTTGTTTCCCGTATTTGTCATCATTGTTTTCAGCTGTCGATTACGTTTGTTATTTAAACCCCTCGTATATCTATGTATGTCAAAGTATTGAGTGTTATCACTGTACCAAGCGTTTGTTCCCTGTTCCTCGTTTTGTTTCATGGTCTTTGATCTTGTTTCTTGTTTCTCGTTACGTGCTTTTGCCTTGCCTAGTTTATGCCCGTTTGCAGATCACCTGACCCACTACCTGTCTCTGACCACGCTTTTGTTTCACGATTTGGATTTGTCTACCTGACTCTCTTTAATAAAGCTCTTATCTGCCATTGCATCGGTCCTAACCTCCATTACGTGACACACACTTCATACAACCATAATAAACATAAACCAACAACAAGATCATTTCAGTACCAAGATGACAGTCGTCTGCTTTATTCATCAGTGCATAGAGGATATTTATAAGACATTATTTATACTAAACTAAGTGGAATGGCAACAATTGCTGTCTGAGTTTTGGTCCAGTTTGGGGTTTTATATATGATCTTGAATATTTCCTGGAGAATTAAATTTAAGAAACACTACTAGTAACGATAAAAATGTTCAAATGATAATAGTCTTTAGATGTAGTCTAAGCAGGTGAATTTCTCTTAGCCTTGCCAGCCACAACCATAACACTGCTGCAGGAAAAGATGTGAGGTTTGTCACTGTGTGCATTTGTGTGTGACTGTCAGGTGACTACTACAGAATGACTAGAAAAGATGTGCAAATTCTAAACCTTTGCAGGAATCTGACCTAATGCAGTAAATCTGTCAGACCAGACCAGCACTCATGAGCAACAGCGATGTGTTAGTCGTTGTTTCCAAACACAGTGTTGAGTTGCTGAGTCACTCTAATGAAGGTGGTACGGCGACTCAGCTCCTTCAGCTTCGCGGCTCCCACGTAGGTGCAAGTGGAGCGAACACCACCCAGTACGTCCTTCACAGTGACCTCCACTGGCCCTTTATAGGACACCTCCACTGTCTTACCCTCAGACGCCCTGCATCCATGAGAGAGAGAGAGAGAGAGAGAGAGAGAGTTGTGTGAGTTTTTTTTTTAAACTGCTCTCTCTGAAAATCATTTCCAGGGACTGGTATCCAAGACAACAGGAATAATAGAATATATCTGTACTGCATGCTGCCTGATATCCTGTCTGAGAACATTACACATGTTAAAACATGGTGTAATGACTTTACATCCTGATTTTTTCTCCCCTGTACTCAGTACTCTGCCAGTCTTTCTCTCACCTGTACTCTGCTACTCCTCCTGCGTGCTTCTTCATGGCCGTATCGGAGCTCATGCCATAGAACAGTTTGTACTTTTTGCCGTTTTTCTCAATGGTCTCACCCCCACTCTCAGAGTGACCGGCCAACATTCCACCTAGCATCACGAAGTCCGCTCCCGCACCTGTCCATCACACAACACAGCCAATCAATCAAATATAGTTCAGAGAATATTAGACACATGGAGCACAAAATCCATGAAAATAGGTAGGGAAATGTAAGTGGCTTTGTTGATTCTGAAAATTTGTCACTAGTTGCTTTTGTAGCCTCTCATTCTATACTCTTACTTTTATTTGGCATTCATAGTGGTCCAGAGCACCTGCCCCCTAAGTAAGTTGATAATACACCAATCCTCTGATTTAGGGCAAGTCTAAGTTTGTAAACCAATTTATCCAGTTTCAACAGCCTAGAGACAGAAGATGGGCATCCATCCAATTCCACTGTTTGCATGCCAACCTCAGCATTTTCCAAGACCTTTTCCCCACTTTGGTTATAGATGTAAAACAATACTGTGATGGTGTTGGGTCACACTAAACACTACCTTGTGATTTCTTTGGGGGTTTCTGAATGTAGAGCTAGCCACACAGCTTTCATCTGGAGAATGTTGATATGCTGTTAAAGTTCACAGTTTACTTTGCCACACTTAGATCTTCGATCTAAACCCGTACATATACTCTCCTACACCTGCTGGGTGACATCTCTTGTAACAATCGCCCTTTATGCACATAGGACACCCAAATTCATGCCCCAAAAGAGGAAACTTCAGCTAACAAAGCCTCAGTAGTGAGCAAATTCTCTTGTCTCCATCACTAACGCATGTCTTCGTGTCATGGCTGAAAAGTAGGAGTTGCTAGCACCATGGTCTTACGTAGACATGCAAAGCTTGTGCATGGCAGCCTGCCCACTTCAAATTCCTCAGATGCAGCCATAATCACACATGTTCTCACATCTCCACTAGAGGAATTGGAGCTAAACCCAGTGGCCCAGTATCTAGGGATGGGCATTATTCAATAATATTCTATTTGAAAATTTGAGCTCATAAAAATATATTCATTTATTCGTTTATTTAAATGAAGTTTAATGAGAAAGACGTGATTTTTCTTAATCATTAAGATTTTGTCACCGTTTCAGAACAAGCTTATAATTAGCTTATATCCACAACAAGCTTCTTTTTTTTTTTAGCTCAAAACATTAAGCAATGTGTGTAAACAAAATAATACAGAACAAAAGCATTTAAGCTCACGCAGAGTGAAAAAAAAATGCTAATAAAGCACACAGCCCCAATTAACGTACAGAACCAACATAAACACTTGGATGTCGTGTTTATATTGTTTCACATGTTCTTGTTGGAAAAACAAGCATACAGTATCCACATGTACAGGTGAAAGTCGGCTCCCTAGTCTGTAAACGATTAGGCCGGCTGTGGAGAACAAAGATGTTGCAGAGACACACAGTTAATGGCTTGCTAAACAGCCAAGTTTGTTGAAGCACTTTGTACTTTCTGTCCACCAATGAATCAGAAAAACACAACAACCACGTGTTAAGCTGTGGCTTTAGCAAAAGTGTATTAAGTCAGTGAGAAAACCTGATTGGAAAAATTATGGTCCTTGTTTATGTTTGGCAATGCCTCCTGTCAGTCATGTAATAGACACTATACTCTACAGCACCACCCAATGCATTTAGTTATAACTGTGAGGTTTAGTTTGGGTGCTCAGGATTTAACATGCATTCACTGTATTTACAACCAGCCAAGCAACATTTAGCAAAATTCGAGTAGTATTTTTACTTTTCAGATAATTATTGCACCCCTACCAGTATCCACCACTGACACAAAGATAAAATCACACTTTCTCTTACTCTTACTTTGACTTTTACAGACAACATACCAAGACATGTATAAAGGCAAATCTACAGATAGTGTTCTCATGTCTTTCTGAAGCGTTAGGATGCACATCGTAGAACACAAATTCTATCCCCTGTTTACAGTAATATCTTTAACATTCTGAGATAAAATTATTTTAATAATAGCAAGGAAAATGCTAGTACTGTGTAATAAACAGATTGCACCATAATCCAGAGCAGTGAAACATACCAAAAGCCTTAGAGACATCACCAGGACAGGTACATCCTCCATCCTGGGTGAAAAACCATAAAGAAAACAATTAAAATCTAGCAAGAACATCTGCTCTCCCACAAATGCCTTGGTTCGCTAATGTGGACTAAGCAGATAACTGTAGCTCACAGAGATGATGTGTCCACCCAGGCCATGTGCAGCATCAGCACACTCAATTACAGCACTCAGCTGAGGGTAGCCCACACCTGTCTTCTTACGGGTTGTACACACTGAGCCTACACAGAAAAAAACAGCATATATGATGTACGTCAGATAAATTTGATACGTTATAAATTATAAATGCCAGATAAATTAAACATACATGATTACATGACGTTAAGCAAAGCTGTCAACCCAAAAGCCACTTGTTCTAGCTTCATAAGAATTGAGTGATATGATTGTGTGTTGTCACCTGGACCGATGCCCACTTTAATGATGTCAGCTCCAGCGAGAATCAGCTCCTCCACCATCTCTCCCGTGACCACATTTCCAGCCTTAACGGAAGTTTACAACTATGCTTACAACAATCCCACTCTCTTATCAACCACACAAATACACTCTACTTCACTATCTGTCTGTATAAACAATGTGCTGTGTTTGCCAGACAGGGTGAACCACTGACCATGATGGTGTGTGAAGGGAACTTCTGCCTCACGTCCTTGACAAAATGCACAAAGTGCTCCGAATATCCATTCGCTACGTCGACACAAACGTACTGTATCTGAGGCACAGCTGCCAAAATAGCAGCGAGCCTCTCGAAATCATTCTCGCCTGTTCCAGTGCTGACCGCCACGCTCTGAAGACAGAGAGCGAGAGAGAGACACAGACAGAAAGAGAGAACGTGACCTTCAGAGCAGGATTACAGTGTAATCATTACTAAGTAAGGAATAAAACATGACGAGGTGTTGTGATGAGGCCCACTTCAAAACTAAATTACTTTTATCTTCCTGAAGTTTTCCACTGACACCACATCCCAAAGTGTTTTATTCCTTTTATACCACAGGAATTTTCTCTGTTTATTATAAATCTGTTTATTGTTGGACTTCCATACAAGTCCACCATACAAGTCCCTGTGAATGAGCTGTTACTATAGAAATGATAATCTGACAAATCATACTTGACATAATACAGAAATAAACTACAGCATTATACGCAAAGAAGCCAAACCTGATTTCCATTTTTTTTTTTTTTTACCTCTAGGCATTCTGGGTGCTTCGCTGAAAACTCTTTCCAGTCGTCTACGCAGTAATGTTTGTGGACGGCAGTGAAAAGTGAGAACTGGAGCAAAACAGTGGATTAGTTAACCTTCTTATAGAAGTTCATGAGATTAAGTCTGCTTTAACCCAGAACAAATAAATTACTTTCTGTAACAACAATGATCTTATTGTACAGCGTTGAAGTCAAACATTGTAGGTTATACACAGGAAGTGCGTTAACACTCGTACCGAATGCAGTGCCACGGCCATCTCAAAGGTTCCAACCGTGTCCATGTTAGCAGCGATGATGGGAATACCTCTGTAACTGCCTTTTGAGTTTCGGAAAGTAAAGCTGCGCATCAGATCCACCTAACAAACAAGAGTATAAAAGAAAGAAGATGGAGAATGTGAGAGAGAGAGAGAAAGGCTTAACGTATGATGAAAAATGTATCTTTTGACAATCAGCCATTGTAAATGCATGTATAATTTGGATTATTAAGACAATATGCTATTTCAAATGTACATTAATTAAACAGACACCCTTGTACCTCACTACGGGACTTGAGCGTGCTGCGTTTGGTACGGAGCAGCACATCCTTGAAGTCGAGTTTGATGTCGTTCTCGATGCGAGGCATGGCTGCTGTTACTGTATCTGTGTGTGTGTGAAAACAGTATCTCTGCACTGTGTAGCAGTGTGTCCTTTGTGCCTCCTATTTGTTTAAACAGATAGGAAAACTGTCTCACGCTCCTGCTGGAAAGAATGAGAAGTGGAAATGTATCATGTTTCGGACATGTCAGAAAGCAAAGAGGCTAAAGCTTCCTGTCCATTCAAAAATAAATTCTTTGAAACGTTTATAATGTTTTATATTGGGATGTGTGAAAATATCCTCACGATGCACTCTATATACACTACCGGTCAAAAGTTTGGGACACTCAACTGAAATGTTTCTCATGATCTTAAAAATCTTTTAATCTGAAGGTCTGGTCTGGTCTGCACTTATATAGCGCTTTTTTAACCTTAGCGGTTCTACAAAGCGCTTTACACTGTGTCTCATTCCCCCATTCACACACACACACACACACACACACACACACACACACACACCAATGGTAGCAGAGCTGCCATGCGAGGCACTAACTTGCCGTCGGGAGCAACTCAGGGTTCAGTGTCTTGCGGCATGTGGAGTCATGTGGAGTCATGTGGGCCGGGAATCGATCCGCCAACCCTACGATTAGTGGACAACCCGCTCTACCACCTGATCCCTACAAAATCTTTATTTAAATGGATGACTTGGAGCAAAATATTCTGAAAAGCAGCCAATAAGTGTCCAGTGTAGGTGGGAACTCATTTAATACTGTTTAAAAAGCATCTCAGGGGGATTCCTCAAGTAATCGGTTGAGAAAATGCCAAGAATACATTTCTGGAAATTCTAGGCAAAAATGGTGTTTACTTTGAAGATGCTAAAATACTATATTATTATTTATTTATTTCTGTTTTTTTTTTTAAATCACAGAACAAACTGTTCTGTAATTGTTACAGTACATTTCACAAACTAAATGCCATATAAAGCTCTTCTCATTAAATTCACTTGTGTTTCATACAACATGCTGCAACATATTTAACATGAAGTATTAAAGTCCTTTCTCCATACCATCAAGGTTTAAATCCACATTCCTCTCACTTTGTCTAGAGGTAGGGAAACCAGTCAAACTAGTTGATTCTCTCTCTCTCTCTCTCTCTCTCTCTCCCCCCCCTCACCCACACACACAGTTTAAAAAGTAAGCAAAATTGTGTACTTCCAGTGGACTTAAAAGTATAAAAACATAAAGAATAAAAATAATAATAAATAAAATACAGTGGTTTTATGATGTAGTGCAGACTGAAACAGGATGACTGTATAGAAGAATTCTGAAAACACACACACACACAGGTCTTCTATTCTGTCATCCTGTTTCAGTCTGCACTACATCTTAAAACCACTGCATTTTATTTATTTTTTTATTTTTTATTCTTTATACTTTAAAATGGTTTTAAACTGTATGTTTTTCATTTATGTAAGCTATTATTATTATATTCCATTTTAATAAATATAAATCTAGTCATTTACACTCTGTTATTGCTGCATCTGTCATGTATCAACGAGGGCACTCTGGACTTCATTTCCCAGCAGCCACTGCACCATACTCACCAGTGTCACATGACCACCTGCACCTGATTTACGGTTCGGTTAATGATCACACTAGTATATATGTCGCTGTTTGCACTGCTTTCTTTGTCTCACGTTATCATCTATCCATGCTTTTGTCTATTCTACAGTATTTAGTTTTTGCCACAGTATTGTGTGTTTGTTGTAGAGTCCTTTGTTTGTGTTTACTGTTTATTAAATGAAGAACTGCGCTTGCTTCCGAATTCAACTTTGTAACGTGACAGCATCCTGTTAATGTACAACAATTCTGAGGCGCAAATAATATCTGCCTCTATTTAAATATAAATAGCATCTAACAACTATTTCTACAAAGAACTGCTACTTTTATACAGTGTAAATAGAATATATCTCTATTTTCATTTAGTCTGTTCGGTTTTATCTACACAGACATCAGCAGCTGAACTTCATACATTTTATTGATCATATTAAATTCTGCAGTAAAACTCAGTGTGAACTGTAAATTATCTTTCATTACAAATCAAATATCAATAAAGTTCCACAATCATAATGTGTAAAAAAACAGACTGAAGGATTAACATTATTTGTTTATGAAAAAAAACAACAGGTATTAAAATAAATTGTACAACACTTTAAAACGGAATATGTATTTCTAAAATTTACCAGAAAAAGTAAAATATTAACTTTTAATTCTCATCATTTAATAGATGATTAAATCTGTGAGGTGAAAATTCATTCAGTGTTAAATACAGGAGAGATGATCAGTGGTGCTGAATTGTTACCTCCATAATCTAAATCAGGACTGAAGTAAGGATAGAGTTTCTCAGTGAAAGACTGAGCAGTGAACGAGTAGATATGAGAGCTGGCCTTCACATCATAAAAGGAGACCAGACCCTCCTCATAATCCACAAACACACCCACCTTCTCCACCTTCTCTCTCAGTGTGAGGGGGACAGGGGGACCAGCAAATGCCGCATACCAATTCTCATTCCTCAGCCCTACAGTCCAGAATCCTTTCTGAGGAGTCGGTGTAATAATCCCCTTCCTGTTAATGTTCTCTCTCGCGACTCCTAATGTCCACTTAGTTTTCCCTCTGACCTGCACCTCATAATACAATCTCCCTGAGGAGAAGCTCTGCTTTCCCAGAACACCAGGATATCTAGTAAACCTCTGTGGTGTATCAGGGAGATTCTGTTCTGTGTCTCCAAGTGTCACTTGTTTTCCATCAGCAGACAGGATGAGATCAGCATAAGCTGTATCAGGATCCAGAGTCACATCCACTGAGAGAAACACACAGAGTGAGATGTGAGTTTGCAGGTAAAAAATATTAAATCATCATCAGTGGATCACTGATGATGAAGTTATGAATCTGAACATTGAAAAAAAGAAAACTTGAATTTCAAGCATGTTAAATAAATAAATAAATAAATAAATACAGATGTGTGGTTTTCAACCTTATATATTTCAATATTATAAATGTATATCAGTTTTTCACTCCCATACACAGACACACAGAACTTCTCACTTCATGAGAAAATTTCGATAAAGAAACAGAACAGAGACATTTTCAAACTCACACCACAATAAAAGTAGCTAGTGTAACATTTACTTAAATATCTTCTCCTCTACACTCGATCTTCTACCAGCACTTTAAATAAAATCATTTCTCCTCTATGTTTATGTCAATCATACTATTTACTGTTTTGTTTTCTGGTGTTTTTCAAAATCAAATCATCAGGTTTAATCAATAAGCAGCAGGACGCCAGTGAATTTATTTACAGTCTGTACTTACTGTAGCTCTTTACTTACAGTAACAGGTGTGTATCGTTTCACCTGATAGAAATTTACATTTATTATCAGATTTAATTTTTCCCATCGTTTTAAAGTCACTTAAACACATTTTATCAGTTCCTCTCGGGGTTTGTGTTTATTTCGTGTTTCTCTGTATTTAATGTAAATGATGGATATTATCCAGTAGTGAGGAGTTTTCATCTCGACAGAATAAATTGTAAAGTTTTATGAAGTTGTTATATTATTTGTCCGCTAGATGGCAGTGAAAGACCACAACACTATACACTTACACACTCCTATCAGAAAACAATCACTGCAAAATAAATAAATCAATCATTTACTAATGGATTAATTAAAAAAAAAAAAAGGCAAATCCCATAAAAAAGATTAAGAAAATGTAACGTTTGTATATGTTTATACACTAGCTAACAGACTAAACTGATTAGTCAATTTTAAAATCTATCATTTCCTCAGAATTTTAATGATGGAAACTTTTTTGTTCTGTGTTGGATACTTTTATTTTGACATGGGTTAGAAATAACTGCCTTTGCATTTCCTTATCTGAATGGTTCCGTTATGACGTCTGTGTGTGTGTGTGTGTGTGTGTGTGTGTGTGTGTGTGTGTGTGAGAGAGAGAGAGAGAGAGAGAGAGCTGCAGCTTTTTCTTGAAAAAAACCCCGTAAGAGACAGATTTATTTTTACTGCCTGAGGTTAGGCGCGCGCGCGCGCACACACACACACACACAAATACGGTAGAGACTCTGATGTAACTGTACTGAAGATAAAATTGTTCTTACCTGCAAACAACTTCCTCTTCTTTAATAACTCTGTGAAATATGAATCAATATTTTATATGAATTTATCAAAATACAATTAGATTCAACAAAACGTAATAAAATAATTAATATTTGAATCATATTTACACCACAGACCAAAAGTACAAACCAAATCCATCCACCCATTTTCTATACCGCTTATCCTACACAGGGTCACAGGGAGCCTGGAGTCTATCCCTGGGATAGCGGGGCAAAAAGCAGGGGACGCCCTGGACGGGGGCCCACCCACTGCAGGGCACAATCACACACACTACAGACAATCTGGAAACGCCAGTCAGACCATAACACATGTGTTTGGACTAAGGGAGGAAACCGGAGTACTCGGAGGAAACCCCTGAAGCGCAGGGAGAACACGTGCACACAGGGCAAAGGTGGGATTTGAACCCCCAACCCCGGAGATGTGAGGTAAACGTGCTAATCACAAATCCCCCCCGTGCCCCCACAAACCAAATAAAAAATAAATCAATATTTAAAACACCAGAAACAAGTTTATTGCCATCAGTAGATTTTTTTGGCTAGAAATAGAGAAATGTAAAGAAAGGAGAGAAATATAAATCTAAGAATCTGTTCCTCTTCCTAAATATATACCGCTCCCTCCATAAAGGCTTTTTCCATTTGCATCTGTTTTAAATTTGTACTCAAACATATCACATGTGGTTAAAGTGCACATCTTCAGATTTTAATAAAGTGTATTTTTATACATTTCTGAACATGTAGAAATTACAACACTTTATACACAGCTTCCATTCCATGGTATCATAATATTTGGGACATGAGCTGCACAGGTGTTAGTGATTATTCAGGTGTGTTTAATTGCTTCATTAGTGCAGGTATGAGAGAGATTTCAGCATCTAGTCTTTATTCCAGACTTTTGGTCACCTTTAGTCTTCTTTTACTGTTCGTCAACATGAGGACCAGAGTGAGGGTGAAAGTCAAGGACACATTATAGGGCTGAGAGACAAGACTAAATCAGTCAGAGACATTGGCCAAACTTTAGGCTTACAAAAATATCAACTGTGCGGAACATTATTAAGAAGAAAGAGAGAACGGGTGAGCTTAGTAACTATAAAGGGTCTGGTAGGCCAAAGAAGATCTCCACAGCTGATAACAGAAGATTCTCACCATAATGAAGAAAAATCCTCATACACCTGTCTGACAGATAAGAAACACTCTTCAGGAGGCAGGTGTGGATTTGTCAGTGAATAATGTCTGCAGAAGACTTCATGAACAGAAATACAGAGGCTACACTGCAAGATGCAGACCACTAGTTCTCCACAAAAACAGGATGGACAGCATAGTTTACTAAAAAGTACTTAAAGGAGCCTGCAGAGTTCTGGAAAAAGGTCTTGTGGACAGATAAGACCAAGATGAACTTGTATTAGAGTGATGGCAAGAGCAGAGTGTGGAGGTGAAAAGGGACTGTTCAAGATCCAAAGCATACCACCTCATCTGTAAAACATGGTCCTGTACGACTGCCTCAGGTACTGGCTCACTCATCTTCACTGATAATGTAACTGCTGATGGCAGGAGCACAATGAATTCTGAGTGCTGTTATTTACACATGGTAAAACTCAGGGGTATAAAAAATACTCATTATTAAAGAGTACGTGCACTTTAACCTCATGTAAATAGTTTGAGTACAAATTTAAAATTGTGGAGTACAGAGGCAAATAAAAATATATGCTTCATCCCAAACATTATGTATCTAATTTCTCTCCTCACAGTTCTTCACAAATCTGAAAAATAAAAGTCCTTAAAGTGTCACAAACTCTGATGTAATTACCATCTTCCACTCTCTGTCTCTGCAGCTCTAAAAAGAGAAAAAAAGTTCATATTAGAGATTAAACATACTTGTAGGATAATGTTTAATACACTTATTATTTTCCACTGTGTGAGTTGTGTGTTGAATAAAACCAACAAGTTCACTTTATTTAACTTTGTTTCTATAATACATTTTATAGACAGTAGAAATGTGGTGTTTAACACATGCAGGAGGTCATATGTATAATATTATATACACTATATGGACAAAAGTATGTGGACACCTGACCATCACACCTATATGAGCTTGTTGTAAATCTCATTCCAAAACCATGGGCATTAATATGGAGTTGGCATTGCATATAGTGATCTTAGGCTTGTGTGCAGCTGCTTGGCCATGGAAACCTATTTCATGAAGCTCCTGATGCACAGTTCTTGTGCTGATGTTGCTTCCATTGGCAGTTTGGATCTCTGTAGTGAGTGATACAACAGAGGAAAGGTGATTTGTATGCACTACGAGCTTCAGCACTCAACGGCCCTGTTCTGAGAGTTTGTGTGGACCAACACTTCATGACTGAGCTGTTGTAAAACATAAACACTTCCATTTCACAATAACAGCACTTACACCATGTTCACACTAGCACACGACATGTCGCTCGTGTCACTTGTAGTTTGTCTCTTGTGAGCGTGGAGCGAGTGCTGCTGCTGTTGCGTGTGGGTGTGTACCGTCCATTCAGCTCCAGTGAGAGTCATGACCAAAATGTAGCTTACAGCACACAGTTAACTACAGTATATTATTTATTTATCTTTAAAATGCACTTTGAACTGTAACGTTTTATTAAAGTGGAAAAAGTGTGAAAAATCTGTTGTTTGATGTTAGTTACATAACGTATTTGTATTAGCTATTAGTAGCACAAGCTAACTGTACTAGCTATTTTTCTTTTAACGTCTCTTTACAGGTTTAATGAGAAGTCATATACGACATGATACAATGAAACCATGGTTATGAGTTTTATGTCAATTTTTTAGTTAAGCATCGTTTGGATTTACCATGTCATTTACATTTATGGCATTTGGCAGACGCCCTTATCCAGAGTGGCTTACATTTATCTCATTCATACATCTGAGCAGTTGAGAGTTAGTTAAGGGACTTGCTCAAGGGCCCAACAGTGGCAGCTCGATGGTGCTGGGGTTTGAACTCATGACCTTCCAATCAGTAGTCCAACGTCTTAACCACTGAGGTACATCAGACCCAACTTACATAAAGTTGAGAAAATCTCAAATCACATGTTACTTGTCACGCTGTCACTGATACTGAAATTGCAGCTTTGTGTCATGTGTTTATATAGAACATGAACAGTTGCCTGTCGCTCTCTAGTGTGAACGTATCTTTACAGTTCACACAGGCAGATCTAGAAGGGAAGAAATTTCACAAACTGACATGTGGTAAAGATGACACACTGACAGCATCACGTTTAAAGTCACTGAGCTCTTTAGTCCATTCTACTGCCAGTGTTTGTCTCTGGAGATTGTACAGCTATGTGCATGATTTCATACACCTGTTAGTAATGAGTGCGACCGAAACACCTGAACTCAGTAATTAGGAGGGGTGTCTATATACTTTTGGCCATGTAGTGTATATTAGAGCTAATGTCATGTGTGAAGATGATAATTCATATCAGTAATTTATGTGAATTTACTGTAATTGATTTTCAGACCCCTCCCCCCCCCCAACACACATTGCATTTCTTTTTATGTCTAGACCGTGTATACAGTGCTTTATTATCTTACATTTTAACAAGGTGATATTGTCTCCTCCAATTAATATGCAGTAGGATTTTAAAAGCACAAAAAGTTCATTCTCACCTGCGTATCTCTTCTCCTTCTGAAGCTCTGAGGCTAAAACAGATAAAATAGTTGAGTATTGTGTGTATATTCTATATAAATAAAAGAATAAATAGATTAAACAGTGTAATATAGTGAAGTAAATGAACACAAATCAAATTGCAGTTATGAAATGTAATTGTTCTCTGATGTTATTTATTTGTTAAATGATTGAGCACACTTCACAAAGTGGAACATGATGTTACAGGTCAGTTATGAGTGATATAGAAAACAAGTAATTTACTGTATTGTGAGTGATGTGTTTGTATCTCTACTCTTCTTACAGAACCCTCTATGGAGTGAAATCAGAGTCAGCAGAACCTGAACCTGAATGTGTAACGCATGCAAAGAAATGTGTAAATGTAGTTATTGAAAACGGTCAGTGTGAATCTTAAGATATTTAAATATATTGATTCTGAAATTCAGGTTTTTAATATTTAGGTTAAGAAATTCAGGTAATAAAAAGCTGTTCCAAAGATTCAATGTTTCAGAAATTTGGGGTTTAAAAAACAGGTAGTAAAAAATTCAAGAAGTCAAAAATCCAGAGGAAACATCTGGGATACTCAGAAAGAGCAAATGAGCCAGACTCTAATCAAACTCAGTCCTGGCCAATCACAACACACCAGATGTTTTCTCTGAATTTTCAACAGCTTGAATTGTTTGAACCTGAATTAGTTTTACTACCGGTTTATTTTTTCCTGAATTTTTGATACCTTGAATTTTTTAACATGAATTTTTATTGCCTGATATTTTTTACATTGAAATTTTTAATACTTGAATTTCATATAGTTTAATTCAGAACCAATACTTTTAAATTAAAGTTTCACATTGACAATTTTCAATAACATCACATTTTTGACACACGTTATTTTTACAAGCATGACAAATTCAGGTCCAGGTTTTGCTGACTCTGATTTCACTCCACAACTATATTCGCCCATATCTGTCCTGTTTACTTCCTGGTGTCCAAATCTCGATATATGACTTGAGCTGCCCATAATTTAGCAGCATTCATTTAAACAAACATGAGAAGGAGCTGTAATTTCTGCCCTTTGCTCTGATCTACACTTTCTCATGAACCTTCAGCATCTTACATTGTGTCTGTAAGTCAGGAGTACTGAGGGGAGGGTTTGATGAACATTACTGAGTCAGTGTTAATGGCAGTTCAGCAAAATTCACATTTAATATCATACAGTGCCTGACTACTGCTGAATATGACAGAATATCATAAAATAAATGAATAAAGACACAGTACCAACTACCCACCTAATGCACACTAACAGTAAATAGATAATCACTTAACATATGGTTTCCTAGTATCAGCCACACGCAGAGTGCCGTATATTCTTTACAACAGCATGATCATCGTGTGATTATGATTTTAGACAGGTTTTTAAAATTAGAAATACATATCAAGCAACTGGCATTTCAGACACAATAAAAAAGTGCCATCAACGAAAAAAGTTCCCAAAGAAGCCACAGCTGGACTGAGGGGTGCGTTGCCATAGTAACACA
The DNA here is from genome assembly GCF_023375685.1 of Ictalurus furcatus. NCBI lineage: Eukaryota > Metazoa > Chordata > Actinopteri > Siluriformes > Ictaluridae > Ictalurus > Ictalurus furcatus. The sequence goes on from NC_071261.1 coordinate 25,791,391, forward strand.
CACACTAACTGACAGGTCGTAGTAAGTGCAGTAACGGTTTCAATGTGACAGACTATTATTAGAACTGTTTTATTTATGTAGCGAACATAGACAAGTGGAGTGATACCAGCAGTGAAATGTTCCAGTGCTGTTACACTAAATATCAGCTCAGCAGGAGGAAGAGCCCCACAGTTATGGAACAGTCTTCCAATTAGTGTTCGGGACTCAGACACAGTCTCAGTGTTTACGTCTAGGCTTAAAACTTATTTGTTTACTCAAGCCTACCCTGACTAGACTTTCTGTTATGCTAAGCACAGTCCTAACAATCTTTTCTCTCCCTCTCTCCTTCTGTCGAGCCACACACAATGTGTGATTTATGGAGATACTAGAGATCCTGATCCTCTCTGCGCTCCGGACCTGCCTGATCCGTTTCGGATGTCCTACCTCTGGATGGACCTCTCATCTACTCCAATTCCAGATTGCTGGGACTACGGCTGCTTCTAAGGCCAAACAGACTTCATATAAATCCATAATGAACTTTTGCACACTATCTGTTGTTACCCAGATGAGGATGGGTTCCCTTCTGAGTCTGGCTCCTCTCAAGGTTTCTTCCTCTTAACATCTTAGGGAGTTTTTCCTTGCCACCGTCGCAAGTGGCTTGCTCAGTTGGGATAAATTCGCACCTTTAATATCTATATACCGTGTTGATATTTCTGTAAAGCTTACAAATAAAATTGAATTGAATTTTGGCCATGTAGTGTAGATTAGAGCTAATGCCTTATGTAAAGATTCATCAGTAATTTATGTGTATTTACTGTAATTCCTTTCAGACCACACACACAAAGACACATTGTATTTATTTTTATGTCTAGACCGTGTATACAGTGCTTTATTATCTTACATTTTAACAAGGTGATATTGTCTCCTCCAATTAAATATTCAGTAGGATTTTAAAAGCACAAAAAGTTCATTCTCACCTGCGTATTCCTTCTCCTTCTGAAGCTCTGAGGCTAAAACAGATAAAATAGTTGAGTATTGTGTGTATATTCTATATAAATAAAAGAATAAATAGATGAATCAGTGTAATATAGTGAAGTAAATGAACACAAATCAGATTGCAGTTATGAAATATAATTGTTCTCTGATGTTATTTATTTGTTAAATGATTGAGCACACTTCACAAAGTGGAACATGATGTTACAGGTCAGTTATGAGTCATATAGAAAACAAGTAATTTACTGTATTGTGAGTGATGTGTTTGTATCTCTACTCTTCTTACAGAACCCTCTATGGAGTGAAATCAGAGTCAGCAGAACCTGAACCTGAATGTGTAATGCATGCAAAGAAATGTGTAAATGTAGTTATTGAAAACGGTCAGTGTGAATCTTAAGATATTTAAATATATTGATTCTGAAATTCAGGTTTTTAATATTTAGGTTAAGAAATTCAGGTAATAAAAAGCTGTTCCAAAGATTCAATGTTTCAGAAATTTGGGGTTTAAAAAACAGGTAGTAAAAAATTCAAGAAGTCAAAAATCCAGGGAAAACATCTGGGATACTCAGAAAGAGCAAATGAGCCAGACTCTAATCAAACTCAGTCCTGACCAATCACAACACACCAGATGTTTTTTTTCCTAAATTTTCGACAGCTTGAATTGTTTGAACCTGAATTAGTTTTACTACCGGTTTATTTTTTCCTGAATTTTTGATACCTTGAATTTTTTAACACAAATTTTTATTGCCTGATATTTTTTTAATTGAAATTTTTAATACTTGAATTTCATATAGTTTAATTCAGAACCAATACTTTTAAATTAAAGTTTCACATTGACAATTTTCAATAACATCACATTTTTGACACACGTTATTTTTACAAGCATGACATATTCAGGTCCAGGTTTTGCTGACTCTGATTTCACTCCACAACTATATCCGCCCATATCTGTCCTGTTTACTTCCTGGTGTCCAAATCTCGATATATGACTTGAGCTGCCCATAATTTAGCAGCATTCATTTAAACAAACATGAGAAGGAGCTGTAATTTCTGCCCTTTGCTCTGATCTACACTTTCTCATGAACCTTCAGCATCTTACATTGTGTCTGTAAGTCAGGAGTACTGAGGGGAGGGTTTGATGAACATTACTGAGTCAGTGTTAATGGCAGTTCAGCAAAATTCACATTTAATATCATACAGTGCCTGACTACTGCTGAATATGACAGAATATCATAAAATAAATGAATAAAGACACAGTACCAACTACCCACCTAATGCACACTAACAGTAAATAGATAATCACTTAACATATGGTTTCCTAGTATCAGCCACACGCAGAGTGCCGTATATTCTTTACAACAGCATGATCATCGTGTGATTATGATTTTAGACAGGTTTTTAAAATTAGAAATACATATCAAGCAACTGGCATTTCAGACACAATAAAAAAGTGCCATCAACGAAAAAAGTTCCCAAAGAAGCCACAGCTGGACTGAGGGGTGCGTTGCCATAGTAACACACACACTAACTGACAGGTCGTAGTAAGTGCAGTAACGGTTTCAATGTGACAGACTATTATTAGAACTGTTTTATTTATGTAGCGAACATAGACAAGTGGAGTGATACCAGCAGTGAAATGTTCCAGTGCTGTTACACTAAATATCAGCTCAGCAGGAGGAAGAGCCCCACAGTTATGGAACAGTCTTCCAATTAGTGTTCGGGACTCAGACACAGTCTCAGTGTTTACGTCTAGGCTTAAAACTTATTTGTTTACTCAAGCCTACCCTGACTAGACTTTCTGTTATGCTAAGCACAGTCCTAACAATCTTTTCTCTCCCTCTCTCCTTCTGTCGAGCCACACACAATGTGTGATTTATGGAGATACTAGAGATCCTGATCCTCTCTGCGCTCCGGACCTGCCTGATCCGTTTCGGATGTCCTACCTCTGGATGGACCTCTCATCTACTCCAATTCCAGATTGCTGGGACTACGGCTGCTTCTAAGGCCAAACAGACTTCATATAAATCCATAATGAACTTTTGCACACTATCTGTTGTTACCCAGATGAGGATGGGTTCCCTTCTGAGTCTGGCTCCTCTCAAGGTTTCTTCCTCTTAACATCTTAGGGAGTTTTTCCTTGCCACCGTCGCAAGTGGCTTGCTCAGTTGGGATAAATTCGCACCTTTAATATCTATATACCGTGTTGATATTTCTGTAAAGCTTACAAATAAAATTGAATTGAATTTTGGCCATGTAGTGTAGATTAGAGCTAATGCCTTATGTAAAGATTCATCAGTAATTTATGTGTATTTACTGTAATTCCTTTCAGACCACACACACAAAGACACATTGTATTTATTTTTATGTCTAGACCGTGTATACAGTGCTTTATTATCTTACATTTTAACAAGGTGATATTGTCTCCTCCAATTAAATATTCAGTAGGATTTTAAAAGCACAAAAAGTTCATTCTCACCTGCGTATTCCTTCTCCTTCTGAAGCTCTGAGGCTAAAACAGATAAAATAGTTGAGTATTGTGTGTATATTCTATATAAATAAAAGAATAAATAGATGAATCAGTGTAATATAGTGAAGTAAATGAACACAAATCAGATTGCAGTTATGAAATATAATTGTTCTCTGATGTTATTTATTTGTTAAATGATTGAGCACACTTCACAAAGTGGAACATGATGTTACAGGTCAGTTATGAGTCATATAGAAAACAAGTAATTTACTGTATTGTGAGTGATGTGTTTGTATCTCTACTCTTCTTACAGAACCCTCTATGGAGTGAAATCAGAGTCAGCAGAACCTGAACCTGAATGTGTAATGCATGCAAAGAAATGTGTAAATGTAGTTATTGAAAACGGTCAGTGTGAATCTTAAGATATTTAAATATATTGATTCTGAAATTCAGGTTTTTAATATTTAGGTTAAGAAATTCAGGTAATAAAAAGCTGTTCCAAAGATTCAATGTTTCAGAAATTTGGGGTTTAAAAAACAGGTAGTAAAAAATTCAAGAAGTCAAAAATCCAGGGAAAACATCTGGGATACTCAGAAAGAGCAAATGAGCCAGACTCTAATCAAACTCAGTCCTGACCAATCACAACACACCAGATGTTTTTTTTCCTAAATTTTCGACAGCTTGAATTGTTTGAACCTGAATTAGTTTTACTACCGGTTTATTTTTTCCTGAATTTTTGATACCTTGAATTTTTTAACACAAATTTTTATTGCCTGATATTTTTTTAATTGAAATTTTTAATACTTGAATTTCATATAGTTTAATTCAGAACCAATACTTTTAAATTAAAGTTTCACATTGACAATTTTCAATAACATCACATTTTTGACACACGTTATTTTTACAAGCATGACATATTCAGGTCCAGGTTTTGCTGACTCTGATTTCACTCCACAACTATATCCGCCCATATCTGTCCTGTTTACTTCCTGGTGTCCAAATCTCGATATATGACTTGAGCTGCCCATAATTTAGCAGCATTCATTTAAACAAACATGAGAAGGAGCTGTAATTTCTGCCCTTTGCTCTGATCTACACTTTCTCATGAACCTTCAGCATCTTACATTGTGTCTGTAAGTCAGGAGTACTGAGGGGAGGGTTTGATGAACATTACTGAGTCAGTGTTAATGGCAGTTCAGCAAAATTCACATTTAATATCATACAGTGCCTGACTACTGCTGAATATGACAGAATATCATAAAATAAATGAATAAAGACACAGTACCAACTACCCACCTAATGCACACTAACAGTAAATAGATAATCACTTAACATATGGTTTCCTAGTATCAGCCACACGCAGAGTGCCGTATATTCTTTACAACAGCATGATCATCGTGTGATTATGATTTTAGACAGGTTTTTAAAATTAGAAATACATATCAAGCAACTGGCATTTCAGACACAATAAAAAAGTGCCATCAACGAAAAAAGTTCCCAAAGAAGCCACAGCTGGACTGAGGGGTGCGTTGCCATAGTAACACACACACTAACTGACAGGTCGTAGTAAGTGCAGTAACGGTTTCAATGTGACAGACTATTATTAGAACTGTTTTATTTATGTAGCGAACATAGACAAGTGGAGTGATACCAGCAGTGAAATGTTCCAGTGCTGTTACACTAAATATCAGCTCAGCAGGAGGAAGAGCCCCACAGTTATGGAACAGTCTTCCAATTAGTGTTCGGGACTCAGACACAGTCTCAGTGTTTACGTCTAGGCTTAAAACTTATTTGTTTACTCAAGCCTACCCTGACTAGACTTTCTGTTATGCTAAGCACAGTCCTAACAATCTTTTCTCTCCCTCTCTCCTTCTGTCGAGCCACACACAATGTGTGATTTATGGAGATACTAGAGATCCTGATCCTCTCTGCGCTCCGGACCTGCCTGATCCGTTTCGGATGTCCTACCTCTGGATGGACCTCTCATCTACTCCAATTCCAGATTGCTGGGACTACGGCTGCTTCTAAGGCCAAACAGACTTCATATAAATCCATAATGAACTTTTGCACACTATCTGTTGTTACCCAGATGAGGATGGGTTCCCTTCTGAGTCTGGCTCCTCTCAAGGTTTCTTCCTCTTAACATCTTAGGGAGTTTTTCCTTGCCACCGTCGCAAGTGGCTTGCTCAGTTGAGATAAATTCGCACCTTTAATATTTATATACCGTGTTGATATTTCTGTAAAGCTTACAAATAAAATTTAATTGAATTGAATTTTGGCCATGTAGTGTAGATTAGAGCTAATGCCTTATGTAAAGATTCATCAGTAATTTATGTGTATTTACTGTAATTCCTTTCAGACCACACACACACAAAGACACATTGTATTTATTTTTATGTCTAGACCGTGTATACAGTGCTTTATTATCTTACATTTTAACAAGGTGGTATTGTCTCCTCCAATTAAATATTCAGTAGGATTTTAAAAGCACAAAAAGTTCATTCTCACCTGCGTATTCCTTCTCCTTCTGAAGCTCCTCGGCTAAAACAGATAAAATAGTTGAGTATTGTGTGTAAATTCTATACAAATAAAAGAATAAATAGATGAATCAGTGTAATATAGTGAAGTAAATGAACACAAATCAGATTGCAGTTATGAAATATAATTGTTCTCTGATGTTATTTATTTGTTAAATGATTGAGCACACTTCACAAAGTGGAAGATGATGTTACAGGTCAGTTATGAGTGATATAGAAAACAAGTAATTTACTGTATTGTGAGTGATGTGTTTGTATCTCTACTCTTCTTACAGAACCCTCTATGGAGTGAAATCAGAGTCAGCAGAACCTGAACCTGAATGTGTAATGCATGCAAAGAAATGTGTAAATGTAGTTATTGAAAATGGTCAGTGTGAATCTTAAGATATATAAATATATTGATTTTGAAATTCAGGTTTTTAATATTTAGGTTAAGAAATTCAGGTAATAAAAAGCTGTTCAAAAGATTCAATGTTTCAGAAATTTGGGGTTTAAAAAACAGGTAGTAAAAAATTCAAGAAGTCAAAAATCCAGAGGAAACATCTGGGATACTCAGAAAGAGCAAATGAGCCAGACTCTAATCAAACTCAGTCCTGGCCAATCACAACACACCAGATGTTTTTTTCTGAATTTTCGACAGCTTGAATTGTTTGAACCTGAATTAGTTTTACTACCGGTTTATTTTTTCCTGAATTTTTGATACCTTGAATTTTTTAACATGAATTTTTATTGCCTGATATTTTTTACATTGAAATTTTTAAACTTGAATTTCATATAGTTTAATTCAGAACCAATACTTTTAAATTAAAGTTTCACATTGACAATTTTTAATAACATCATATTTACACAGGTTATTTTTACAAGCATGACAAATTCAGGTCCAGGTTTTGCTGACTCTGATTTCACTCCACAACACTCCTTCCTGTTTACTTCCTGGTGTCCAAATCTGGATATATGACTTGAGCTGCCCATAATTTAGTAGCATTTATTATATAGACATGAGGAGCTGTAATTTCTGCCCTCTGCCCCAATCTGCACCTTCTTGTGAACTTTCACCATGTTAAATTGTGTCTCTAAGTTAAAGAGGTCCAAACGATCTAATAAATGTCCCAATTACCTTTATGATTACATTTCACTGTAAAAAATGATTTTGAGTTTTAGTGAATTTTAAGTTGACACAACAAATAGTTTTTTTTTTAGTTTAACTTAACATGTTAAGTTTTCACTATCAAAACTAGTTTGTAAGTTGAATTAGAGACAGTATCTGTCACCTCAACTTAAAAGCATATGTTGAATCAATACAACAATGATGTCACGTTCTGAACATTCATCACGAGATCTCATGTGAAGCGCGAAGCAGACAGAAGACGATAGATGTTGTAGGGCAAGATTGAAATCTTCCACCATTGTCAAATTTTGTAAGTAAAAATTTGTTCATATTGATTTAATCACTTGTAAAAACAACATGTACTATACAATAGTGCATTGTTTATAATGGTAAACAATACAAGTATTGTTTACGTCGTTTCTCCATCGAATTAAACCGCGACTAATCCACACATAGTTTGGTCAATCGTATTATATTGTTGCTAGGCAGCGAACTGAAGCTAAATATCTATAAAAGTAACGAAATAAAACTAGCTAAGTATTATTTCTTCTTGTCACTTAATACACGTTTAAAATATCAACAATTTATCTCCATGATTTGCAAAAAGCAGGGGGTAGGTTAGCCTGAGGAAGAAATTCACATGCGACGATATAAACTATCCTCCGAGATATTGCTACATATTACAATATGTAAGTATGTGTACCGCATTCAGTGTTTATTTATCTATTTTATTTTATTTATTTTTTAATGTGAATGTGAGAATACAGAGCAGGAAGTGCGTGGTGTTAAAAGAACAAAAACTGTGAGAGAGAACCGTTATGAAACGAGACTTGGACAGGAAGTAAGCGCAGGAGTAAAGTCTTTATTTACTACTTAAGTCAACACACGAGGAGGTGGGAAACAAGGTCTAAACATAAAACTAGAACTGAAGCAAAAAACATGAACTTAAACAGGGTGTGGACACTACCACATTTAACTAACTGAAACATTTAACCTTTACCTAGAAATGAGGCATGAAGCACAGAACATAGAACAAGACTATGACTTGAAACACTCATTTTACTCAGGCGTGAACCACTGCTTTAACTCAAGCATGAAACACTCTTAACTATGGCATGAACTAAGGAACAGGAAAATGGACAGAGTATGGTAACACTACCGCCTGGCACCATTATTCATTCCGTCTTTTCTCTAATGCCGCGTGGCGTGCACAGCAACACGAGGGGTTTAAATAACCAGTCACGATTCTCTTAATTGCTGACAGCTGGCCACACTTAACACAGTCTTAGCATCCATAGGAAATAGTTCTCATTCCGTGACCTCATGCACGCGCGCGCTCTGCAGCCGTCCGTGCACGTCGATGCTTCAGCGCCATCTGTCGGCGAGATTGTGACAGAACCCCCCTCCAACGTCCTCAGCGGGGCTGGAACGCTGGGCGACATCCTCAGCGGGGCTGGAAAGCGGGACAGCTTCTTCGGTGGGGCTGGACAGCGGGACAGCTTCCTCGGCGGGGCAGGACAGCGGGACAGCTTCCTCGGCGGGGCAGGGCAGGGGGAGAGCTACCTCTGCACAACGTAAACAGCAGGAGGTCACAGCCCCGGAGTCCCAGCCCAAGGTTAACGTGGCGACCTCGGAGCCTCCGCCTGAGGTCAACAGGGCGACCTCAGGGCTCCAGTGGGAGACCTGCGGGGAGGTCTCAGCTGCTGAGGAGGCTGTCCCGCTGCCCTGTCCCGCCGAGGAAGCTGTCCCGCTGTCCTGCCCCGCCGAGGAAGCTGTCCCGCTGTCCAGCCCCGCCGAGGAAGCTGTCCCGCTGTCCAGCCCCGCCGAGGAAGCCGTCCCACTTTCCAGCCCCGCTGAGGACGTCGCCCAGTGTTCCAGCCCCTGTTCTCGTTCCATGCCTCGAATTTAGTTTCATGCTTATCTCTTCCAGTATAGACCATGTTTCATGTGTATTGACCTCTGTTTGAGAACAAAGACGTTGATCTGCGCTTGCTTCAGCTTCTATTCCCGTTTCGTAACAAGAACTTAATTAAGTGCTCACACACTGTGTAGTGATGTGTCGTTCATGAACGAATCGTTCATTTTCAATAAATCTTTAATAATCTTTAAACATTTTTGAACGCGCATGCGCAGCAACATCCCCATAGGTTCTGTACCGGGAAACAGAAATGATTAGTTCACCTCTGAAGTCTTTGGTTCGAGTCGTGCGTTCATCACTTCACAGCCCCACTGCATTCAGAATATGGGGCAGTCACGTGATGAACGAATGCCTCAAACCTGAAGACTTGAGACGTGAACTAATCAAATGTGACGTGACAAAAGAAGAACGACTCTGATCGGGAGGTGAGGTGAACTAACAGACTGCATATCCTAATGCTAAGCAATTAATCAATCATTTCCGTTTCTCATAATTCGGCCTTGGTTGCATTAGCCTATAGTTTATTTTTTATTCCAAATGTGATCATTTGCGTAAGTACTAGAGGTGTTGGGGAATTTAACATGTAACATTTTAATTATATTCTGCTGAAATGAATGAAATGACTCAAAAAAAAAAAAAAAAAAAAAAAAGATTCGTTCATTTTGCTGAACGAGATTCAAAGATCCAAGTCAGTAAAATGATCCGAACTTCCCATCACTAAACTGTCGACTCGGGCACCCGCATGCTTTCTGTGTGGGCGCGTGCTCTGTGATGTGTGCTTGCGTTAACACAGGTGAGTAATCAAATACACAAATTTACAGGCCAAGTCCTATTTTAAGTGGATGAAAACAGTCGTATACTACAATGCATAGCCTATAATATCGTTAAAGTTAATAAAACAACAAAGGAAAAGGATAACATCATTGCTCTGAGTTACTTTACTCCTGAATGGTTGTGTTAATATTTGTGGCTACGCTTGCACTTATTAGATTTTAAGCAGTTTGTTTAAGTATGCAAGTCTTTAAATATAAAAAAGTCGAAGTTTCACTCCACAACACTCCATCCTGTTTACTTACTGTTGTCCAAATCTGGATATATGACTTATAATTTAGAAGCATTCATTTAAACAAACATGAGAAGGAGCTGTAATTTCTGCCCTCTGCCCCGGTCTACACATTCTTTTAAAGCGTCACCATGTTAAATTGTGTCTCTGAGTTAAAGAGGCACAAACAGTCTAACAACCTCACAGTTATCTTTGTGATTATATTTGATCAGGGTGATATCGTCTGTTAAATTTACTCCAATTATTTAAATAGTATGATTTTAAGAGGACAAAAAGTTCATTGTTACCTGCTTTTTGATTCTGCCTTTGAAGCTCTGAGGATAAAACAGATAAACTGGTTTAATAAACAAACAAACAAATAAATAAATGCATTTCACAGTAAGTAATTTAATGTTTTGTGACTGATGTGTTTGCATTTCTAACCTTCTTACTCCTTGTTTATGTCACAATAAATGTTCAAATCTGTATAAACCTGATGTGTGTGTAATTTGGCATTATTAGTTTGAGAAACATGAGAAGGAGCTGTAATTTCTGCCCTTTGCTCTGATCTACACTTTCTCATGAACCTTCAGCATCTTACATTGTGTCTGTAAGTCAGGAGTACTGAGGGTGAGGGTTTGATGAACATTACTGAGTCAGTGTTAATGTCAGCTCAGGAAAATTCACATTTAATATCATACGGTGCCTGACTACTGCTGAATATGACCGAATATCATAAAATAAATGAATATAGACACAGTACCAACTACCCACCTAATGCACGCTAACAGTAAATAGATAATCACTTAACATATGGTTTCCTAGTTTCAGACACACGCCGAGTGCCGTATATTCTTTACAACAGCATGATCATCGTGTGATTATGATTTTAGACAGGTTTTTAAAATGAGAAATACATATCAAGCAACTGACATTTCAGACACAATAAAAAAGTGCCATCAATGAAAAAAAGTTCCCAAAGAAGACACAGCTGGACTGAGGGGTGGGTTGCCATAGTAACACACAGACTAACTGACAGGTCGTAGTAAGTGCAGTAACGGTTTCAATGTGACAGACTATTGTTAGAACTGTTTTATTTATGTAGCAAACACAGACAAATGGAGTGATACAAACAGTGAAATGTCCCAGTGCTGTTACACTAAATTTCAACTCTACTGGAACGCCGCTTGTCCAATCAAATTAGTGGACTGTAACTAACTGATGTAGAACTGTTAATGTAGCACTATTCATTCACCCCTGATTAGTTCCTACACAGTTACATAAACAAACAAAATCTTTTTAAAAAGCATAAATAACAAAAAACTTCATCATTAACGATTATAAGAACTCATTTATAATACAAAAACCCACAGAGATTGAGGACCTGTTGGGATTTACCAGTCTGAGCCACTAGCTAATGATAATAATACACTTTATTTAGACATTTATATAATTGTAAAGCTGTAACTTTGCTCAAATCTGCATAGTTTTGTGGCACCCCGTCCATTTAACATGTCACACTAGCCACACAACATACTACCTCACCTGTCATAGTCACTAATTAGACTGAAGTAAAGGTGTAGCTCATTCACTACCAGACTTCTGATATCCAGTAACCACAGTCCCTCCTCTCTGAAGTCTTGGTGAAATTTTCTGTGAATTCAAGTTGGTTAAATCGTGGATCCTCTCTGTGATCTTGGACTACTCTACTGTTTTGTGTTTTTGTATTTTAGCCTTCAGATTATTGTTTTTTGAATATCAAATTCTCTTAGAATTTTGTTTTCTGGATTTCTCTGTCTGCAGCTCTTTAATAAATCTGCAGTACTACATCTATAATCCACTCAGCCACAGAACCACTGGGCAGCAACAATGTGATTGCTGTGCTGAGAAACATCAGAGCTGCACACTGTGGCACTGGCACGGCTCTGTGGAGGATTAGCAGCAGTACAGCATGCAGTGCTGACAGACAGAACAACATGCTCTCTATAAATAAATAAAGTACTTAATTAAGAGGAAATTACTTTTTCCACATGAGGTAGGGTGGGCTTGATTGTGTTGAAATGATTATTATGCCTCACATAATATATGCAGTATTTCATGCAGTCTATTTGTCAAATATTTTATTAGTTATTTTATTTGAATCACTATCTATTCACCAGATTGGCCTAAAATATTCAAGTCTGATAGAAAGGAGCATTAAAATATTTACATTTGGTGATCTGTAAATATTAATTTGCTGGTTTGCATAATGTTTAATAAGACTTAAGCCAGAGGTGGAACTAAAGACAATGTTAATGCTATTTTGATAGTTCGGAAAGATAAGTTAAAGTTTAACAACACTGCTGACATTTAAATTAAGTTTTTGTTTTAACTTAAAATTTTAAGTTAGAACTACTCTAAGTGTTTCTAGTGAAATGAGCTGTGAACCTCAGTGTAAATTAGATTCTGTGTCCTGTAATAATATTCTGATGTGCAGGGTGAGACTCGATACTCTCCCAAACCTTTCATTAATGAAATATCCTTTCACTTCTTCAGAAAGGGCTTGTGGTAATGGAAGTGAATAGATGAAGACAAAGGTGAGAGTTTGAGACAGAATTAAATCATCCTCTTCACAGAGAGCACGGCCAACTGGACTTCTGTTGTCTACTGAGTAAAGCACAGGTTCTTTACCCTTGTCCTGGAGAACCCCCCCCCGGTCCTACAAGTGTTTTCTGTGCTCTAAAACACCTGATCCAGATAATCAGCTCATTAACAGCCCTTCCTGACCTAAAGTGAGTGCTATTGCAGGAAAAACACTAAAATGTGTAGGACATGGGGATCTCCAGGACCAGAGTTGGGAATCTGTGGACTAAAGCTATGGTATAAACTGCAATATAATTTAAGCTGGAGATATTATAAAGGAAAATGATTTAAAGATTACCTTTCTTGTAACAGATAACTGCAGTTACTATCGATCCGACAGCAATAAGACATGCTGAAACTGAAATGCCCACAACCCACTTCCAAGCATCAAAGACTTTACCTAAACAAAACCAAGTTTACAGTGTTACAGATATTTTTAATAAACTGTGCAGGAATTATTGATAAATGCAAAACACACTCAGACAGAACTGTAGCAAAAATCACCAGATATAATAAAAATAATGCATACACTCTAATGCAAGAATAGTGTGTGTTCATCACAATCATGTTTCATCTTTAATCACCTAATTTGTAATGATTAAAAACTTTTAACATTCTACTGTAATCATAGACACTTACTATTAATGATAACCTCTGCCTCCATCATGTGATGTTTTTGTTGAAGTCTGCAGTAAAACTTGTTGGAGTCGCTATAATCATAAACAGTGATGGGGCGTTTCACACTGAAGCCCTCAGTGTCTCTGTGCATCTGTGTATCTTCAGCAGGCAGAGTGTCTCCTTCTCTGTTCATCCACAGAACCTCAGGTTCAGGGTTCCAGCCTCTGGACTCACACACTAGATTAATCCCTCCTGAGTGATCATAACTCTCCATCGTGATCATCGGGTGGCTTCCCAGAACTATACACAATAAATAAAAGTATTGTTTTAAATATGGTGAAATCACGTTATACTGTTAACCTCTGTAGAGGTTATTATTTTCTGCTCATTTTCAGTTTAAAGACTGTTCTTTATATTGTAAAAAAAAAAAAAAAAAAAAAAATTAAATACCATGACGTGTGACACTTAAATAAAATATACAAGACTGTATTTATACTGCAATCTGCCAAACTTTTCAAACTAATCTCTTTTGCTGTCCAGAGCAAACAGACCAACATCCTTTACCATTTCCCAATTTTGTTCCCTTATTAAAACCTCAGAGTATGAAATCAGTCAGAACTGCTCAAAAATTCTGAGAGAAACATTTTTGATTCAATTCTTAGAAAAAAATAAAAGTTTTAAGATTCTTAGTTCCCGAGAGTGCTCAAATTCAGGAGCGTTCAAGAAAAGTCCTAATGAGTTAGAAGTCGATAAAACTGCTGTAGTCAGACAAAGCATGATTTTTTAAGGAATGTTTCAAACAGCCTAAATGATAATGAGTTAATTAGCTTTGTCTAATTGAAATGGTCTAATTTTTGTTATGGAACTGATTTGTCCGTCTTAAAAACAGAGAAGAAGCAGCACTGTGTTGGAGTGATGATTTGATCACATCAGGAGACAATAAATAGATCAAAGAAGCACTTTTAGCATCTACACCCCTCACATCATCCATATACTGTATTTATGTATTTCCCCATCACTCATCAAGAAATATAAACAAACTGTGTTCAAACTGGGTATGATGTTGTAGTGCACATTTGTCATATGTTTGTCACAGCTACAAGGGACAGATCCCCCCTGGACCACTCGAGCAGTGCCGGTCCTCCCTATATACAAACTACACAAGCTTTGGGCCCCTTTGATCTTGTATATTATTTTCCATCGGTAAATATTTTTTAGAACATGCAAATATAAATGCAGATTCAGCTTTAGAGTCATGTGGAAATTTCTTTAAAAAATACATGATTATATTTATTTGATTACTGTTTCAGACTCAGCCATCATGATGCCATATGTCAAAATGCATGTCAATAGCTTCCAAATGAAGCTATACATTGGGAGCAGAAAAAAGAAAGAAAAAGTGCCAAGAACATGAAGCAAAAGAATTAAAAGGCATGCATTTTTTGTAGTTGTTAGATACTCTAAATTCTTATCTAGTCTTGACAATCCATGCAATGAATTGATTAAAAACAATACTCCAGTCAGTCCAGATCAACAGATTCAATAGTAGTCCACTGTGTTTCATTAGAAATGCCCCATGATGAAGTGTTATTTTCAGTTTGTGTCGGTAGACATCAATAATCAAAACGTTCTTATACGTGTTTTAATGCAATATATAATATTGGCAGTGCACCTTAAATATATTATTTCAATATTAAATACTAATGTTTGAAATCAATTCACTGTATGTTGTTTGACACTGAAACTGCTCTGAAAGAACAGATTAAGGGGTGGGGGTCATTTGGGGAGTTTTTATGAAAGCACTGACAGGGGCCTCTGACAAAGTTTTCCTAACTGCCCCAGAAGTCTAGGACTGGCACTGCACTAGAGAGAACCCATAATCACCGTGTTGAACTTCTTCTGTTGTCCACCCCATTTCCCGTCATGATCATGCACACCTGTTTGGTATTGTATTATTAGTCACCTTATTTAACTTCTGGGTTTGTGGCTTTTATGTTGTTGGAGCATTATGCTTAGTCTGTGTTTGCATGCGTGGCTAGATTTTGGTTAATGTTTTCTCTGAATGGTTTTGTTTTCCTTGCCTAGCCTAGCATTAGCCCAGCCCTTTGTTGTCCCAGTTTTAGTATATGAAAGGAAATTCTCTTATATCATGTACTCTTATATTATGAACTGTATTAAGACATCCTGGATATGGGGAACACTGGGTTATAGTTTCTGTTTGTGTGTCTCTGTGCTATCAAATACCTATGATGAATGTATATATTGAATTACCTCTTCAAATAAGCTGAGCAACTATCCATGATTATAGCTATGTCCTTGATTATATTATTATGTATTCTTATCTATATGTTTTCTGTGTCTGAACTGAAACGAGTAAATGCTGAACCCAATATTATAGAGAGACAATAAAATGGACAAGCATATGGAAATTAATGAAGATAACTGTAGAGGATTATTTGCTGACTCTGTTCCACATCTGCTTATGCAAACATGAGAGTGAAGCACAGACTAACCAAATCACACACTGCATGAATATCTTCTGTACACTGGAATAAATGTTTTTTAAAAATAACTGAAGCATAAATTTAATCTCACATTAATCATATATTTAATCTTTCTTTTTCTTATTGATTTGCCGAGCCATGTTGTAGACATGATTTAGACTCACCTAGTGAGTGTATGTCTGAGTGTCTCCTGTGCTCGTGATCATTTAATCCAATTCATTCCCAACCCTGGTCCTGAAATACTCTGTCCTGCATGTTTTAGTGTTTCCCCTTCTCCCAACACACCTGATTTAACTAATCAGCTAATTAACAGCCCTTCCTGAGTTAAATCAGGTGTGTTAGAAACAGGGGTGTGTAGGGCAGGGGGTTCTCCAGGACCAGAGTTGGAAACTTGTGATTCAGTGAGTGAGTGAACTCCCATTATAAAACCCACTTAAATAAATAAATACATTAGAAAAATACAAATTATGATGTGGTTTATTTATGCACAAACTATTGATGTTAAGAGAAAAGAAAGTTTATCATAGTCTAACATTCAATGTATAAAGTGTAGAAATAGATCTTACCCTCAACAATGACATGAACAGTGATGTCATCATACCAGGATTTGTCCTCAACGAGACATTTATATTTTCCTTCATCAGAGACTCGGAGAGCTGAGAGTTTGAGTGAAGCGTTGCCTTTCTGTAGCTCCTCTTTAAACAGTGATGTTCTTCCACTGTAAGACTGAGCCTGATCTTCATTTCTGTCTTCATGATCCTTATAGAGATGCACTAATGAAGCCACATCCTCTAGTCTCATCCACTCCACTGTCATGTGCACAGCGCTGGTGTTGGGTTTGATAAAACAGGGCAGAACCAGGTCTTCACCAGCTACAGCATAAAGAGGAGCATCTGGACTGACCACCTGTAATCCCTCTGGGTTTTTTCCCCCCAAAAACACACAAATACTGTATATCATTACCAATATTATGTATGTATGTATGTATGTGTGTGTACCTTGATTTCCAAATGAAATGCAAAATTTACTTTCATTTTCCCCATGATTCCATGATTGTGGGTGTGTGTACTGAACCAGACTGGAAGATTAAAGACTCAGGAAACCTTTCAGGAGTTTTGAGTTAATTATCTGATTAGACCTCTTTTCAGGTGGACATTTCTGTTTCATAAATTCTTTATTCTAATAATTTGAGATACTGGATTTTTGATTTCCATGAGCATGTAAGCCGTAATCATTAAGATTAAAACAAAACAAAGGCTGGAAACATTTCACTTTATGTGTAATGAATGCAGAATATGTGAAAGTTCCACTTTTTGAATTAAATTATGGGGAAAAAAATAAACTTTTCCATGATTTTCAATTTTTTTGAGATTTATGTATGTATGTATGTATGTATGTATATATATATAATGTGTATATGTGGTTTTTATTTTATTTTATTTTATTTATTTTTTTATGTGTAACAAAACATAGCATATTTAATTGGACTTTGACCTACACACCTTATTTTCAGCTGTGGATATTTAAAATTTAGTTTGTTGCCTTAACTAATAACTACAATGATCAAGACAATAAGACAAAAGGCTGTATATATGTATATATCTATGAAAATGAAAATATTTAAAGTAAAAAAAACCCAAACATTTAAGAACCCATATATTACAAATTTATGTCCATCAAAACATGTTTCCTAAACCATTTGGCCAAAGGGATTTTTATGTATAGGTGAACAATCAAGCTTTTCTTTTAAAAAATCTGTTTTTGAATGTACTCCATAAAATTTGGGATTTTTTGTAAATGGAATAAAAACAAAAATTAACTGACAAAAGTACAAAGATAAGATACTCAATGTTTTCACTGACCAACTTAATTGTATTTTGTAAATATAAACAAATTTAGAATTCGATGCCTTCAACACATACAAAAAAAGTTGCAGGGGCAAAATAAGACTGAAAGTTTATAGAATATTCAAGTAACACCATTTTTGGAGGACCAGGTTAATTGGTAACAGGGGAGGGTATCAGGATTGGGCATAAAAGGAACAGCCACCAAAGGCTTAGTCTTTGCAAGCAAGGATGGTCATGACTCACCACTTTGTGCCAAACTTTGTGAGAGAATTGTCACTCAGTTAAAAAAAAAACATTGCTCAATGCAAGTTTGCAAAGAATTGAGGTCTTTCACCATCTACAGTGCATAATATTGTGAAAAGATTCAGGGAATCCAGAGAAATCGCATTACATAAAGGGCATGGCTGGAAACCACTGTTGAATGTGTATGACCTTCGAGCCCTCAGGCAGCATTGCCTGAAGAATCGTCATGCTACTGTGATAAATATAACAACATGGGCTCAGGAATACTTTGGAAGATCGTTGTCACTTAACACAGTCTGCCACTGGATCCAGAAATGCAACCGAAATGCTATTATGTAAGTTGGAAGCCACACATCAACTCTACTCAGAAATGTCACAGAGTTCTCTGGGCCCGATCTCACCTCAGATGGGCTAAAAGCCAGTGGAAACGTGTGCTGTGGTCAGATGAGTCCATGTTTCAGCTTGTTTTCAGGAAAAATGGATGTTGACTTCTCCATGCCAAAGATGAAAAAGAGCAACCAGACTGTTAGAAGCGAAAGATGCAAAAGCCAGCATCTGTGATGGTATGATATCAGTGCCTACAGCATGGGTGACTTGCATATGTGTGAAGGTACCATTGGCGTGGAGGTATATATTGGGATTTTAGAGAGACATATGCTGCCATCAAGGTAACGTATTTTCCCAGGAAGTCCATGAATATTTCAGCAGGAGAATTCCAGGCCTCATTCTGCACATGCTACAACAGCGTGGCTTCATAGATTCAGAGTGCGTGTGCTTGACTGGCCTGCCAGCAGTCCAGATCTGTCTCCTATGGCGCATCATGAAGAGGAGAATCAGAAAACGGCGACCAAGAACTGTGGAGCAGCTGAAGTCTTGTATCAAGCAAGAATGGGCAAAAATTCCACTTGCAAAACTGCAACAATTAGAATCCTCAGTTCCCAACAATTAAAAAGTGTAATTAAAAGGAAGGGTGATGTAACACAGCGGTAAATACTCTTCTGTCCCGACTTTTTTTGAGTGGGTTGAAGGCATCAAATTCTAAATTATATATAAATTATTATATTTACAAAATACAATTTTGGTCAGTTGGTCAGTGAAAACATTGAATATCTCTTCTTTGTACTTTTGTCATTTAATTAACGTTTCAAGACACTTTACAAAACACAGATTTTTGTTGTTATTGCATTTTAGAAAAAAAAATCCCTGCTTTTATGGAAATGGGGTTAGTACATTTTGATCTTTCATGATATTCTTGCATATTGTAGCCCCACAGCTGGTGTTTGCTGTCTGTAGCAGCATAAGAGGCAAACTCATGAAAATATAAAATCTTTAAAGCAATTCATATTTAAGTGCAATTTTAAAGAAATTCTGCAGGACTAGTAATGTAGGTAGCAATACTGTAGTTGTAGGTAGCAACTCAAAGGTATAATCATCAATTTTTAATTATTTCTTATTTTACTAGTACAAATAACCTGAAAAAATGTGTAGATCATGATAAAAATGATGGTTTAAGTCATGACCTCAGTGTATTATGTGGCTGAAAAAACCCACGTGTCTGGAGTGCTTTATTGTTTACACAAGCATTTTGTCTGTCATTTTATTTACACTCCCCAGTGCCCATCGCGGTCTGTTCAAAAAGAAATGAAATGTGGCTGAAATCCCTGTGACCAGCACAGCCAGATAATTCTCCTGCGACCAAAAAACTTCAGGACAAAACAACAACAACAACAACAACAACAACAACAATAACAGCAATGGTAAAACCAGATTAAACACTGTCAGCTCTCTGCCAACATGCAGTAATGTATTACTGGAGGAAGGGATGAAGCTGGATGTGGAATTAGTGAATTAGCACTTTTACACATTCTCATACACAATTGTGCTTATTCAAAATGTTATAACTTGGCTGCTAACTTGAGAATCTGCTCATCAACACTGTACACACACACACACACACACACACACACACACACACACACACACACAGAATAGTTTTTCTCCATACCTGATTGAAATTTCATGAAGCTGAAGAGAATCAGGAGAGTCACACAAAAAAGCATCATCCCTGAAAGACAGTTTATCATTATTGCTTCAGTCTGTTTTACAAGATAAATAACATTTTATGAATTACACTCAGTGCACAATTTAATGCATATCTGTTCTATCAAAAAATCTAAATACTCACCACTTTGTAAGGGTAATATTTTCTTGATAAGGACGCTAAAAAGTAAAGACTGTCAATAAGTCCACAATGTCAGTTTAGTGTACTTCCGTTTGTGTAACCTGTGTAACCTGTTCCACACATACCTTTAAACACACCTTTTTTCTAATATGCTAAGAATGGAGGTAGTGTGTTTGAGGTGACTCATTTCAGCCGAAGTTGCAAAGGCCCAAATTTAAAATGCTAAACCTAAAACACTCGCTCATATTAATCCCTATATTTATCTCGTGAGTGTTAATTGGCTTTGTTAGTTTAAACTTCTTTGTTTACATGTTGGCTACATCTAGGTGATACATGTGGTTTTGGTCAGTCTTGGTAAACTTGCTTCCTGTCATCAGTTTGAGCTCGGGGTTATGAGTTTTTGTGACAGTAAGTTTGTGTGTGGGGTTGATTTGTTTTGTTTTTTGTTTGCCTGCTTTGAGCATATTAAAAAAATCAATATATAATTGATTTTTCTTGTGTTCTCCTTGTAGGATCTGAGTGCTTCTTGAGGCTGGGGGGAGTTCTTTGCTGCACTTTAGGCTTTACTTAACTAAGGGTCATTGTTATTGACTTTAATAAAGTTGGCTTGACGTTGGACGTTCGATGTTCACAGATATGTGGAAGTTAAGGGACCATCTCTAAAGTTACATACGACATTGTTAAACACATTTATAACTTCAACAGCATTTGAAGTGAATAACTTACAGTCATATAACCAACTGTAAAGTTTTCATCTAGGTGTCAAAAATATCAAATCTAAAAGGCGTGTGTTATAGCAGACACCTAGCTGAACACTTTACAGTTCGTTATGACACTGTACATCATTTCCTTTAAATGCTATTGAGCTTTAAATTATGGCATATTTTGTGTATGGGTTCATTCAGTAGTGAAATTAATATAAAATTTACATGTGATTTAATAGTTTATTTTATTATCAAAAATCTAAAAGGAGCGTGCACGGTGGCTTAGTGGTTAGCACGTTCCCCTCACACCTCCAGGTTCGATTCCCACGGGATCCTGTGTGTGCGGAGTTTGCATGTTCTCCCCGTGATGCGGGGGTTTCCTCCGGGTACTCCGGTTTCCTCCCCCAGTCCAAAGACATGCATGGTAGGCTGATTCTCATGTCTAAAGTGTCCGTTGTGTATGAATGGGTGTGTGAGTGTGTATGTGATTGTGCCCTGCGATGGATTGGCACCCTGTCCAGGGTGTACCCCGCCCTGTGCCCGATGCTCCCTGGGATAGGCTCCAGGTTCACCGTGACCCTGAAAAAGATAAGTGGTATAGAAGATGGATGGATGGATGGATGGAAAAATCTAAAGGGTGTACATTATAGCGGACACCTATTCGAACATTTTCATGGCTAATTTTATGCCATTTCTGTTGAACAATGCCTGCCGGCCTTGGGATCTAAGGGGTTGTGAAGACATTTTGTCCAGAGGGCCAGGACTGCCAGGGGAGGGGGTCATGTATTCCAGAGAAGGAACTCTGAACTACAGTTCCCAGCAGGCTCCTCGCTGTGTCAGTCACATGACCACCTGCACCTGAATCATG
Source organism: Ictalurus furcatus (assembly GCF_023375685.1). NCBI lineage: Eukaryota > Metazoa > Chordata > Actinopteri > Siluriformes > Ictaluridae > Ictalurus > Ictalurus furcatus. The sequence continues at coordinate 25,813,023 of NC_071261.1, forward strand.
CCATGTTAATGAGTTTATAGCTACAGTTTGCACTGCACTCCTTGTCTTACGTTTGTCTTTCTTTGCCCTTGTTTCTGTTGCTTTGTTCAGGTCTTTGGTTTATGTTTAGTCTTTGCCTTAGTGTTTTGCAACAAGTTCTATAGCTTTAGATTTGTGTTTCATTTGTATTCATAACAGAGTAATTTCTGCACTTGTATCCATCTCCGCCTCTAAATCGTGACAACCTGGAAATATTTGTAGAGCATGATGGGTTAAGCCATGGCCTCAGTGTATCATGTGGCTGAGAAAACCCATGTGTCTGGTGTGCTTTATTGTTTACAATAAAGACAATGCTTTATCTGTCATTTTATATACACTCCCTAATGCTCCTTCACTCCCCTCATGGTGTGGAGCAGCAGCTCATTTGTATTTAAAGAGACACACAAACACAGCGTGTTTTTCTTCTACCCAAAAAGGGGCATTTACAGCATGGTATAATAAATGTGGGGTATTTTGAGCTGAAACTTCAGACACATTCTGGGGACATCTGAGAATTATATTAAATCTTGTAAAAAGGGGCATAATAGGTCTCCTTTAAATTTGCAGATGACGATGGTAGAAGAAGTGAACCTGTTTTTTTCAAGTGAAGAAACTGATCAATGTCACGATCTCCCCTGCAGACGGCGCTGCGAATATTTTCTCAATGAGAAGAGGATAAAAGTAAACATGCTTTGGCCCAAAATTCTGGTTTCAGTTGGTGTACTTTGGTTTGTGTTCATTTGTGAGACACACCTTTTTTTTATAACGAAACATAAGTGAGGTGGTGTCTTTGAAGCGCTTAATTAAGGTTCAAGCTGCAACAGCACATGGGTGATATTTCCATCTGCAGACTACTGTAACAGTGAGTGCTCTGGCATCAGGTAAAACTTTTATATCCGCTACCAAGTGTAGAAGTAAAATCACATCGGATCTAGTACAGTGGTAATGAATGTTCATATTATAAAAATATATTGAATGTATGTATTTAATATTTGCACATTATGTTTACTAAGCCAATGCAAGTGCAGCGCAGGAATGAATGCTTCATGGGCCATTGCATGTGGACCACGATGCTTTGGGTATAAAATGGGCTTCACACTCATGATTCTATTATGTGAAATGCAATAAATGAACCCAACTGAACCAATGAGCCCAACTGTTTATCATTTTCTACAACTTATTTTAAGCCCTTAAACTGGGCCCTTAAAATGAAATATCTGTTGGAATGATTAGGATTATAAAACACACACACACATACACACGATTTCCCCTCGTGGTAAGTGCTGTAGCATGCAGCGTGCTCGGAAACCCGAAGTGTGAGCACTCTTCTGGGTTTTCAGAGACCTTGACTTTGTTTACATTTGACACATGCATCTGTAATAATTTCTGTCCTGTCTCTGCCACTGTATTTTCATTGGTTGTTTCCCGTATTTGTCATCATTGTTTTCAGCTGTCGATTATGTTTGTTATTTAAACCCCTCGTGTATCTATGTATGTCACAAAGTATTGAGTGTTATCACTGTACCAAGCGTTTGTTCCCTGTTCCTCGTTTTGTTTCATGGTCTTTGATCTTGTTTCTTGTTTCTCGTTACGTGCTTTTGCCTTGTCTAGTTTATGCCCGTTTGCAGATCACCTGACCCACTACCTGTTTCTGACCACGCCTTTGTTTCACGATTTGGATTTGTCTGCCTGCCTCTCTTTAATAAAGCTCTTATCTGCCATTGCATCGGTCCTAACCTCCATTATGTGACACACACTTCATACAACCATAATAAACATAAACCAACAACAAGATCATTGCAGTACCAAGATGACAGTCGTCTGCTTTATTCATCAGTGCATAGAGGATATTTATAAGACATTATTTATACTAAACTAAGTGGAATGGCAACAATTGCTGTCTGAGTTTTGGTCCAGTTTGGGGTTTTATATATGATCTTGAATATTTCCTGGAGAATTAAATTTAAGAAACACTATTAGTAAAGATAAAATTGTTCAAATGATAAAAGTCTTTATATGTAGTCTAAGCAGGTGAGTTTCTCTTAGCCTTGCCATCCACAACCATAACACTGCTGCAGGAAAGGCTGTGAGGTTTGTCACTGTGTGCATTTGTGTGTGACTGTCAGGTGACTACTACAGAATGACTAGAAAAGATGTGCAAATTCTAAACCTTTGCAGGAATCTGACCTAATGCAGTAAATCTGTCAGACAAGACCAGCACTCATGAGCAACAGCGATGTGTTAGTCGTTGTTTCCAAACACAGTGTTGAGTTGCTGAGTCACTCTAATGAAGGTGGTACGGCGACTCAGCTCCTTCAGCTTCGCAGCTCCCACGTAGGTGCAAGTGGAGCGAACACCACCCAGTACGTCCTTCACAGTGACCTCCACTGGCCCTTTATAGGACACCTCCACTGTCTTACCCTCAGACGCCCTGCGTCCATGAGAGAGAGAGAGAGAGAGTTGTGTGAGTTTTTTTTTAAAACTGCTCTCTCTGAAAATCATTTCCAGGGACTGGTATCCAAGACAACAGGAATAATAGAATATATCTGTACTGCATGCTGCCTGATATCCTGTCTGAGAGCATTACACGTGTTAAAACATGGTGTAATGACTTTACATCCTGATTTTTCTTTCCTGTACTCAGTCCTCTGCCAGTCTTTCTCTCACCTGTACTCTGCTACTCCTCCTGCGTGCTTCTTCATGGCCGTATCGGAGCTCATGCCATAGAACAGTTTGTACTTTTTGCCGTTTTTCTCAATGGTCTCACCCCCACTCTCAGAGTGACCTGCCAACATTCCACCTAGCATCACGAAGTCCGCTCCCGCACCTGTCCATCACACAACACAGCCAATCAATCAAATATATTTCAGAGAATATTAGACACATGGAGCACAAAATCCATGAAAATAGGTAGGGAAATGTAAGTGGCTTTGTTGATTCTGAAAAGTTGTCACAAGTTGCTTTTGTAGCCTCCCATTCTACACTCTTACTTTTATTTGGCATTCATAGTGGTCCAGAGCACCTGCCCCCTAAGTAAGTTGATAATACTCTGATTTAGGGCAAGTCTAAGTTTGTAAACCAATTTATCCAGTTTCAACAGCCTAGAGACAGAAGATGGGCATCCATCCAATTCCACTGTTTGCATGCCAACCTCAGCATTTTCCAAGACCTTTTCCCCACTTTGGTTATAGATGTAAAACAATACTGTGATGGTGTTGGGTCATACTAAACACTACCTTGTGATTTCTTTGGGGGTTTCTGAATGTAGAGCTAGCCACACAGCTTTCATCTGGAGAATGTTGATATGCTGTTAAAGTTCACAGTTTACTTTGCCACACTTAGATCTTCGATCTAAACCCGTACATATACTCTCCTACACCTGTTGGGTGACATCTCTTGTAACAATCGCCCTTTATGCACATAGGACACCCAAATTCATGCCCCAAAAGAGGAAACTTCAGCTAACAAAGCCTCAGTACTGAGCACATTCTCTTGTCTCCATCACTAACGCATGTCTTCGTGTCATGGCTGAAAAGTAGGAGTTGCTAGCACCATGGTCTTACCTAGACATGCAAAGTGCATGGCAGCCTGCCCACTTGAAACTCCTCAGATGCAGCCATAATCACACATGTTCTCACATCTCCACTAGAGGAATTGGAGCTAAGCCCAGTGGCGCAGTATCTAGAGATGGGCATTATTCAATAATATTCTATTTGAACATTTGAGTTCATAAAAATATATTCATTTATTCGTTAATTTAAATGAAGTTTAATGAGAAAGACATGATTTTTCTTAATCATTAAGATTTTGTCACCATTTCAGAACAAGCTTATAATTAGCTTATATCCACAACAAGCTTCTTTTTTTTTTAGCTCAAAACATTAAGCAATGTGTGTAAACAAAATAATACAGAACAAAAGCATTTAAGCTCACGCAGAGTGAAAAAAAAATGCTAATAAAGCACACAGCCCCAATTAACGTACAGAACCAACATAAACACTTGGTTGTCGTGTTTATATTGTTTCACATGTTCTTGTTGAGAAAAACAAGCATACAGTATCCACATGTACAGGTGAAAGTCGGCTCCCTAGTCTGTAAACGATTAGGCCGGCTGTGGAGAACAAAGATGTTGCAGAGACACACAGTTAATGGCTTGCTAAACAGCCAAGTTTGTTGAAGCACTTTGTACTTTCTGTCCACCAATGAATCAGAAAAACACAACAACCACGTGTTAAGCTGTGGCTTTAGCAAAAGTGTATTAAGTCAGTGAGAAAACCTGATTGGAAAAATTATGGTCCTTGTTTATGTTTGCCAATGCCTCCTGTCAGTCATGTAATAGACACTATACTCTACAGCACCACCCAATGCATTTAGTTATAACTGTGAGGTTTAGTTTGGGTGCTCAGGATTTAACATGCATTCACTGTATTTACAACCAGCCAAGCAACATTTAGCAAAATTCGAGTAGTATTTTTACTTTTCAGATAATTATTGCACCCCTACCAGTATCCACCACTGACACAAAGATAAAATCACACTTTCTCTTACTCTTACTTTGACTTTTACAGACAACATACCAAGACATGTATAAAGGCAAATCTACAGATAGTGTTCTCATGTCTTTCTGAAGCGTTAGGATGCACATTGTAGAACACAAAATCTATCCCCTGTTTACAGTAATATCTTTAACATTCTGAGATAAAATTATTTTAATAATAGCAAGGAAAATGCTAGTACTGTGTAATAAACAGATTGCGCCATAATCCAGAGCAGTGAAACATACCAAAAGCCTTAGAGACATCACCAGGACAGGTACATCCTCCATCCTGGGTGAAAAACCATAAAGAAAACAATTAAAATCTAGCAAGAACATCTGCTCTCCCACAAATGCCTTGGTTCGCTAATGTGGACTAAGCAGATAACTGTAGCTCACAGAGATGATGTGTCCACCCAGGCCATGTGCAGCATCAGCACACTCAATTACAGCACTCAGCTGAGGGTAGCCCACACCTGTCTTCTTACGGGTTGTACACACTGAGCCTACACAGAAAAAAACAGCATATATGATGTACGTCAGATAAATTTGATACGTTATAAATTATAAATGCCAGATAAATTAAACATACATGATTACATGACGTTAAGCAGAGCTGTTCAACCCAAAAGCCACTTGTTCTAGCGTCATAAGAATTGAGTGATATGATTGTGTTGTCACCTGGACCGATGCCCACTTTAATGATGTCAGCTCCAGCGAGAATCAGCTCCTCCACCATCTCTCCCGTGACCACGTTTCCAGCCTTGACAGAAGTTTACAACTATGCTTACAACAATCCCACTCTCTTATCAACCACACAAATACACTCTACTTCACTATCTGTCTGTATAAACAATGTGCTGTGTTTGCCAGACAGGGTGAACCACTGACCATGATGGTGTGTGAAGGGAACTTCTGCCTCACGTCCTTGACAAAATGCACAAAGTGCTCCGAATATCCATTCGCTACGTCGACACAAACGTACTGTATCTGAGGCACAGCCGCCAAAATAGCAGCGAGCCTCTCGAAATCATTCTCGCCTGTTCCAGTGCTGACCGCCACGCTCTGAAGACAGACGGAGAGAGAGACACAGACAGAAAGAGAGAACGTGACCTTCAGAGCAGGATTACAGTGTAATCATTACTAAGTAAGGAATAAAACATGACGAGGTGGTGTGATGAGGCCCACTTCAAAACTGAATTACTTTTATCTTCCTGAAGTTTTCCACTGACACCACATCCCAAAGTGTTTTATTCCTTTTATACCACAGGAATTTTCTCTGTTTATTATAAATCTGTTTATTGTTGGACTTCCATACAAGTCCACCATACAAGTCCCTGTGAATGAGCTGTTACTATAGGAATGATAATCGGACAAATCATACTTGACATAATACAGAAATAAACTACAGCATTATACGCAAAGAAGCCAAACCTGATTTCCATTTTTTTTTTTTTTACCTCTAGGCATTCTGGGTGCTTCGCTGCAAACTCTTTCCAGTCGTCTACGCAGTAATGTTTGTGGACAGCAGTGAAAAGTGAGAACTGGAGCAAAACAGTGGATTAGTTAACCTTCTTATAGAAGTTCATGAGATTAAGTCTGCTTTAACCCAGAACAAATAAATTACTTTCTGTAACAACAATGATCTTATTGTACAGCGTTGAAGTCAAACATTGTAGGTTATACACAGGAAGTGCGTTAACACTCGTACCGAATGCAGTGCCACGGCCATCTCAAAGGTTCCAACCGTGTCCATGTTAGCAGCAATGATGGGAATACCTCTGTAACTGCCTTTTGAGTTTCGGAAAGTAAAGCTGCGCATCAGATCCACCTAACCAACAAGAGTATAAAAGAAAGAAGATGGAGAATGTGAGAGAGAGAGAGAAAGGCTTAACGTATGATGAAAAATGTATCTTTTGACAATCAGCCATTGTAAATGCATGTATAATTTGGATTATTAAGACAATATGCTATTTCAAATCGACATTAATTAAACAGACACCCTTGTACCTCACTACGGGACTTGAGCGTGCTGCGTTTGGGACGGAGCAGCACATCCTTGAAGTCGAGTTTGATGTCGTTCTCGATGCGAGGCATGGCTGCTGTTACTGTATCTGTGTGTGTGTGAAAACAGTATCTCTGCACTGTGTAGCAGTGTGTCCTTTGTGCCTCCTATTTGTTTAAACAGATAGGAAAACTGTCTCACGCTCCTGCTGGAAAGAATGAGAAGTGGAAATGTATCATGTTTCGGACATGTCAGAAAGCAAAGAGGCTAAAGCTTCCTGTCCATTCAAAAATAAATTCTTTGAAATGTTTTTAATGTTTCATATTGGGATGTGTGAAAATATCCTCACGATGCACTCTATATACACTACCGGTCAAAAGTTTGGGACACTCAACTGAAATGTTTCTCATGATCTTAAAAATCTTTTGATCTGAAGGTCTGGTCTGGTCTGCACTTATATAGCGCTTTTTTAACCTTAGCGGTTCTACAAAGCGCTTTACACTGTGTCTCATTCAACCATTCACACACACACTCACACACCAATGGTAGCAGAGCTGCCATGCAAGGCATTAACTTGCCATCAGGAGCAACTTGGGGTTCAGTGTCTTGCGGCATGTGGAGTCATGTGGAGTCATGTGGGCCGGGAATCGATCCGCCAACCCTACGATTAGTGGACAACCCGCTCTACCACCTGATCCCTACAAAATCTTTATTTAAATGGATGACCTGGAGGGAAATGTTCAGAAAAGCAGCCAATAAGTGTCCACTGTAGGTGGGAACTCCTTTAATACTGTTCAAAAAGCATCTTGGGGAAATTCCTCAAGAAATCGGTTGAGAAAATGCCAAGAATACATTTCTGGAAATTCTAGGCAAAAATTGTGTTTACTTTGAAGATGCTAAAATACTATATATTTTTTTAATTATTTCGAATCACAATATAATTCCCATAGTTACATTTGTGTTACTCCAGAGTCTTGATGACATTATTATTATTATTCTAAAATGTGGAGAGAAAAAATAAATAAAAATAAAGAATGTGTGTGTAAATTTTTGACCAGTAGTGTATGTATCATGAAATTGAGCTTTCCTGAGGTTTTGCAAACAAAACAGTGGAACCACATTACAAAAAATTTTAATTAAACAACTGGTACCAAATTAGACTGTAATTTCAACTCTGTAACTTGTAACAGTCAGTAACAATAACGTTAGAAAAGCACAGACACTTCATACCAGCATTTCTCAGAGAGGTGCATCATTCTCTTAATAAACTGCAATATTAATATACACAGTATCATCATCATGTAATAACTAGCTTGTGGTGTCTGGCAGTTACACAGCTTCAAATTTTGGTGTAAACATAAAATCCTCACCGCAAAAGCTATGTCTAGGAGTGTGTTCTTGTACCTTAGAAGTTCTCCAGAAACTCTCTTACGCTTCAGCTGTGGGAAAGAAAGAGAGGTGGAAATAAACTCAGTTCAGTGTAAAATTACAGCATTTCTGCAGCTTTACAGAAATCTGGAGGTAGATTTAGATGATCCCTGTGGCATTTAGTGAAGTTAAACCCCATACATCATGTCAAGTATTATGTCAGATACCAAAGATAAAACGTTTGAATGATGCAAAAACAAATTCTTAAAAGTTTCCTATAACAATTAAGCTCTGGCTGGACTGGAATTCAAAACATTCTCACTACTGGAGCTCTGGGAATTTCTGATGTTAACAGATGTGTCATTGTAGAGTAATATTAGTGGGCCATGTGTTCCTGTAAGTGATGTAAGTTAGCTGTAGCACTGCTCACTGTTATATCTGCAGCTGAAGGGCATGAAATACACAGATCACAATAAAAGGTGATATGTATAAAATATATACACATGTGCATACGCAGTGTTTACATGGGTAATGCGTTACCTTGTGCTGCTGTCAGTGTCACTGGAGAATGTGATGAATAGAGAAAGCGGTTCGCCTTATTGTTCAGGAAGCGACATGAAAAAGGCGCTATTTGTGCCTTGGACGTCTACAGTGATGTAAGCAGTGTAGTTTTATAACCCCAAAATGTCCTCGCGAACTCGTTGGGAGGTCTGTCTACAGTACACGGACTACAAAGCGAGGACATGTTTCACCACAAACTGTCGCCACTGTCTCCGTGTTGCCAGGTTCGCAGTTTTCACCTCCCGCTCTACAACTGTTGCTCTGAATTAGGAGATTTTAGTTTGTTTGTTTGTTTGTTTGTTTGTTTGTTTTTGTCGTTTTACATGCATTATATCATGCATGTCAAACATACAACCGGGAAAATGTTATTAACACGTCCATCACGTAGAAAAAAATAGAGAGAGAAAAGTAAAGCTAGTCTCTGTTGTTCCACTAGGAGGAGAAGGAGAACGACATCTCAGGTACTGAGACAATGTGCTCATGACAATTCTTCACCGGTAAAAATTTTTTTTAAGTATACCAGAAGCTTTGGGGGGTTTTTTACGCGTACGCGAACGTGTGCGCACAGTAGTACGCGTAGCCTTTCAAAGTATACTTCATTAGACATATACGCGTACTCAGGCGGTCGACGCATGCGCATTACGACAACTTGCACTACCCCTCCTGGCCTACAGGAGTCAGTCCAGAGCAGTAAAGCAGGTCTTTATAGTCAGTGAATATTATAAACACAGGGACAATATGTACAAAGATAGCATTCAAATTTTTACAGATGGGTCAAAGGATTTACAAACAGAGGTAACAGGATCTGCGGTATATGTCCCTAGATATCATGTGGGAGTAAACAAACGAACATCTGACAGCTTACGTGTATATACAGTTGAGGTATATGCTATATTATTAGCATTAGAATGGATCGAACAAACCAGATGTGACAACGTTTTAATATGTAGTGATTCGGTATCTGCCCTTATGAGTATAAAGTCTGGTGTAACAAGAAACCATCATGAATTGCTTTATGAGATTTTATTTACAAACTCAAGAATAAGCAGGCAAGGGAGAAGCATCACATTTATGTGGGTACCAGCACATGTGGGTCTCCAGGGAAACAAGAAAGTAGACAAACTGGCAAAAGAAGCAATAAAAAAAATTTTTTAAATGTTGAGATCAAAATTAAATGATCAAAAGCAGAAGGGAAGAGTCTAGTGTGGAAGAAGATAATGGCAAAATGGCAGCAGCAGTGGGATGAAATCAAAGGGAGACATCTGTACATAAAATATAATAGGTATGTAAAGTAAGAAGGGAAATAAAAGGAAGGAACAAGTCCTAATAGTTAGAGTGAGGATTGGACATTGCAAGTTAAACAAAACTCTTCATGTTATAGGGAAACACCCGACAAGGCTATGTGATGAATGCCAGGAGGAGGAAACAATTAAGCACATCTTTATATCATGTAAGAAATTTATACAAGAAAGGCAAGAATTGAAGAATTGGCTACAGGAAATAGGTATAGTAGAGTATAATAGTAAAAGTATAGTAGAAAGTGGAAATAATGACCAAGGACAGAGATATCTGTATAATTTCCTAAGGAGGACAAGACTGGAAGGTCAAATTTAAATGAGAAATAGTAAGTTACAGTGAGACAGCAGGTGACAGTAATACAACATTATGGATGCCACCTGCTGTAAAATACAAAAGAAGTAGTAAAGCATGTCTTTTGTTGTGAAGGACGACCACGAAGAAGAATCACAACAACACAAAGAAGAACCCAGATAGCAAGCACATTTGGCCCGATTCTGTTAGAAATGCGTCACTGTCGGCTCAATGCCGGTAACGGTGAAAAGGTAGTTGCCCAGAGCCCTGCTGACTGTTCACACCACTTCTGGCCGACAGACGGTTTTTGCTATGTGGGCCAATCTCGGCTGAAAGCAGGTGTAGTTGTTGCAGGTCCATACTCACTGTAGCAGTGTATAACACTCACAGACTCATCCTCTGATGATAAAAAGGTTTGTTACAGAAAGATGGTTAATACAGGATAGATTAAAGCAGGGTAGAATAATGAGAGCGGTCTAAAGCGCTTGTGCTGAACCACTACTGTATATATGAAACACAGAGCATGACACACTTCTGTGTACTGGTAAGAAGCAGTTTGAGGCAGTTCAAACAGGCTGTGTTTTAAGGTCTTGGAAGATGTGCAGATGAACCTTGAACAGAAGAACATGTTTGTGTCTCTGTAAGCAGAGAAATATTCTGTACTGATCACAGTGACATGACATGACCTTCTTAGGTGTTATCCTCAGATGAACATAAAAAGGACAAGAACAAAATTATTACAAAGTATAAATGAGTAATTTCCCTCACAATATGTATGTACAGTATCTCACAAAAGGTACACCCCTCACATTTTTGTAAATATTTGATTATATTTTTTCATGTGACAACACTGAAGAAATGACACTTTGCTACAATGTAAAGTAGTGAGTGTACAGCTTGTGTAACAGTGTAAATTTGCTATAAAATATTATAAAATAATATAATATATATATAAATATAAAATATTGACACTTTGGGCATTTTAATATTTGGACATTTACACAGGAGTGTACTCACTTTTGAGTTGTTTGAGGGGACAACAAATTTACACTGTTACACAAGCTGTACACTCACTACTTTACATTGTAGCAAAGTGTCATTTCTTCAGTGTTGTCACATGAAAAGATATAATCAAATATTTACAAAAATGTGAGGGGTGTACCTTTTGTGAGATACTGTACATACATATTGTGAGGGAAATTACTCATTTATACATTAAATACTTTTGTTCTTGTTCTTTTTATGTTCATCCGAGGATAACACCTAAGAAGGTCATGTCATGTCACTGTGATCAGTACAGAATATTTCTCTGCTTACAGAGACACAAACATGTTCTTCTGTTCAAGGTTCATCTGCACATCTTTCAAGACCTTAAAACACAGCCTGTTTGAACTGCCTCAAACTGCTTCTTACCAGTACACAGAAGTGTGTCATGCTCTGCGTTTCATATATACAGTAGTGGTTCAGCACAAGCGCTTTAGACCGCTCTCATTATTCTACCCTGCTTTATTCTATCCAGTATTAACCATCTTTCTGTAATAAACTTTTTTACCTTCAGAGGATGAGTCTGTGAGTGTTGTCTAATTTCCACTACAATTTGGCATCTCTTGGCTGGGCTGCACGAGTCTTTCAGCTTTTCTGGACAACAAGCAAACCGGAGGACACTCGTGGAAAAGTTTCACCCTGAAGTCTGTGTTGGGCGCAGGCGGTTTGATCTTTATTGTGCAGAGCGAAAGACCGATGCAGACTTACCACTAACTAGTAGGAATCTTCAAGAATTTAGAATTAGAATTTTATGAAGTCATTGTGTATTGCTGTCTGTATGGAAGTTAGTAAATGATATAAGAAATATGTGTATTACATTGAGAGAGAAGTATTACATGGAGCGATTTCTTATAAGAAGTTCCAGGAACTTCGCCTGTGCGACGGCAGAGATATCGGTGTTTTTTAGATGACAGCTTCAAAACTAAGATATATACCGACGGATATATATATAGAGACAGAGATAATAACGGTAAAATATTTGCTAACGGAAAGAGTCCGGTTCAAGCAATAAATAAGTAAAGAGAGTACTTATTAAGAAGCGCAGTATTTTTTTGGCGGGTTGTTATCAAGTGGCATGCCCCATGACTCATTCCATCATATCAGCAGTACATAATATGTTTGGCAACTTTAACGCACAAGTAAATTTTACTGAGATAAAAAAATAATATATAAATAAATAAATAATTTAAATAAAAAGAAGGGAAGAGAAAACTGTAAGTCCTACCAAATTGCTGTATGTGGACTCGCCCTCACAGGTAAACTCTTTTACATTCTTAAGGTTTGCTCTATTGAATCTATAGGTTATATGATTAATTGAGTCTAGAGATTTGGCACACATTTGAACCTTTTCTGTCTGTGCATGAGAATGCATATTCACTTGATTTTCATAGCGTGTTAAATTGATTAAAACTTTGAAAGTTACATGAGCTGTAAAAATAAAAATAAAATAAAATAAAATAAAATATGGGAAAAACATGTAGCAAAACACATCCTGTGATACATGCTATGATATGTACAGGGTGCTCATATGTTGATCCTAATATCACATTTATGCATGTGAATTATGGGGAAGGGTGTTTGAACCAATATGATGTATGGGTTAAAGAATGTGCTTTCCCTGAAAAGGTAGTTTTAGCCTCAGACAGTTAGAACAACTGAAACTTAATTTAGAGACAAAGGAGAGAGAGAGAGACCCCTAAAACAAAGAGCGAAGTGCAGTTTTTGGCTGACTGGAAGGCATTTGCTGAATGGCAGAGCAAGGCACATAAAAGAGAGAGAGAAAAAATGTCAGGCAGGGCCCTCATCTGTTTCTCAGTGTGCTAAATTGCAGAAATCCGATCCCGACCTGGACTCCGCCCCACCGCGACACTCACAGCGTCGTTATGTCAAGATTTGCTTAAGGCATATAGATATATAGGTATCTATATAAACATACAAAACATATCCAGGCTAGCATAGCCTCACCTGTGTCCAAAACATGTCATTCATGAAAATGACCTTTGGAGCCATGGCACTATATGTCTCTAGAGAACAAGACAAGCTATCATCAGCCAATTAACATATGAGAAGATAGATCTGAACAACAACAAAAAGGATTTGCTGCATATATTGTAGGTTCAGTTATTATCATTATAGTTATTAACCATATAAAGTGATAACTTGTCTAGATCAAGCTACTACAAGGCCACTCTGTGGAATCGAGTGCAAAGCTTTGGAGTCGAGTCTCGATTCCCAAAAGCCTGGAATTGAGGAATCGATTCCTTTTGCGATCAGTCTTGTTCACCAACAAACTGCTTCACGCTGATGCTGTACGTTTAAATAACTATATTGGTTTTATATGTGGTAAAAATTTGGAAAATTTGAAGGGGGTTGAGAATTAAGTCTGTTAATCTGTGTGTAGGTGTATCTGTTTAATTCGGAACATGTCCTTCAGATAATTGAAGATAAATTAAAACATTACAGTGATGGGTCTACTGTTTCTTGGGGGGGGGGGGGGGGGGCGGGACGGGACTATATCAACCATCACATAAATTATAACGGGTTCCACTACAAATACCATTACAAACCATCAGCTAACTATTAAAACCATTACCATTATTGGTCCTTAATGGAATACACTAGACATAACATGCTACAAATAGAGGGCAACAAATTACCACTAGAGACCCACAGGGACCATTACAGTTTCCATTAAAACAAATACAATTCTCATTAAAACCATTACAAATTCTTTGAGGGTTTCTATTATGTCAGTAGAGATGTTTGTGGTTATATAACATTTTGGTACCTATATATTCTGTTACGCGAGCAATTTATTTGATCCTTGTCATAACTGGGGTATTGTTGATAAGTGGGGTATTGCTTCTTTTCTGTAACACTGCTTTACTAATTGAAGCTTTGTTAATACTGAAGTGTCGAAAAACGTTTTAGAGGGTGGATTTTGTCACGCTGACCTGGCAACCCATGTTAACCTGCTACTTAGCTTTTAGTTCCGTCCCAAGTTAAACACAGATTGTTTACATATTTGTTGGATTACATATAAAACAAATACTTATTAATTCTATTCGCACATATGTTTGTCATTATATTTATGTTATTTCCGAGAAAATTAATTTAGTCCCGTGGTTTCTGTCGGAACTCTTAATTCAGGCTAGTGTATGGTAGGAATGATTTGTGAGTTACTCAGGAACTTCAATTGAATGCAAAAGATAAATCCAGGGAATTATTGATAGAGAGAGATATTCTGTCTTATTTTCCTGCTTCATTGGTTTAACTTTTTTGCCTTTATTCACGGCGTTTGTTCAAGCAAACAAAAGCCACAATGCTGATTAAAGTTAAGGTAAGAAATCGGGAAGATGTTATTTCATTCACGCTGCCGGTTAGCTAGCGGAGTTAGCCAGCGAAGTTAGCCGAGCACTTTAGCAGGCTGTAACGTCACTCTGTTTACACGGCAGCTTTTATAACACAAGCGGAGTAGACTTCTACATATTCTGTGCACTAAAACCATATCAATAAAAGTGTGGGATTTAATCATATTTTTATATGAGAGAACTCGCGCTGAGCTTAATGTTAAGCAGCTAATCAGCCGCTGTGCACTGTTCTTTCCTCATCTAGACCCTGACTGGTAAAGAAATAGAAATCGACATCGAGCCCACAGACAAGGTTTGTTTCCTTCCGGTGCATTTATCATACATATATCTAGTTTTATTATTATTTCCGTGGTTCCTTACTTTTATATACTGTGTATATTATAATGTTCTCTATTTAAGAGTGTAAGAATTAAGCAGAGTTCTCTATTTAAGAACACTGCTTAATTAAGAGTTAAGCAGAGTTCAATCCTCTGCAGGTCAGATTTGTGCCTTTGATATAATGAGGTGTGTGTGTGTGTGTGTGTGTGTTTTTAGGTGGAGAGAATAAAAGAAAGAGTGGAGGAAAAAGAGGGAATTCCACCCCAGCAACAGCGACTCATCTACAGTGGAAAACAGATGTAAGAGAAGTCCACACACACTTCTGTAGGGAATAATGCTTAAAGCTAGTGGTGAAGTATATCCTATGTGTTGTGTAGTATAATTGATCTTTGGTATTTTTAAACCAGAATGTGTAATGTTTATTGTGACCTCTAAATATCCTCTTCTCAAGAGGATATTTCTGGGAACAAATTTTCTATAAAATCTTGCGTCGTCAGCATTTATAGTGTCGTCATTATAAAGCAGGGAAAGAGAATGGCTGTTAAGAAGGGAGACATGCTGAGTCAAAAATAAATAAATCAATAAAAACTCATTTAATTAACGCTGCAGTATGCAGCACAAAACTGAATGGTTGTTTAGTTCTGGTCAGAAATGTAATTTTTTTTGTGTGTTTGATGCCCGTCATGTATGATCGAGTTATGAACGTTCTAGGAATGGCAGTAGAGGTAGCAATGCAGCATCCTTACAACAGTAGCAGATTACATAGCCAGATGGGTTTGTCCGTGATGTCTGTGTCCCCAATGCTCAGAAATGGAGAAGGGAATGGTTACAATTTTTAGAGAGAGTCAAAGCCATGTTGTCAAAGTCAGTGGTACGGTAATTGTCTGATCGTTCATTGTGACTACCCATGGAAATGTGACACCATAACAACCTTGATAACATGTAAGAGAGAATAATAAAAATTGTGTGCCGAGTTGGAGACATGGTACACAGCTTGCCTAGTTTCACTAGTTACAGTAAAGTCCCACCTTCCCCATTCACTACAACACTGCTAATCAGCAAAATTTAAGAAGTCCCTCCAGGATGGTGCGATCGTAGAAATGAATGCAAAATCAAGTAAACTCTGCAATATTCACAGGAGCTTGCAATTTCTCAAAATTACCACAGATTTGGGACGAGACGCGTCATGTGACATCATCACAACGCGCATTCAGCCAAAGCCCTCTTCGATTCACATGCGTCGAACATGAGTACAGCTAAAAGGTCTCGTTTACCAACAAACATCACTGTGATAAACCATGCAATTGCAATTTCACCAATTCAAGTAGTTCTCTGCAAAAAAGCACACAAAAACTCAGCCGCAAAATCAAGCATTTTTGGCCGCAACAATCACAAAAAAAACTGTGTGAAATCCTGTACGGACGGATTCAAATCCACATTGTACTTCATAAACTATATGCTTTACGCATTAAAGAGACCCAGTCCACTTTTATGTAGTGCGGTGGTGCTCTTGCTTATCTGTTAAACGCCTTGAAATGTTCAAACCTCAGCAGCTGAGCTCTGTAGGGCAGGCTGTGACTTAAAAAAAAGTGTCCAGCGTTTCATTCTTCTCAGCAGTTCTAGTACACCAATCGTTTTCTAGTCTGCACAGTGATACAGGGTTTATCTAATGATCAGTGTCAACATGTAATTCTGAAAATCCACATGTTTACCAGCGTACATAGCTGCTACATTATCCACGGTTTAAAAAATTAAATCTTCATATTGGGAGTTTTTATGTAATTATTAAAATAACTCATGTTTGTCTGTGTGTGCGCTCTGATATTCAGTGCTACTGGAAAACCAGCACTGCTCTCACTTGATCTCCATTAAGATATTTTTTCAGTCACAACTACATGCTCACTTTGAAACCATTCCAACTCTAAATATGCCTCTGCTTGTTTTCAGGAACGATGAGAAAACAGCAGCAGACTATAAAATCCAGGGAGGCTCTGTATTGCATCTGGTCCTTGCGCTAAGAGGAGGGCGAGTGCATCAACACCCCAACAACCTCCTGCAGGCCTTATAAACACCAGACCTGCCCTCAGCAGCAAAGGTGACCTGGCAGCCTCAACACACATGCCACTCTTCCCTAAACAATCATCTGACCCAAACTCCACAGTGGCGACTCTGCTGGCTATTGTGTAACAAAGTGTCTATGTCCTGTAGCAAACTACAGCTTCTTCCTGTCCTCATCACTCTTCCCCTAATTTATCCTTCTTAGAGAACTGTCACGCTTGGTTGAAGTTTACGATGAGTGATGCTGAAGTTATTGTTAAAGTGAAACTGATGCAATAGGATTATTAGTCAATAAAACACAGTATTGACATTTTTCTCCCCTGGAGTTTTCGAGTCTGTCGTTATTATGGAGGATGTACAGTAGAATGAGTCGGTTACTATTTTTAAAGGGAAAAATCCACTCTGAATGACTTATTTTTCCATATCAATATTTAAAGTCTGTTCCATAAGTGTTCATTCTCTTTAACTTTTCCAAATACATCTTGAAATGAATTTAATTGGGAACGTATGTAATGACTTCACAAAATAGTTCACAGCACTGAGGTGGAGGTGGAGGTGGTGAGGGGGGAGCAATGTCATTTGCAGAAGTCACATAATTAGTTGAATGGAGTTCACCTCCATTGTGTCATGTGATCTGTGTATAAGTTCAACTCTTCCTGGAAGTTCTGAAAAGGTATCAGTCAGGGTTTGGTTATAAAACAGATCCCAAACTTTCAACATCTTGTAGAGGGCTGTTAAATCTGTTATTTAAAAAGGGAAAGGCTATGGCACAGGCAGGGGGACATGGTGGGTTAGTGGTTAGCATGGGTGCCTCACATCTCCAGGGTTTGGGTTCGATTCTTGCCACTTCCCTGTGTGAGCGGAGTTTGCATGTTCTTCCTGTGCTCTGGAGGTTTCCTCTAGGTATTCTGGTTTCCCCCCCCAGTCCAACGACATTTGATGTAGGCTGATTGGCATCTCTAAATTGTCTATAGTTTATGAATGGGTGTGTGAATGTGTGCCCAATTGTGCCCTGTGATAGGTTGGCACCCTGTCCAGTGTGTCCCCTGCCTCGTGCCCTGGGATAGGCTCCAGGCTGTCCCTGTGTAGGATAAGTGATACAGAAAATGGATGGATGGATGGATGGCACAGGCATGAGTGCCTAGACGAAGCTGTCCACTAAATCAGAGTGTGTGTAAGGAGGGCATTATTGGGAAAGGGCTCAACTGTTCCTCGAACCGTTTCGCAGTAAGGTATTGTTTTTTACTTTTATTTGTAGAATGATTGGGTACTTTATACAACACTAACAGTCCCCCATAGTTATAATCAATCACACATGGTCGCTCAATATGACCATGGTGCAGAACTAAAATGTATATTGATTCATGAAGCTTATACGAACACTCAACTGTTTAAACTCTGTCTCAGACACATATTAAAACTCTAGCAAGACCAGGAGTGATTCCTCAGTTCAGTTCAATTCAATTTCATTTTATTTGTATAGTGTTTTAATAGACATTGACACACCGTTGCTTTAAAGAAATTTGGATGTAGGTTTCATCTTGTAATGAGCAGAGGCGACTGTAGAATGGAGAATCTCTCTCAGACCACATGAAGAAGAAACCTTGAGAGGAACTAGACTCATCTGATAGACACCAGATTGTATACTGTGGTTATTAATCATTACTCTTCCACAGTTATTTACTATAAATCCCAGCAGTGCTAGGAGTGTTGAAAGGATGTTCAGTGAAGAGTCCTGGGATGAGCACAGGAGAGTCTTTAACGATGATAGCAGCAGCTCTTGGGTACAAATGTTCAGTATCCAGGTCAGATTATCTCCTAAAGCAATGATGAGTCTTTGAGAGGTGTAAATCATGTGGGACTTTTCACAATAGTAGAGTATGAAATCTCTACTGGTTCTATTTATGTAAGTTGAAATGTACTGTCATATTATTTACTTCAATATGTACTTTGAATACCAGCCATACCTTTAATAACCCCAGCTCTATTCTACTCATGCATGCAAATATCTAATCAGCCAATTGTGTGGCAGCAGCACAATGCATAAAATCATGCAGACACGGGCCAGCAGCTTTCGGTAATATTCACATCAGCCATCAGAGTGGGGGGAAATGTGCTCTCAGTGCTCTCAAATGTGCTCTCAGCCATACCTTTAATAACCCCAGCTCTATTCTACTCATGCATGCAAATATCTAATCAGCCAATTGTGTGGCAGCAGCACAATGCATAAAATCATGCAGACACGGGCCAGCAGCTTTCGGTAATATTCACATCAGCCATCAGAGTGGGGGGAAATGTGCTCTCAGTGATTTTGACAATGGCATGATTGTTGGTGATAGACAGGCTGGTGTGATTATTTCTATAAATGCTGATCTTCTGGGGTTCTCATGCAAAACAGAAAACCCTAAAGTTTATTCAGAATGTTGCAAAAGAAAAAACATCCAAAGAGCAGCAGTCCTGCAGAGAGAAGCGCCTTGTTGATTAGAGAGGTCAGCGCGTGGCCAGACTGGTTCGAGCTGGCTGAAGGGCTACAGTCACTCAGATAACCACTCTGTAAAATTGTGGTAAGCAGAAAAGCATCTCACAATCCAGGACAGGTTGAATGTTGAAGAGGATGGGCTACAACAGCAGGAGACCACGTCGGGTTGCACTTCTGCCAGCCAAGAACAGAAAGCTGAGGCTGCAGTGGGCACAGGCTCACCAAAACTGGAGAATTGAAGACTGGTCTGATGAATCTCAAGTTCTGCTGAGGCACACAGATGGTAAGGTCAGAATTTGGTGCCAACAACAGCATGAATCCATGGACCCAACCTGCTTTGTGTCAACAGTCCAGGTGGTGGTGGTATAATGGTGTGGGGAATGTTTTCTTGTCACACTTTGGGCCCGTTAATACCAATCAGTCATCGCTTGAATGCCGCAGCCTATTTGAGTATTGTTGCTTTGAGGGAATGTGCATCCCTTCATGGCCACAATTTATACAACTTCTAATGGCGACTTCCAGCATGATGATGCACCATGTCACAAAGCAAGTTTCATGAGCATGACGATGAGTTCAACGTGGGATGAGGTACTACAGGAGATTCGCACCTGAACAATCTGTAGGATTTGTGTGATGCATGGACCAGGATCTCAAAAGAATGTTTCCAACATCTTGTGGAATCCATGCCATGAAGAATTGAGGCTGTTTTGAGAGCAAAGGGATTAGTATTAGAATAGTGTTCCTAATAAAATGAGTGTACATTTAAATTGGAAAAATGTCTCAGTGATGCTACAGTATAACCGCTACAGGTTTGATCCTGAGCTCAGGTCTGTATAGAGTTTCACATGTTTCCGCCTGTGTCCGGTGGGTTTCCTTTCAGTTCTCCAGCTTCCTCCCATCTCCCAAAACAAGCTGGTAGGTGGACTGGCTACTCCAATTAGCTCCTAGGTGTGGATGAGTGTGTGTACATGGTGTCCTGTGAGGGACTGGCATCCTAATCCGGGTGCATCCCGGCACTTTGAGCCCTCTATCACTGTTCCCAGGATAGGCTCCTGATCTACTGCAACCCTGACCAGGATAAAAGCAGGTCCTAATGCATGAATGGATGCATGAATGGATGAATGACCTTAAAGTTGTAATGAATTCACCCAGTAGGTGGTGCTGTTTTACAACAAAACGTTTTAAGCAATGCCCCATAAAACAGCACACTATGTATTAATTAATTTGGGTGTAGAGATTTATTTGTCTTCAATACACAGCTGAAACACATACAAAATCCATAAGAAACGAGATCAGTAGAAACTTCATCTGGAAGTAATGTGTGTTGGATGATTTGAGATTTTCACTGTATTTATCAAACTTTTCATGTCAAAAAAAAAGAAAAACATCTAACAAAAACAATAAAGCTCAATTGAAATGTAACACGACAAAGACATTTTAAATATCATAAACATCAATCACGTGTTGCTGATGGGTGGGGAGTCATATCCTGTGGACACATCTAAAGAGCTCAGTTATGGGTTACACCAACATCTTGCATGGCTTTCAGTGGCCTGTCTTCAGAAGTCTGTGG
This sequence comes from Ictalurus furcatus, assembly GCF_023375685.1. NCBI lineage: Eukaryota > Metazoa > Chordata > Actinopteri > Siluriformes > Ictaluridae > Ictalurus > Ictalurus furcatus. Next base: position 25,833,942 of record NC_071261.1, read on the forward strand.
GAATGGACAGCGTATATATGCTCTGAGTGTTTGTAGTGAATGAGATGTGCAACACTGTTAAGATTTCCTATTGATTATGACATATACCGTGAAAGATCTAGTAAGGTCTAAAGCTCCTGCAAAATGGTGTGTATAGAATTATAAATCAAACAGATTTATAAGCCTGGAGAAAGTTATTTTAATAGCGTTTCTTTCTTTTAATATAAGACTTAAGATGTGTCCTGAAAGTCAGCACTATACATTCTATTGCTTGTTCACAAGCACTTACACACATTTACTATATTTATACACACAGGGAACAATTGGCACTCATTTTAGTGGTGATCATTTCTCACGAGTATTGATTAGGAAAAAGCGTGACATCACTACGTAGGCACATAGACATAGACCCTGCGACCATGAACATCACACATCATGTACACAAACACACACACACACACACACACACACACACACACAATAGCCGACTCTGAACCTTTCTGTCCACTTTGCTATTGTTGGGAAGTACATTTGAATGATTGCACCTCTGTCGTATTATGTATTTATTTATTTTTTTTACATTTAAAAAAAGGAAAAAGCTGCAGAATCATGAGAAAGTGTGTGTCTCGATCACTCAAATCACTGCAAAAATTAAACGCATCGGATTGGGATATGTAGGATTTTGGACATGGGAGAATATAATCCTACATGAAATCCTGTTGCACAAATGGCATCTCACAATAGCAAATATGGACAATATAAGCACTGTCAGCTGTGTATACCGTCATTTCTTTTTTATTTACAGTGGCAGCACAGATATATGATATAGAAGGTGAAGAGAAGGGCTGGTTTGGTCAGTTAAAGTTAGTCAAGTTATTGCAGCCACATTAACACCTATAATACAGCTAAATTATTTTAGAGTAATAAGAATATTAATAGCAAATGACTTATCTGACTCTAAATACATGTTTAGTACTCAAGTACTCATTTATACAGTCCTCTATTTTGTTTTTATATATATTTGTGTCTTTTCGACAGTCATCTCAAGAACAAAAATATAGCACTCCCTTACATCTCGTCATTTTCCTTTTTTCGAAACGTGAACTAAAGACAAGCTACTGCACGTGAAAATACATCCTTTTTACGCACGTGAAATTAATTCCAACGTATTTAAATTTTAATTTACAACTGAACACATGCATGAGTGTTTTTAGAAAGTGTGTCTTTTACTTCAGGGTGTGTGAATATAATAAAAGAAAATCAGCACTAAAATCATGTATGATGTTATTAGTCCAGTTCATCCTATTAAGCAGTCAGCATAAAATTTCAGAGCCTTTTTTTTTTTTTTCCCGTAAACTGTATTATCTTCAAAAAGAAAAATGGGGGGGGGGGGGGGGGGGGGGGGGTTGTTCAATGGTGTTTAAAAAAACAAAAATAAAACAGTGATAACATGAATGCCTAAATACAGGCATATTATCTAATATTATAATTAAGGCAATTAAAAGCGTTAGAATTGTACTCACACCAGCCAAAGACTCTGGTAGAAAACTACTCTAAACCACAAAATGTGCTTCTTAAATATATATATTTTATAGATACTATCTCAAGCTTAAAAAAAGAAAATCCCAGAGTTATCAATTGGATAAAAGACAAAAACAAAACAAAAAGCATTGACTAAAAATGACACAAAGGAATAACAACAATAAAGACAAAACATCACAATTGTGGATAAAAAAAAAAAAAAGAACATTTTGGAATTTTTAAAAAAAAAAAAAAAAAATTTTTTTAGTGTGTTGGTGGAGCTGAATCTAATAAATATTGGAATCAAAATACTTTGCATGGTTAAAGTACACTAAAGATGATTTTGTAGGACATGAAAGACTAATACTGCACTAAGCAAACGGTGTGGATCTCGATGTGGCATATACATTTATAATGTGTGTGTGTGTCTAGATGAAAACACTGTAGTACATTGACTACATCTTTAATAAAAGAAAAAGGTGGAGGAGTACTCGAGGTCAGAGGATGAGAGGTACAAAGCTAGAGTGTGGATATGAAAGTCATTTTAGTTGGATTTTATACATTAACAAAAGAGTGCGGATTTGATTCTGTATTACAAATCAGACATTACCAAAATAGTACAGTCTTAAGTACATTCGGTTTTAATGGTTTATTTTACGTTGCCTTAAGAGATGGGGGGGTAAAATGTAGCTGGATTCTTTACAGAAGCTACTGCAGCATGGCGGCCATGTTGAGGTGTTAAGTTAAACATGTAGAGGACTGGAATAGCATCCAGCTCCTTTACCCATCCTCGTCACTAACCTCTCACCTCTACCTCAGTCTACCTCATACTGATAGGAAATGACAACCCTGCACATGTGCAGCAATCGAAAAAGGCTTACTAGTGTGTGTTTTAGGAGTTCAACACCCATTTTGCCAGTGTGGATCTGTATCATCCGGGCACTCTGCACGTGACCGTGTGTGTGAGAGAGTGTGTATGTCTGCGTTCTTGTATTCAGTAATCAGCCGAGTTTGGTGTTGCGCTGTCTGCTGCAGACAGGGGAGTAGAGTCCTCTTTCATCTCGATCCCGTCTTCTCGGCAGTCTTCAGGCTTCTCATCCTCTGCTGGATAGACCACCACACAGAACTTCTGGCCCAGGTAAGTCATCTTATCTGAGGAAAGTTATAAAAGCATTGTGTTACTATTTATATTATATACACATTAGTAATTATCTACAAGTTAATTAAGACGGGGATCAAATAAAGACATAAACCAAGTCTATTCCACTTACCCACAAATGTGTTGAAGCACTGGGGCTTGTTATCCCAGTAGACACCCAGGAAGTAGACGGGAACACCAGTGAGCATAATGGCCAGGCCGATACCACAAACCACAGGCTCAGAGTACAGAGAGAAGACCAGCAGGAAGGCCCAGAACAGCAGGTAGATCACTGGCCACACTAGGCTGATCTGAGATCAGAATACAAGTGTGTTATTAGATATTCTTGAGAAAATTTGTTGAAATTTTTTAGTAAATAGGAGCTCGTTCTCAGTTTCATATTTAAATGAACGTGGCTCACGGAGGATCTTTGAGACGACTTAATGTCACCCTGAACATTATAAAAACTCAGAAATTGTCACAGTCTGAATTTCGAATACCTGCAACATGGCTGAATATTTCAACAACAAACAAATGTGAGTTAGTATTAAACAGTGTTGCATCATGAAGTACAAGCGCCAATTATCTCTCAACATGGAAATGTAGGCTGTGCCACACCGGTTTCCCAGGGAGGGGTGTGTAGGGCCAAGGACTATTTCTAATTTGCATAAGAACAGAACATGCATTTCTTATGAAAGGAACATGAAAGGAAAACGGCAGGTACTTTTTTTTTCCTCTTTTGAATGACATTTTACATTATGGAACTTTAAACGATATTCAATATACAAATTGTTTGGGGGGGGGGGGGGGGGGAACTTTACATCCATTATATTCTGGGTCGAAATGACTTCTACAGTTTAAATACACACACACACACACACACACACACACACACACACACACAAAAAAAAAAAAAAAAAAAAAAAAACCCACAGCATTGAACAGCTTAAAACAGGAAACCTTTATTATGGCTTGTCTTGGACAAGCCATAAGAAGAAATATTTGCATGTTCATGACCCTAAATGAGGAATAAAGTCAAAGAATTTCAAAGCTAAAAAGAGAGATCAACCAGGATTTCAAACGTCTTAAGTGTGGAAATTGCTCAAATTGACCTATTTACATTTATTCATTTAGCAGACGCTTTTATCCGAAGCGACTTTCAAATGAGGAAATACAAGCAAAGCGATATATCAAGCGGAGAACAATACAAGTAGTGCTACCATACAAGATTTATTAATAGAGTTCTAGAGAAGCAAAGTGCACAGTGTAGGGGTGTAAGAGCCAGAGTATGTTTTTGTTTTGCTTGTTTTTTTTTTTGTTTTTTTTTTTACATAATGTGGGGTTTGGCATTCTAGGGGTTAGTTAAGCGTTCACAGAAGAGGTGGGTCTTTAGTGACAGATTCTGTGGTCCGGATTGAGGTTGGAAGTTCGTTCCACCACTGAGGGACAGTTAATTTAAAGGTTCTGGAAAGGGACCTTGAGCCATGCTGAGTAGGCACTAACCTATAACATACTAGAAGGGTTAATCAAAATCAGAATCTGTTAAAGTCGGGGGAAAAAAACAACAAAACAACAGAAAATATATTCTTTAAATTTATTTCAAAAACACACTCACTTTGATTGGTCGTGGCATGTCAGGCTGTTTGATGCGCAGGACAATCTGCCCGGCAACTGTTACACCATAGAAGAGGTAGTTGATGAAGCCCACGTAGTTGATAAGTGTGTATATGTCACTAGTGCACAGCATCAGAAGGGTCGAGATACACTGAGAAAGAAAGAAAAAAACAGACGAGGAGAATAAGAAACGACTACATTTAGCAGAGTTCAATGATTGACAGGAGTTATTCCTCAGATACTGGTAATCCATTGTGAATTATATTTAACAACCTGTAGAGTATAAGAGTGGAAGCAAAAAAAAGAATGTGTATGTGACTCACAGTAAAGAGTAGAGCAGGAATAGGTGTGCAGCGCTTCACATGGATCATAGCTAGCAGGCTGGGGAGATGGCCCTCTCTGGCACCGGCGAAAAACAACCTGATAGAAAATGGTGCATGCAGCAATTTAGGACATTCAATCCAATAGCAGACATTAGACACTGAGTGAAAGAGAGAATGACAACTGAAGACGACCGACAGAGACCAGGAGAAAGGAATAGAGACCACTGTACACAGCATGACATATTTACGAGCCAGAGGACATATCTGCACTGATAGGTCAGTGTTTGCGAGGCACAGACACTGACACTGTGTAGAATGGCAACATATGGAAGAACATAACATGAGACAAGACACACAATGAGCCCAAGATGAAGGACTGTGTTTACAGGTAATCACAAAGCATGACTGGATAGGATGGATGGATAAATGGATGGTGAGACTGACCGAGAGGAGGTGAAGAGGGAGCCGTTGACCCCCCCAAAGGTGGACAGAGCCACTGAGATGGGCATGATCCATGACATCACTCCCAACAGCTTCTCACCAAACGTCTGGGAGAGAGCAAAAGAGTGGTGAATGAGAGCTCGAGCAAGAGAGAAACAGAGATCTAGTGGAGGAGAAGGGCCTGGAAAGTTGACGAATTTGAACAATCCAAGTGGTACGTTTAGTCGACCTGAATTCACAAATTTCTCATATTGGATTATGGCATAAGTATCAATTGGGAGAAATTGGGAGAACAATTGATACTTAGATATGTCGTAAAATACTAGGCAAAACACAATTCATCAACATGATATACAAATACTTTATATTGTATCTAATCGATATATAAATCAATACTATTTGAAGCGCAGCTCTGCTCCGTGGTGACCTGCAAACTGGTGAATGGTTCAATTCAGGCCAATTAGGAGACAGAATACTCACCACAGCAACAGCGTTGGAGGCCAGCAGCTCCTGAGGGCTCATGGCGGTGACGTACGCAATGTTAGCAAACACATAAACAAAAGTCACCAGGGGGATGGAGATGAAGATTGCACGAGGCAGGTTTCTGTATAGAGAAAGATGCAGAAGAGGTTTCTTCTACCTGCCATGTCACTGTTTCCTTCTCAGTGTGTTGAACTGGATTGCTATTAATACATTATTTCTAGTTCTAATAAATAATTTCTACTGTATAGCATTAAAAGTACTGATGGCTAGTGCTAGTAAAGCACTATTACTAAGCATTACTAATGGTTCTCAAGGCTTTAAGTTGTCAACTAGTACAAATTACTACACAACACTGCATAAGTATTTACCCCCTTGAACTTTTCCACATTTTGTAGTGATACAACCTGGAACTGCAAAGGACTTCATAGGGATTATATGTCATGAATCTACACAAAATAGCCCATAATACTGAAGTGGGGGCAATAAATCAATATAGTGTGCAACAGTATTCACCCCCCATTGCTGTGAAACCCATAAGTTAGTTCTGGTGCAAGCAGTTATTATCAGACGTGACAAATAGTTGAATGGAGTCTATCGGTCATGTGACCTTAATATAAATACACTGGGTCCTGGAAGGCCCAAGAGTTTGTTAGAGAAAATATGTAAACAAACAGAATCACGAAGACCAAGGAGCTATCAAAACAAGTCTGGGACAAATCTCTGGAAAAGTTTGAATCCATGTTTGGTTATAAAAAATAAAAATAACCCAAATTTTAAAGAACAGGGCACAGATACAGCTCTGTCTAGAGGAGTCCATCCACCAAAAATCAGTGACTGGTTAATGATGACACTACAAAATGTGGAAAAGTTCCAGTGCGGAATTCTTTTGCAAGGTGCAATATATAGACATTGCTAGGGGGCATGAGGGAAGCCTGACAATTACTTTTTCCTGTTACACCTGTTCCTATGACGGCTTGTCAGATATTCCCGACATAACATTTGGTTAGTTACCATCAATCTATGCCCAAGCTTGGAGACTTACACATAGGGATCAACCAGCTCCTCGGTCACATAGTTAAGGAAGTTCCAACCTCCATAAGCGAAGGAGCCTTGCAGAAATGCTAGAGCTATCAGACCGACATCATAGTCCTGAAACGGCTCGAAGGCATTGACTGGCTCCAGCCAATAATAGTCGCCTGTACAGAGAGACAGAAAAAGCACAAGGAATAATGAGAAACCTAAACTTCCTGTCTTATTGCATTAATAGGCTCATAAAAAGGTCTTTCTCTGGGCCGTGACCTCTCAGTTCTTCTGCTCAGATCGAATCCATCCTCACACATGAGTGAGCAACAAGAAAGCCATACACTCACAGTGGCAGTGTTAACGATCTATTACAAACACACACCATTCCTGTTTGCTTTCTGTATTCAGAGGCTGAGAACAGCTGTCACTGCAGTCATATCAGAGCAGTCTGTGGAATAAACCCTTATATAACACCCCCCTCTATACTGCAAGCCTGTCTAATCCTTGACAATGCTTTGGCTGAGAAAACAGTTATCACAGCTTTGCTATCGTAGTGCTTTTGAACTTGATGACTTCTCTTTAGACAGCAAGGGGAAGGTGTAACTGTGTGATCAGTGGACTGGAGAAACAGAAAAGCAATAACACACACACACACAAAATAAATAAATAAATAAATAAATAAATAAATAAATAAAAATCACACACTTGCACATGGACATCCTGTCACACACAGATACACAGAGACATTTAGGCAGATGGCTCTTACCCTTGCAGATCTGTACAATGCCCATGATGATGATAAGGATGAGGGCCAGCAGTTTCCCAGCCGTGAACACGTCCTGTACGCGTGTGGCCCAGCGCACGCTCGCACAGTTCACCCACGTCAGCAGCACTAAAACAGACAGAGATCAGAAGGGCGACATCAGAATACCGAACACAAACTTAAAGCAAGTTCATGTGCTATTTCTCCCATAGTAAAACCTGGAACAGTACTGAATAAAAAACCAGCAGGTTATAATAATTAACTTTAAGAACATGAGACTTCAGAGACTTCAGACAGGGGACTTTGTGTTTCCTGACAACCTGCATTTTTGTATTATTAACTTCAAGAAAGAAATTACACAGACTAGTGAGAAAATATCTGGCTCTAGCTACTATAAGTGATAACAGGAAGTACCTTGTTTCGTGGATGATGTACAAGATTAAATGGAACTATTGACAAAAAGTCTTTAAATAAAAAATGTTCTTCTCCCAGACTTGTATTTATGAAACTCTTCAAACAAAGAGTGCTGATCCTGGATCAGACGGTACTCAGTGGATATAATGATATCGTGGAAAACGCAGAGGGAATATAAATAAGGCTATACCGTATAAACACTCGGCAATGATAAACATAGGCCTTGATTTTATCAGGCCATTTGAATTTAAAACAGAAAAAAGGGAATACATGCTCAGCTGTGATTCAGGATTCAGGTTCTGAATCATTTGTTTGCTGCATGTTTTTGCTTGAGTCATGCAAAATATGAGTCAGGTGAAAGAAGACACACAAGGGTCTCACATACACACACGTTCCCACACGCACACGACTTAACTCCTGCAATGGCTAAAGTACACTTTTAGGTCATAAACAAAGGTTGTGGCATTCTTTTCTTTCCAGCTTACTTGTAGAAACCTCAGTTAACTTCAAACCCTGGACTTTGGGATTATGCTGAATGCTTATAGTTTCTGTCAAACATGTGGATATACTATGCAGGAAAACCTCAATCCCACCTCTCACATGCATGAAGCGTTTAAATGCCTTTGCTCTTATTATATTTGTTTCGCATTTTTAAACAGGGCTTACACATTCAGTCTGAAAAGCTCTGCAAATTTAAAAAAAAAAACAAAAAAACAAGGGAGTAGCACCTCAGCTGTCACTATGACACTAATAGCACTAGGTTTAGGAACACGCTGTTCCAAAATCGGTCAACAAGAACCAGTGCTGACGGTGTCAGTATCGTCTGAGGAAAGATAACCGGGGCCATAAACACCCTGTTAACTACAATCAAACATTAAATACTCTCACGGTACTCTCAGAAAAGAACATTGTCACTTAATTATCGTAATTTGTCAGCCATCCAGTTCTCAGGGTCTGGAGACATAAACAGGTGGTGAAAATGTGAAGGGTATTCGGTTTCATGTAAGCAGAAGCAGTGGCTTTACCTTGTTATGGCCTAACTCGGTATAAACAGCTTTTCGTGATAGCGGGCATCTACACGAGTAAATATCAAATCTCTCCTGAAGTCATATTTTCAGATAAAAGCAACAGATACTGAGTAATTAGCAGCAGGTTGTAAAGAGGAAACAAAATTCATGTGCATAAGAGCCGGATTTAAAAATGTACAGAAATATGCACAAATTCTAACTGTATTCCAATCATAACTAAAACTTTTTCAGACTTGATTCATTAAGAACTCACAAGATGCTGAAATATATACAAAACCAAAGAAACTCCCAGAATTCTTTACACTTACTGTATAAACAACCTGCTCATTTTGCATAGCGCCAAAATGTCTCGTTCAACAGCTTCCTTTAAAATGTTAGTGTGTCATGTAAGTAGGATACAGTAGAGGAGTACAAGGCTAGCAATGGCCTGAAACAGTGTGCTCTTTGTAACTTTTCCTTCCTTTATCCTTACTGGGCCGAAACAAAAAACATTAGTACAAAAAAAAAGCCCTTCCTTCAGCTTTTCCTTTCTATCCAACCATTCAATCTAGCACAGAATCCCGAGGGCATTCCTTCTTCCCATATGCTGGCACCATTCTGAGAAACACAAGACAACACAGGTTCTAGGACAGCCCCCTCTCCTCCTGTAGATCCGCTTACATCAGCTTTACATGAACAGGTGAAACCAGGTCAGTGCCTCTTCTCCACTCACACAATACTCACAAATACGATACCTAAAACGGGGTCAAGCCGTTCAAAAACAAAAACTCTAAATATTTTTGTTTGATATCACACAATGTTCTGTAACCTGATCTGATACTATTTAAGAGATACAGATTTTATATTATACATGTATGTGTATGGATGTATGTGTGTGTGTGTGTGTGTGTGTGTGTGTGTGTGTGTGTGTACAGTGCCTTCCAGTAATATTGGCACCCTTGGTAAATATGAGCAAAGGCGGCTGTGAATATACTTCAAAAATGTTTCTCATATTAATTCATGGTGGTACCAATAATTATTGCACACCTACATTTAACAAAGATTTTTTTTTTGATAAACCTGTGTTGTGTTTGCAATTGTTTGATATCCATGAGAGCAGAGTATTTTTATTTATTTATTTTTTTTTTTGAACAAAATATCAAAAGGTTAAACAATAAAGGCAATTTTTCACAGCCGTCTTTGCTCATATTTACCAAGGGTGCCAATATGACTGGAAGGCAGTACAACACATTCAGTTTCTCTGTAACTGTTTTTCTTGGCTCGGTGATCTCCACACCTCCTGTAGTATTTGTGATGAGAGTGTGAGATTTGTCAAATAGCTCCAGGTCTGCTCATACAGCCATCCTTTCTCAACACTCCCCCCCCAGCGTCTGTCCTCCATCGCTTTATCCTTCACACATCTATCTATCTCCATTTCTCTCTATTTACACCTCACTGATAATCCACTCATTTGATTTTTCTTTTATCTATGTTGGAGTTTTAAACTATCACCTGGGAAAACCCTTCATAGTGAAATTTAGATTTTATATACATCACTATAATATATATATATATATATATATATATAAAATAATAGATCTCTCAAAGTCACAGGCTTTCCTGAACTGAAATGTGCTTCTCTTTTGCATAAATCTCACCCCCAGGTATTTTGCATTTTAAAGTCTAGTTATGCCCAAAATTGAGACGGGGGACTGTGAGGTGAGAGCATGTCAGACATTTTAACATTCTGTATCTGACTACAAGCCGAACTGTTTAGGCACAAGTAATATTTTATGCCATGTAGCTATCCTACTTAAGCAGAAGTGTGACAGTCTCTGTAGGAGAAAATCACACTTAACTAGCATTCCAGGCAGACTGACTGCATTAACCATTGAGGTTGTTAAACTGGCATTGGGTGCAACTTTTAATTACCTCTCTCTGATTTGCCACAGGATTTCCTCAACACAGGACCGACTGAACTGACTGTTCATTGGCACATTTCAAATATGTACTGAATTGCAATACCACATAGAAAACTGGTCCAATTAGGAATGAATGATAAATGTCAGGTTCAATGCCAATTTGCTACTCACACTGTCATGGACAAACAAATAAGATGAAAATGGATTTGGTCCGGTTTAACCTGCAGTGTGAATGCAGGTATATACGAAATAAACATGTTTATGCACTTCTCAGAGCGAGACTGTTTGTCTCTGGTACGATTGGCAATCAGATTAGAAGAACCGCATCATGAATCATCGCTCATCCTCCGAGAGCCTCTCATGAGCACAGCCTTGATCCAGTAGCACTTCTGATCTGGTGTCGGTTTTCTTCCTGGCATGCCACTGCACTGAAAATCAGATCTGTTCCTAGATCAGCTCTACAGTGTTAGTACAACCTCCGTGATTGTCGTCATCACGAGGAGAGTTGTTATGGCAACCTCTTTATGAGAAAAGGCTGCATACACACCATGACTGAATACCTTTTGGTATGAATAAGAGGCATAAAACAGCAAGAAAATCACAAACAGATGAAAAAACAATGCATTTACATAAACTGTTGTTTCTTTTGTGACGAGTTGGTGGAGGTCAACAGGAGGTCCTCTTCTAAATGTTGCTTAAATGTGCTAAAAATATACACGGGTGTATACATGTACAGAGCCTTGCCATCACTTTGAAAGATAAAGGATAGCAGAAAAGGTTCTCAGCATGAAGTCTTTAAATAACTGAAGAATCATTTTCCACTATTTATGTCTACATTCTTTGTAGTGGGAAATAATCGTCCACTTTATTATGTCACTGACTAAATATGGTGAAAGAAACATGCACTGGAAGTTTTTTTTGTTTTTGTTTTTTTTTAGGAAACCAGAAATGCTCGAAAGAAGCATTTTTAATTTTAAGAGTGCCCTGAGCTTGGCATAATTTCAGATTCGTAATGTGCTTATGGTTTTGTTTGTGGCCTCACAAACACTCTTTTCTCCCTCTCTCCATCATTTCCTGTTTTTCCTCCCTCTCAATTTCTTTTTGTCCCTCTCCCCTCCCCCATACTGTTCTACGGGACTTACGGAGACAGATGGCAGCAAGCAGACGAAGGCCGTTCTCGGGTGGGAAGCAGGTGGGGAAGAGTGGTTGCAGGACATAGTTGGAGAAGGTGAGAGCGATGACTGCTTGGTTGGTGGGGTAGATCACCAAAACAGCAATCCATAATCTCAGGAACCTGGAACACACAAGAACACGAACATGATCACACAGTCTGGAAGCAGACTCATGCGTTTCTAAATGTCTATACATTTTACATGTACCATTACTACTAAAACCACCATCACACTCCCTATCGAAGCCACTGGTTATCGTTTCAAATAATTATGTAAATCTGAAACCCATTCTCACACACGGTGACACAATGTGGACAAAAGCATCGATTATTCTCACTGGTATGTGAATAATGCATAAGCCTATTATAAGCTCTGCATTAGCATTAGGAAATAACAACTCTGTGTACTAATTCACTTTAATTAACATGAAGGTCAAGCGGTTTTCTAATCTAATGCTTCTCTAGTATTGTATTCACTTGTATTGTTCTCCACTTGATATATCGCTTTGCCTGCATTTCCTCATTTGGAAGTCGCTTTGGATAGAAGCGTCTGCTGAATGAATAAAATGTAAATGTAAACTGTAGTAAAGGAAGTTTGTTAGTTTAAGAAAAGGCCAAAAGGACGTCAGATGGCATGAGTTTTATCGGTGAGAAAGGAATGGGAACACTAGGACTTCACATTCGTCCTCCAATTTTCCATCTGCTACGAGGACGTCATACAGTTTCTGCTTTGATAACCCTGTTAGCTTGATTCCTGCAATTCATTATGCTGTGAAATTCAGAATAACAAAATCAATTCGAAAGGCATTAGTGGTCGGAGAACATTTAACAGAACAAATGCACGTTAATGACGGTCATTAAGACTACGAATCATTTGAATGTGGTCTATTCAGAGTAAGAACATTCTATACTTCATCATATATTAGCATGAAATAATAATAATAATAATAATAATAATAATAATGTTCAGGTGGGCCACCCTAATTTTGCTTTAAATCCAAATAAAAATGTGATAAAGCTAAAAATGAAAACGTTTAAAAGTGTGGAGTATATTAGGTTTCAAACTGGCCTTCAAAGATGGCAGATAAGCAAAAATATTGTGGAGTGATGTTCCCGAGTCAGAGAGCCACCTTAAAAGCCAGTTATGTGAAAAAGCACCAGTCTATCGGTACTGAAGCACCCGAGTGTTTGAGCTGTATCTGAATTGTCTCATGTAAAGACACTCACCCTGCCAGTCCACCGAAGATGTCCTTGACATAAGAGTAGTCACCGCCAGACTTCGGGATGGTGACCCCTAGTTCAGCATAGCAGAGAGCACCGATAGCGGTGATGACACCCGTAACGACCCAGACGATGATCGCTAGGCCAACGGAGCTAGCATTCTCCAGCACACCCTTAGGACTGACGAAGATCCCCGAGCCAATGATGTTACCTGAGGCACACATTGTATGGAATGGTTATGATGTGATATAGTTATAGTTATACAGAACTAGCATCTCTGAACAGGACTATCAGCTACGTCTGATTTACCGGGTTACTAGATTACCACACATAAATGCTTCGCTGCACGAAAGACGGAAAATATTGACAGTATTTTACAAGAGCCAATCAGTGATCACAACCGTGGATCTTTTTGTGCATAGCTTTGTAGACTTTGTAGACTTTGTAGCCCTGTATGGCTAACAGGAAAGCATTTCAGCTTCAGATAAGGGTGTATCACGTAGCAGCCAAAGTTCACAAAGTGACAATGCATCCTCAGCAAATCTAACCAAACCCCTCCTGAAGAGACAAGGACAGATAGAATGATATATAGATAGAAAATGAAACTGGAAATAAAGATGTTCCGCAACAGAAGCGGGACTGATGGAAACGCATCACATACACGAGTGAATAATGTTAGTTGGCATGTCAGAGAAAAATGGGACGTTATAAAGAAACCAGCAAAGCAGAAAAATGCATCGACTCGGCTGTGTGAATCAAAGGAAAATGAGGATGTCAGGATAGAGGGAGGGAAAAAAAAAAAACCCACAAGGCCAGCAAACAGAGAGAGTAGTGTGCTGAGTCAGTACCACATACTGGGGTTAACAGGTGCAGCGTGTGTGTGTGTGTGTGTGTGTGTGTGTGTGTGTGTGTGTGTGTGTGTGTGTGTTTTATCTAAGACACGCCTCATTCTGAGTGATCTGAGTGATTCCAACAGCTCATAAATGTGTGAGTGAGTTGCTACATGCATGCATGCACACGTGTGTGTGTATTTCAAACCAAACAGTGCTCCATTCCCACTGGATTGTTCATGCCTCGTGGGATGACTCTCCAGGAACAAAGGGGAAAGAAAATAACCATGTAGTCCACATGGAAATCCCTGGGTGACCTTTGATAAGAACAATGTGCCCTTATCCTAGGACATCTTTACAGTCCTTTTGATGGACGGGTTCCTTTACCCGGTCTCCTACTTTCAAGTCTTACAAGAGAAACCATGACACAGCAAGTAAATCCTCAAGACCCCATAAGCTAAGAGTTTCATACGGTCTGATATGACAAACAAGAGCCAGCTGGGTAAAAGCTCCAGAGTAGTACTCGGGCTCAAATCTTAAATAGATAAGTAGGCGAAAGGTCACACATAAACTAAATCAGATTATTCATTCCTGATGAGGACAAATATGAAGGAAGGTATTATCTGATCTTTAACCCTTTTTAGGTAGCATCACTCCATACAGCTCTGGCTGGTCCACATGCACAAGTGCACAGAACAGAGAATCATAAGGGGTTACCTTATGATTCTCTTTTCTGTGCACTTCTGCATGTGATCACTGACTATATTCAATTCCTGATTTGTAGTTTGAATATGCATTTCAAATTTTAGCATGCCTAACACCAGCCAACTGCAGGTTATGCAACTTTATATGATCTCTAGCATCACACGCCACCTTGTTTGTGCAAGACCTGGGCAGTGGCTTCAGTAATCTGGTTCCAGCTAGCTCACATTGCAATTTCAGAAACGTAGCGGTCTGGTATTAATTGCCTTAAGCACGCCTGACCCGAAGACTGGTTAGAACCAGTTGCTCTCGTAGAGAGCGTTACGCAGCTCACGTGCAGCTCCAGTGCAAATGGATCCTTCGTGCGGTGCTGACTCCAGTGGAATAGGCAAGCACGAGGGCTTCCTGTGTACGCACTACTTCCCCTCACTTCCTCTTTCTCGCGGTGTATTTGTGTTTGCTAAAGCAGAGCGTCAGTCATGCGACCATCCAATCCTACCCGAGTGCTCACAAGCATCTCACATCGTCAGACGGTAGTATTACAGGCTGATTCATGATTTCAATACAACCAAATGGAACGGTCGTATTTAAATCCAGCTTTTAAAAGATCAGCCACGATGTATTTTTAATCTGATGGTTTTTAATCTGTGGTCAGATTAATTTATTGAGGCCTAGACCTTGCTCACTCTAACTAGGTATTAGAAGCGTAGAACACGTGTCTATTGAGGGACTATAAGTCTCATTAGGATCTAGCAGTGGACAGTTAATGAGCTCAATCAATGGGGTTAATTATTGTGAAATAACAGCATGTTTTATTCCTCTTATCCTACAATTGATACAAGTGTTTAGAGTTCTTTTTAATGTTGTGGAACACCCACAAAACATGTTACTTTCTGTTAACACTTATGTCCTAGCCACTATAAACAGTCAATCCCCTATTGAGCCTCTTTTTTTCTTGTGGTATGAAGTGTAATAAGAAAATAAACTACAGGTGCTTTAAAACCTACATTTTCGTGCAATATCAACCAATAATGTTATCACCCAAACAGGCGAGCTGCCACTAATCTCCTCCAACCTCCTGTATTGATTCTCCTCTGTTGCTCTATTGATCCGGCTGTATTTCTGTGTCCTGCTAGCGGGAACCGCCGAGAGTGAAAGAGAACAAGCAGGACGGAGAGTAATCTCCGGCAACTGGGGCGGTTTATCCGTCAATCTGTTTAATCACCAGCTCTAAACCCCACCCATTTAGAAATAGTGCACAATGAGAGGATTATTTTGGAGTGATCATTATCAGAGCGGGTTTATGTGTGTAGTACAGCACTAGTACAAGACAGAGGCCACATTGATTCATGTGGAATAGGAAGTTAACAAGGGTCTCCATATTGTCCAGGGTCTCCGCATCATTGCTCTGCATCAACAGAAACAGTAAACGAGTAGGAATATTCTCAGGATGCCTACAGGACATGAGCTGCCATTATTTTCCAATGGCTCAATCTGTGCTGCTTTACTTACATACTAGCTTGGGCATCATACATTTGAATTCTAGCGATACAAAAATCAAACTTGACCTTGTCTGCCGCTGAGCTTTAAGATAACAGCCATTGAGATGAATGTGGCAAGAAGCAACTTACTAAGTAGAGACATGGAGGAGAAACTAAAGCTTATACCTGTACTTCCATCTTCCACATGACTTTAAACATGTGCCATGATTCATGCTGCCTATGGCAGCAGCAAGACAGCTTTTTTCTCTTTAATTAAAAGCTACCCCCCCCCCCCCCCCCCAAAAAAAAAAGTAAAGTAACTACTGTACATCCGGAGGATGTTGTTTAAACTTCGTTTAAATTAATCTCTACGAGTGAAATGTGATGACGTGAAGATTACTATATCAACATATTGATCCAAATGTTCATGTTCACTAAACTGTGATTGTGTTTTTAGTAATACAGTTAACAACACTGTACAATTAGGCTTGTGAGGCGTGTTTTCTTCTTCTAATAGTCTAGTTTTTAGGAGTTTAGTGATTTAAAAATAATAGGGGGAGCAGGGTGTCTCCAAAATAAACTCTTGCTAGGACTTCCTATAGTCCGGAGCCTGCTGTGGTTCACATATACAGCTCTTTGAACATTCTATGAAAGGAATTTTATACACAAACATTAAATATCCTGTTTACAACTATTGTAATCATGGTAACATTATGCACTAACAATAGATACCGAGCCGGACTCCTACAATAGACCACTTTTTTAAAAAAAGCATCTCTTCATCAAAATGAAAACAGAATCATGCTTTTTCAGTTTCTCAAACGCAGCTTTTACTTCCGCTTACAAACCACACACACACACACACACACACACACGACTGTGCAGAAGCATCAAAGCAGCCATGACTGCCTTAACTTGTTTCGAATGACGAGATCAGTGATGACATTAACCAACGGTTTTATCTTCACTTGCTTTTCCAGCACTATCACACTTGTCTCATGATTAAACTACTATTTTGGCACCAAACATTAACCAGAAAGTAACCGCCACAACCCCAGTCCCACATACCCAGCAGGCAGAGACTGGACATAGACGTTTGGTGCTTGGATGCACTCCAACTAGGCCAGCAGTAAATCCATCAGCTCCCCTAACCTACGTTTGAGTCTAATCAGCTCCGAGTATAACCGAGGTGAAGAATGTGCAACATTGAAAACTACAAACCTGTCAGTCAGCTTGATTGCATCGTGTTCATTAACCACCTCATATCTTCACTTTTATAGCATTTAATAGTGCAAGAGAACTAGGATTTGAACCACAACCTCAACCTTGAGCTACAAATAACTTTCACTTTGTCTTGTTTATGGACCTTGTGGATTCTACCTGCAACTAACTAACTAAATAATATATTTATATATTATATATATTATATATATATATATATATATATATATATATATATATATATATATATATATGTAAAATATTATATATATATATATATAAAACCCAGCTGGAGCAAAGCTGAGTGGCTAATATAGAATTATTATATGGGCTAAATGGATTGGAGTGGTGTTTCTGATCCTTTGAGAAACTCAGTGACACGAGCACAGAACAAAGGGTGGCTGATAGGCATACAAGAGATCCAATATGACTGTTAGCTTTTAATAATATTCACATGATTAGCACGTGGGCAAGTGATAATACCCAGGCCAAATGGCTACTTTAAAGAACACGCCATCCTGAAAACACTTTAAATCATTTTTGTTGATCTGAGTGTGATGTGTTTAGTGGTTCTGGTGTTAATTTGTTAGTTAGCGTGAGAAGTTTATCAAAGAGGTTTGTTTGCTGACATGATGGCACGCAGGAACATTGCTAGCCAATTACAAATGGCGTTTATTAGGAGAAATTTTTAAAATCTAAAACATAAAACATAGCAGTCAGACTTGGTTGTTAAGAGCAAGCGCTTCTTTTCCTCACTGATTTTCCAGAGATATTCAATGTCATATTAATGAGAAAGTCAACTTAGAAGTTTTGGAAAGAGCAAACCCTGGGCTTAGAATGCAAAGCAGCTAAACTTATGTAGTGGTGCTGAGTTACATCAGACACTTGGGTCGGATAGTTAGCGATCTGGAAGATGATGAGTGTGATGGTGTTGCCAGCGGTATTAGCATGAAATTTGAAGATTTGAAATCTGATCTGAACCTGAGCAGAGTGTACAGATGAGCTGGACACACTAAAGGACTAAAGCGCTGCTGCACTGCTTCCATTAGGTAGAGATGAAGGGTTAATTCTCACTGGCACCACTGTGTAGACAAATAGTATCGTGCGTAATGTAGGAAAGTGAAAATAGACCAACATCTGAGTGACTGAAGTTTAAGCGGACAACACAGAATTTATATATTGGATGCCATTGAATAATCAGATATTATTTACACGTAATAATATCCAAGTCATTTAGGGTGGATTTTCCCTTTAACCCACTGATGATTTAGAATTTCTAGATATTTCTAAAACTAGGTGACACTCTTATTTACAGGGTCAAGAAATAAAGCCAACACTGCTGTAAAAGCTGTAACTGGAAGGCAACCCCTGAGAATGGTTTTGGTTCATTTAGAATACAAGTCATGTTTACTTCCTGTTTCTCTCTTCCTGCACGAGCAGAAGCTGATCTATTGACTATATTCCATACACAAGATCTAAACATATGCATTATTAGAGATCAGAACATTCTTCTCCCACCAACACTGCTTGTGTGACTAGTGATGTGCATCGCTCTCTAGAGACTCATCGAACAGGCCCAGACTATTCCGTTTCCATAGAAACCTTATGGTCCTGCTCCATTTCAAGGTCACTGCTCCTCTGCACTCTCACCTGGCTCGCTGTATCCCACGAGAAGAACAGCCACTCACACGAACATGAGAGCAGAGCGACATCAACATGTCATACATGCAAAGCTGCTTCCAGATCAACCGGAAAGAACAAGTGGTTTGTTGACACGTGCTTTGCTTTGCTTCGCTTCCGTGTTCTGCGTCTGTCAATGTCAAGCACTGTTTAACAAGCTGGCTGTTTTAACATTGCAGCAGCGTGCAAGCACACGTCATGAAGGAAACGATAGATAAGGACCTTTCACCTTCGTCTTAAAAATTGACCTTAGACTTAGATACTACAACTCGGTATCTGTTTAGGAATGGACTCTCACTGGCCAGTTGAGTAGTATGACTAATAAACATGGTGTTTTTTTGTTGTTGTTGTTTTTTTTAAATTATTATTCTGCCTTAGAAATTGACGTGTGAAATTGAGTAAGATGAACCGAAATCCCAGGACTGCCAGAAAACCAAAGAAAGAATCCTTGAGCAATATCCTTAACCCTCAACTAATCACCCCAATGTTAGACTGTGTGCCAGAGAAACAAATATAAATACACTCTCAGTCATTTTGGGCATCTGTGCAATTTGCCTAGGCGATAGGCATATATTCATCAGTATTCCTCACTATGACTATGTGCTTATACAGTACACTGAATCATACATGCTTCATTACTAACCGACAATAATCCCGCAGGCGCTCACAAGCCCGATCTCCTTCTTCAGAGCCACGGAGGATTGTCCTCCTGCTTTCCCGGCTTGCGGCGCTTCTTCCCCGCCGGCAGGTGCCGCGCTCCCTCGGTGTCTCGGTCCGTCAGTCATGTCCACTTCTGACTAGGTCTTGTGGAAGGCTGTGTCGGTGAAGTCTGCTGGTTTTGAGTGCGCTGTGTGATTTGCAGAGAAAGAAAACCGAGCGCAGGAGAAGGAAGGACGACGGCGGATTTCTCCGTGTTCAAGTGTGCGCGTTGCTCGGTGTGGATCCGGAGATCACCAGCATCCCCTGCGTCCTTCACTCCGCCAGGTGGAGAAGATCATCACACGAGCACAGAAAGTCCAGCTTCCAGTTTTCACTTCAATCAATCACACTAGTCAATGTGACTGCACGGGTGTTTTTTTTATATATAATAAGAATAATAATAATAAACAAAGATAAGAATATATCCCAATAGGAATGAAAGTATGAGTTCAGTGGAGCGTCTCAGTGGTAGATATGTATAGTTTCCTGTCTAATAAGATTAGTCATTTAGGTTTCCGACTTACCCTGAGACTCCACCAAAATTGCACTTAAAAGATAAACATGTCCAGTCTCTTCCACCGCCTCATGGAGACTTGTGAGAACTGAATGTCCTTCGTGTCCTCTCTGAGAACATGTGCTCCGGCGCTTCCTTGTTTTCAGGTGCGGTATCCAAAGCTCATGCTCCGGGCAGAGGGATTCTCTCACACCGCCCTGATGCTATACAGCTGAAAATGACGAGGATGTGTATGTGTCGGTGTGAGTGAGCTTAGTCAGACTTTAAAACCCTTAAGGCGGTGACGTTATACGTCTATCCAACCTGAAACGAAAGACGGTCTGCGGTGGCCCTCCCCTTTAAGCCTAATACACAACCACCCTCCCCTCCTCCTCCTCCTCAAGCACTCAGACAATCCTGTTTTTCTACCCACAGTGACTTATGTTTGCTTTATTAATTTATGCCTTACTTAAGCTCTACTGTATTCTGCACTGAACTGCAGACATGCTATGAAATTTGCATACCCTTGGTGTGGCTCATGCGCATGTGTGTGCATGCAACATGCTGTACATGGCTATATGAGCTATTCCGCCCCCAGAGGAATGTCTGATATACGTTGATTCTGTGATACGAGGTATCTTGCAGTTGAACTTTTATTGTGTGTATGCTTTTAAAGCAATGGTTTTTCCAAATGTAGTGAATCAGTCCGAAGTTTGCTTCTTTGGTTTTGCACTAGAACTATGAGACGAACATAGCTTAGAAATAAAGGAAGCATATAGCTTCTTTATATTATTCCTTATAAATGAGCTCATAGACATAGTAACTCTCACATTAACTCACATATAATAGGAACTTAGCCTTTTGGTATTCTTAGGTCATAGCCTATTTGTACTAATACACTATATGGCCAAAAGAATGTGGACCATGAGCCTCACAGCCATGTTAGTGTTTCCTGAAACTGTTGGGATTTTGCAGGGTAATATTAATTAACAATGATTGGGGGAACTTTTCAGCAATCGTTAACACAGCAACAATCAGAATGCATGTGATTTATACACGCCAAGCACCGATGGTTGGTGTCTCAGTGGGTGGGTGGGTGGGTGGGTGGGTTGGGGGGTGGGGGGGTTGTAAAAAGTTAGAATTGCAGTTCTGTGGGGGGGTTGCTGGGGGGTGGAAAGAAAGCAGAAGGTTCTGGTAATAAGTGGAGGAGTAGGTCCTTCTTGTCCTTTGTTTTTGTTTTCATGGGGCTGTGACCCACAGTAGCCTGGTTCAGTAAACTGCTTATGCAAGACACTCGAGTCTGTGTCCCTGTGGAGAAGATGTTACAGTGTGCTGTAGCATTAAGATTTTCTTTCACTGGAACTAAGCGGTCCAAACCTGTCCCTGTGCTGAAAGTGAGATCCATGAAGACATGGTTTGCCAAGGTTGGAGTGGAAGAACTTGAGTGTCCTGCACAGAGCCCTGACCTCAACCCCACTGAACACCTTTGGGATGAATTGGGTTGATGGTTGTGCACCAGGTCTTTGCACCTGGCTTCGGTGCCCAACCTCTTGCGGTTTTGTGGCTGAATGGGCATGAATCTTCATAGCCACATTCCAGAATCTAGTGGAAAGCTTTCCCAGAAGAGTGGAGGCTGTTATAGCAGCAAAAGGGCAGATAACTCAACATTAATGCCCATGGTATTGAAATGGGAAGTTCAATATTCAGATGTCCACATACTTTTGGCCATATAGTGTGTTTTTCCGTTTATTTCTGTATGTTGCTTTGAAGAGTTTTTTGCTAAATTCTGTGAATATAAATGTAAAAACAGCCCTCTTGAAACCTGAAAGATTGCTATGACACCACACAAGTATCCCAATTAAACTGAGATGATAAAATGAGTTTAAAGTTTATCTGGTTGCTTGATGAATCCGTTTAGGTCTGAATGAGATTACTGAGCCTAATGTTTGACCAACATCTTTTAAGTTGGGTGTGTGATTGCACATGACTAATCTAGGCTTGCTTATTTGTTAACTACATCACCTCACACCGCCCGTGCAAAACCAAAGAAACTTCACAGGGCAAACATTTCTGAACAACTAAATGGAAATTTGGGGAAAATGTCATTTTTGGTTCCCTTAACAACGCTGATGCAGTGCTGAGAATAGCACACAAAGTGCTGACAATATAACACTAAGTGTATCTGTAATGATCAAAGGTCATTTTTGTACAGAGATAGAAAGAAAGCGGGAGGGAGAGGACATTGACTGATATGGTAAGGACACTAGATTTCCTCACTGATAAAAGAAAAAATAATAAATAGCCCAAGAAATCAAGCCATCAAAGAAAGCGCTTTACCTAACAGTCCCATGCACATAGTCTAAATCACATTCTTATCCTCATCAACTTCACATATTGACATACGGACATAACTGGACACGTTCAGGTCTGATCGTTTATTTGCACCATACTATTCACTAGAGATGCAATAAAGCAACATTATAGCTCAGTTACAGAGGTCTGTATTACATTACAGGAGAGTAAGCATCCCTAATAATCTCTCCCTCTCTTTACCTCCCTCTCCCTCTCTCCTTCTGTCGAGCAACACATGATATTATGGAGATGCCAGTGATCCTGCCCCTTTCTGGTCTCCGGACCTGCCTGATCCATCCTGATGATCTACCTCTGGATGGAGCGTTCATCAACTGGAAGCTACGTTCTGCCACTGAGGACGACCCCAAGCAGTGCAGCTGGGAGATTGCTGAGGACAGTGCCGCTTGAAGAACCATGGAAATGGTTTTGGACCTCAATTTCACATGGACATTCTCGCTGTGGTTGCTGGGACTATGGTTGCTGCTATGGCCTTAGGACTGCAATTACCTCATACAATTTTGCACTCAAGTCTCCTTTAGTGAACAGTGGACTAGTACCACAAACAGACTTCATATAAAAACATAATGTACTTCCCTTTACTTTCACACTATCCGTTGTTACCCAGATGAGGACGGGTTCCCTTCTGAGTTTGGTTGCTCTCAAGGTTTCTTCCTCATATCATCTTAGGGAGTTTTTCCTCGCCCCCATCGCCACCGGCTCGCTCAGTAGGGATAAATTCACACGCTTAAAACCTGTATCCTGTGTTTATATGTTACTGTAAAGTTGCTTTGAGACAATGTCCATTGTCAAAAGCGCTATACATATAAAATTGAATTGAATTGTATTAGAACAGTTGTGTCCTGCGCAAAATATGATATAGAAAAACAATAGACTAATATTTTACTCAGTCGCACACTTATGCATGCGTATAAGTGCTAGTCAGTTGCGATGCACTCTTATCCCATTATTTAGTCATTCCTTTCAGTAATTTCTTTCCCTTCATCCTGGTCAAGGTCATAGTGAATCCAGAGCAAATCCAGTGAATACTGGGTATGAACACTTGAGTAGTGGAAAAATGTCACCTGGATCTTCAGCTGCTCAGTGAGCCTGTGCCAATTGTAGCCTCTGATTCCTGTTCTTGGATGACAGGAGTGTGGTCTTTTGCTGTTGTAGCCCATCAGCCGCAAGGTTCAATGGGTTGTGTGTTCTGAGATGCGTTTCTTCTCACAGTGGTTCTAAAGGTTGTTTATTTGAGTTACTGTAACCTTGTCAGCTTGAACCAGTCTGGCCATTCATTTCTGACCTCTCTCATCTACAAGATGCAGAACCACCACTCATGAGATGTTTTGTTGTTGTTGTTTGTTGCACCATTCTGTGTAAACATTTGAGACAGTTATGCATGAAAATTACAGGAGTTCTTGAAATACTCAACCCAGTCCATCTGCCACTCAAAGTCACTGAGATTGTATTTTTCTCCCATTCTGATGTTTGCTGTGAGCATGAACGAAAGCTATTGACCTGTATCTGCATGATTCCACGCATTGTACTGGTGCCACATTATTGCTTGATTGGATAATTGCATGAATTTGCATGTGTATAGGTGTTAGTATTAAAGTGAGCGTATATATATATATATATATATATATATATATATATATATATATATATAATACCTCGTTTTCACTGGTGGAATGTAACGACATGCAAATACTTCGTTACTGTACTTAAGTACATTTTTCAGGTATATGTACTTTACTCAAGTAGAATTAATAGTGGATACTTTGAACTTTTACTCCATTACATTTTGCAGCAAATATCTATACTTTCTACTCCACTACATTTCTACAATGCATTCCGTTACATATCATGATCACTTTTTTGGGAGCCAATATGTATACATTTAAGGATAAGAAGAGTGTTTAAACCAATCAGGTTGGATCCCTTCTTCAACCAGAGCAGAGTGCGCCTTTTGCAGCATTAGTAGCCTGACACTCGAAAAAATGGGTTCAGAAGAGGCACTCTCTCAGCCATCTGATATGTGACACCCATGGCCCTATTTAAAAAAGTTATTTGAGATAACAGGTTCTAAGAACGACTCGAGGAGATTTCGGTGCATTCTTTGTCTCCCTCGAAAACATGAGTTGCTGGCTTTCAAGAATTTGCACTCAAATTTGAAGAAACATATTGAGGTAGAATGGTTTTACTATGCTTTAATTCAAATATAGATAGTTGTCATAGGTAACCCATTAGGCAAGTACTTTTACTTTTAATACTTTAAGTATATTTAAAAGCAAGTACTTACTTACTTTTACTTAAGTAAGGTAGTTAATGTGGTACTTTTACGTTTACTAGAGTACATGTTTCTCTGGTAATTTGTACTTTTACTCAAGTACCAAGTTTGAGTACTTCCTCCACCACTGCTTGTTTTAAAACCACACACATGCTGCACTCATGACTTGCTTCCATAAGGTCATTAGGTCAACAATAAACAAGATAAGTGCAAGCTCAGCAAGGAGCAGATAGCCATGGCACAGTATAGTATTCGCTCAAATAGGCAGTTTCATTGTACCATACCACGTAAATATTTAATCTGGGATTGAGAATGGTGTGAAGAAATGATGCCACTTCTGTAACACTACTGCTTTACATATGTATGACCTGATGTTAGATAAATTGTCTTAAATCTTCAAGGTGTGTGTGCTGCTTTTTTCTTCAATTTAACGAAAATAAAAAAGGCAAAAAAGATAAATAAAATGCAGCTCTCTGCTAGAGATTTTGCAAAACCTACCAGCAAAATCACACTGACATGTAAGGAAATGAGCAGGAAGAAGCTACAAGCCCTGAAGGCTGCTTTAATATAAAGTGTTATCTTCTCGACCTGTGTCGTAAAGGAGATAATGTGTGTACTGCAAGGCTTCAGGGGAAAATGGCTTAGAAAAGCAGGGTTAGAGAGAATGAAAGAGCAACATGGAAATGAAAAGTTGCTTAAGAAGATGTGTGATTTCAATAAGTCTGGTGCAATTACTCTGCTCTTATACAGCTTATCCAGGTCATTAAGTGCATGGATCAGGCATGTTAGAGCAGAGAAAGCACTACACAATCCTGTGCTGTTCTACTGCCAGATCTGGATTTGCCACATCTGCATTACAAGACGGAGACATTAGCACAACGGAAACATAAAGAACGGCTGATAGGCACGAAGCCGACAAATTGGAGGAGTTTTGTAGGGCGGATTGTGAGTCATGAGCATTGGAGTAAGATGTGCTGTCCGGCCTTGGGTTTAAACTCCAACACATTGTCACTGATCAGCAACTCCTACAGGTGTAGATAAGGGAGTTACTCAGATTGATTATGACTCTGGTCTATATTCTCTCTCGGATTCATGCTACGCTTTCTTGGTAATAACAAGGCAGTGAAAGGTGCAGAGATTTGCAGCACAGATATGGGGTTAATAAATAACCAAAGCTTTTAAGCCCATTTGCTGCCCAGTGGCTGGAAAATAGGTCCCAATAACATCAAGTAAAAACAGATTGAATTTTAGACACCTTCTGAAAGAATAGCAGCAGTCTTTCTGACTAATGGTTTGGAAAGGTTTGCATATATTTATGTATTTATTTATTTAGTGCCTTATTTAACTAATGCCTTTCTTTCAACCTTTTATAAAAAAAACTTTAAGAAGTGGAAACAACACCTAAAATGAATATTGAGCGGAGGGAAAGGTTTTAAGATTTGAATGAAGCAATAGACGTCAGAGAGATTGGGAAGATTGGGGCAGGGCATTCCAGGACATTTGGAAATTGAGGCAAGCCTGGTGTGGGGTATTGCATGTAGTCTGCTGCCAAAGAATTTGGGGTGCAAAATGGGATGCAAGGATGGATAAGCTGGTCCACTTTTTACTCAAATCTGCTGGCATCTTGGTTGAGAAACTACCAAGGGCAGCTTTTCTTGCTTCGCTTTCTTGCTACCACTGCAAAATCATATTCCTTGAATCAAGTACCATTGCTAGGCAGGAGCTTATTTTCCACACACACACATACTTTAGTCCAGCCAGTATAAACGAAGGAACTCCAACTGCAGTAACAAACATGAACAAATACTTCTTAATTGGGTAGCACTTTGAAGTAGGGCACAATTTGAATAATTATGTGACCTGCTCTCGCATGGGTACCTCATTTAGAGCTAAACGAGCGGACTGTCTTCTCAGTGAGTTGCGCAACCTACCCAGTGTTGCTAAGCGGAGACAGATGGATGAAGAAGAATAAGGGGAAAAATAAGAAATGGGGCATGATGACTAAAGGGGTGCTTGTCTGTGCGTAAGAGAAAAAGACGTTGTTATGGAGTGACCTCGGCATGGGAAAGAGGAACGTGTATATTTACAGAAGGAGACGAGGATGAAATCGAAAGATGAGTACAGAGAGTTTAGTTCCAAAGTGAGAAGCAGAGAAGGGGTTGAATGGGGGCGTGAGTGTTTTGGAGAGAGTGTAACCTGAGAAGTATGTTTACCATGCACAGGGACATGTGCTCTAGGAACAAGGTTTCCAAGAAGAAATCTCTCCCCAGTGACTTTGTATTTAGTGTAACCTTACCGTGTATGTCTGGCCAAAGGCGATGTTGATGATACATGTAGCTCCCTGTTTCTATATTTGTGTTAGTGTGTGTATTTACGTGACGTGTTATACGTTCTGTTGCAGTTTAGATTCAGATCCATCTGCTGCACTCCTGTTCCTTTTTAGCTTGTGGGTGTGTGGGTGCGAGTGATTTTGTTTATGAGTTGAAGGGTAATGTAGTGTGGCTTTCTGTTTGTGTGTTTGTGTGTGAGTTTAATAAGCTTAAGGTTGCATCTGATTGCCTTTCTCTTTGTGTTGTGTGTGTTTGTGTGACTGAGGTCCACCAAACAGTTGCTATGCCATTAATCACAGCATTCACTAGTATGTTAATGGGAGATAACATTTGATTAATGTGAATATGTGTGTTTATTTGTAAGCATTTGTATGACTAAGCCTTTGATGGTCATTCACACACACATTATAATGATTGAGTCAAAGCCCTTGGCCTTGTTTGTCCACACCTTCGTCTGTGTCTGTGTTTACCTAGCTTCTATTTTTTGGGGGGGCTAAATTTGTACACTCTTAGATCAGAGCATTGTGTCTCGGACTTGTTGTTTTAATCTAAGAATAGTTCTTCACATTGTTTCCTAGTCATCATTGTGCAGTCCAACTGTGCCGCTTTCCTTTAATGTGACCGCAGACAGCTGTTTTGCTGTTTCTCAGATTGATCGCTGCAGGTTAGTGATTGCTCTGTGAATGAGTGTGAATGCTTTCATCACACACCCAATTGTTAAGATGTGTTCAACATAACAGCCGATTGAAAATGAATGATTTGCTCTTTGTTTGTTTTCATTAGGCTGATGGAGGTGCTATAGCGTAATGGTTTTGATTAATTGCAGAGTGTAAATGGGATTTTTTTTGTGTGTGTATGTGGGGGGGGGGGGGGTGTATTGAGGGTCAATCATACGGACAGTAACAGAGTATACGGGACACACTGCAATTGTGATTGTGTCTTGCAGAAAAATAATCAGTATCGGGTGGTGATTTGGCCACATGCAAAGTGGATATTTTACCAGCCAGTCCACAAGTGTTTTATTCCTGTTATACCACAGGAATCTGCCAACAGTGTGCGTTTTTTTTTTTTTTTAAATGATTAATTAAAGACCAGCATGTCAACTATTTATCAGTCTTTAGTTATATTTAATGTAAAATGAAACAAGTTAGTTCCTGTTATCATTTATGTTACAGCAGCTACAAACAGTCTTTCTAAAACTGTAGCACCAACTGTAGCACCAACTGTAGCACTATAATCTTATCAAAAACTAGCGGCTTCTTCTTGCGAACAGTTCAGGAACCATGTAATGTGAACCATGCGAACAGTTCAGGAACCATGTAAAAGCATTTTCTAAAATCTGGAGTCCTCAGTGAGGAAAGGGAAATGAATTTAATGTGTTAAATGATCATTTCTTTTGTTATTTGCCATACTTTGTGCTAGCTAGTTATCATGATGCTAGTTAGTATGTAAAGCTGCGACAGTCTTCTAGCTACTAAACTCCTGCTCATACTTCTAGTACATGGGAAAATTTGTGGAACAGTGATAGTTTAGAAATAAAAAGACAGTACAACTGATTGACCTGTGATGTAATACAGATCAACAGTGTGGTTTCTGAAGGAAACCTAGGATTATCGTTAGATATCAACCAACAGATTGCTATGACCTGAAGGGAAACCCAAACCTTATGTATATCAAAAATATATACATATTAAGCTTTTTGATATATTCTGTTGATTAGTTTGATACAATTTCATTTGAGTATTTTAGATTATGATTATACTCAAAATTGTACATTTTGTCATATTTTTGCTGAACCTGCCAGGGATCTACATTACTTGTTTGTGGACTTCAGATTAGAATTAAGACATAATCTATTTAATTCCAAGCACTCCACACTTCACTGTCTTACTTCCACCAGGATGGGGGCTCTTCTTATTGCCCTTGTTCCTGTACATCAGTAACAGAGTCTCCAGACCCCTCACCACAACCTCATCAGGAACGATGACAGGCCTGCATATGCTAAGTTTAACATCTTTGGTGCAGGTACAACAAGCTTGACCTGAAATAACTCAAGACTGTGGAGTTTACAAAACACTGAGGTCTGAGCACCCTGAGCACACACACTTGACAAACAACAACCAAGACAATGATAAAGGCCTAACAGTAAAAATTGGTAGATGTTTAACAGATGTGTTGAAATATTTTTCCTGTGGTCTTTAGTGGGCGCGGCACACCTCCTTTACATATTTGATATGACTGGAACCTAATATTAATTTCACTGCGAAAAAGCCGAGAACACCAGATGTGCCTTAGGAGCAGATCTACAAAACCACCAAATATGAGCACTCTCAGTTAAGAAGCAGTGGGAAATATCATCGCCGACCATCACACCTTGGACACCGCATATTTGAAGTGTTTCCCTCTAGCAGATGCTTTAAAATGATGTGCACACAAAAAAATGACCAGACTCATGAATGTGTAATCCGCCCACACATGTAATGTCAATCTGCAGTAGTTTGTATATGGGTCAAGAGCAAAAATAATTTTTGTAAAACAGGTTAATTAGATAACGTAAATTAGTTTAATTCAGCTGTTTAAAAATTATTTTTATCTTTGTCCCATATATTAATACTCATCCAGCTATTACTATTACTA
This sequence comes from Ictalurus furcatus, assembly GCF_023375685.1. Lineage (NCBI taxonomy): Eukaryota > Metazoa > Chordata > Actinopteri > Siluriformes > Ictaluridae > Ictalurus > Ictalurus furcatus. Next base: position 25,863,677 of record NC_071261.1, read on the forward strand.
TCAACAACTATCCAGCTATTACTGTTTTTTTTTAAAATTTATTATTAAACTAAAATAAAATAAGTATTATTCTTGTTACAAGTTTTGTTGATACTTTTTTGTGACTTCATTTTTTTAATTAGTGTTATAAATATATATTAGATAATTATTCTGAATGACAATTTTGCATTGTACATTGTAAATTGTATTGTTTCTGGCATAATATACACAATTTGAAAAAAAAAATAATTATGAGACAAGAGACAATTAAGAGTTATAAGATATGCAGCATTTACGGTAAGCATATTAATGATTCTACATTAAATTTTTACTTTAAGGAATTATTTTTGTCTTTGACCCATATACGGTATAAACAAAATAAAAATCAAAACAAAAAATAAGAATAAAATAAAATCATTTTTCTTGTGATAAGTCAAGAGAATTTCTCTGTAGGCTTTGCTGAATGGATGCTGAGTAAACAAATCATGGGCGATGAGGTTATGTTTAATTATTCAGCAAACCATTCAAAGTAGGACTATTAAAAACAACTAGAATACATGCAGTATAATCAATGAGACACAAATCATTCAACTTGAACCGCAGGATATTTGGTATGTTTTGAATAATTGCACTTTGTTTGTCTTGTAGAGTCAGAGGCGGTCCTAGTTCAGGAAAATCCAGCTTATTGAAACATTTCTCTGAGGTAATGCCAGGGGCACTCATCCGCAATTTCCACACTGTAGTCCTGTGGATTATCCAACTTCAAATGCACAAAGATAACTGTAGCACTAACTCGATTGTGTAGCATGAGAAGGTCACCACAGATGATGTATTTTCAGTTTTTCTTCTACGTTCTGAAGATGAGTGAATGAATGAATCAAAATACCATAAAATAAAATCATTATTCTTGCATTTTATTGCAAATTCTTCTTCTTCGTGGCTTAGTGGTTAGCACGTTTGCCTCGCACCTGCCGAGTTGGGGGCTTGAATCCCACCTTCATCTTGTGTGTGTGGAGTTTGCATGTTCTCCCCGTGGTTCGAGCGTTTCCTCCGGGTACTCCGGTTTCCTCCCACAAGGACATGCACTGTAGGCTGATTGGCATTTCCAAATTGTCCATAATGTGTGAATGTGTGTGTGATTGTGCCCTGCGATGGATTGGCGCCCCGTCCAAGGTGTCCCCCGCCTTGTGCCCTGAGTCCCCTGGGATAGGCTCCAGGCTCCCCATGACCCTGCATGATAAGCGGTATGGAAAATAGATGGATGGATGGATGGAATTATTCTTGCTATCCAACAAATTCTGTTTATACTTTTTCTGACTTCTTGCTTGAATGACATTGTTGCTCTTTATATTTTTATTTCTAACATTATTTGTTAGGTTAGCATGTATATTTTTATTAGAAACATTATGAGACAACAGAGAGCTGAATGTGATATTTACAGTACACATATTCATAATTCTCTGTAAAGTGAATATATTAAAAATACACTTCACCTACGCTCACATAATATTATTATATTATAATTACGTTATCATTTCTGCTCTTTTATCATACCTTAGTCTATTGGTGCTGTTTTTTGTGTGATAGTGTCCTTTTTTTGAGGCTTTGTGGTTGCATTCATCAGAGCGGTTTATATTTCTGCATTAGAAGGATTAGTGTGTTGCATGTGAACTAGATTCTGAGTTTCCTGTGTGTGTGTGTGTGTGTGTGTGTGTGTGTGTGTATGATTTTGAGTGCATGTATATTAAACTGTACGGTATATCTGCAGCTGTACTCAGCGTGAATCTCCTAATCCAGCTGTTACGCTCAGTAGGTGTATTCTGCCCTCGAAGACTTTTGAACACAGTGTACGTTATCTCTCTCTGTTTTCACCTTTCACCGCCGGTTCTTTCCGTGACCGGCTCAATCCAGTTCCCTCTGCTTCTTCCCTTTCCTCAGGCACGCTACAACCCCTCCACCCTCGACTCTACTGTCTGTCTGCCTGTCTGTCTGAATGTGTGATAATTCTGTAGTCAGCAAACTGACAAATGGTTCAACCGCAGAAATAAGTGTAGGAGTCTGACCTTATTTTTTCTATGCACCGGGTTGTATTTCTGTGTGTCTTCCAGTGTATCTGTGGTTAAGTTTCCCATGCTGCCCCTCACCTGGATTTTAACACACAGGGTTTTTAAATGACAGTGAGGTTCCTCTGTGTGTGTGTGTGTGTGTGTGTGTGTACATGTACATGCTAAACTGTGTCTGTGGATATATTTAATCACACCGACATCTCTCTCTTTCCGCAGCAGCTTCGTGCTGGTCATGGTCCAGGTGAATAAGGATCTTATCCCGGGAACACAGTGTGAGAATAATCTATTCGGTTGCTGATGCAACTGTCAGTGGCGTATTACAGCATCAGTGTGTGGGCGTGGATCTGCATCCAGCCGCAGAGCTAATGAAATATTCATTTGCACACGTCACACTGCTCTAACAAGCCAACATTATCAACAGAAGATGCTCACATGAAAACACACCTGTAAGGTGCTGTATTAATGAATGTACTGTATTAGTGTACATTTTTCTATGGCTTGCATGATCTGTGTAATGGCTGTGTGTGTTTCCTTCCAGTTTTAATTCCAATCCCAGTAAATGAACTATAGATCACAATTTTATTAAAAAAAAAAGAAGGTTAATCGTATACTACTCAGTCCAGTAAAAATGCTTTACACGAGACCTTTGTCATAACCCTGTCCTAAACATATCATCGATAATGTCATACACTGTCATGAATTGCAATGACAATTTTCATTCAGTGATTTGAGTGACATGTGACAACGATACCAGCAATGTTACATCATTAACAATGATATAATATTCTTTTTTTTTCTTTCTCTATCAGTTCTGGGACAATTTTTAAAATGTCTAAGAAGCACTAATGGGGCTTGTTAGCACAAATGTCATGACAAGCCATTAATAATGGTAAATGGTTTGCACTTATATGTTGTTGTTTTTTTTAACCTTTTCCTCCTGTTGTTTTTTTTTTTAACCTTTTTAACCTCTACCACCTGAGCCGCAATAACGTTGCCAGAGATAAAGCCGTGAAAGACCTCATAACCTTTTCATGCACTCATCTAACTGGTGTAAACGCTATATCCTGGTCAGGCACTTGATGGATCAGGAACACAGGGAACAAAACCAGAATACACCTTGCCTGAGACACCGGGGCACCATGCACAAATATGCATGCAGATTATTTTTTATGGGGTCAAAATGAAGGATGTAACACTTTACCATCACACCCGTATTTGCTTGTTGAACATCCCATTCTAGATTTAGTACCCCTTTGCTATTATTATAACCTCCACTCCACACTGGGAAGGCTTTCCATTAAACTTTGGCGCGTGGTTGTGGGGATTTGTGTTCATTCAGCCTCGAGTGCATTATTGAGGTCAGGCACTGATGTTGGGTGAGGAGGTCTGGAGCACAGTCGGCATTTCAGTTCATCCCAAAGATGTTCAGTGGGGTTGAGGTCAGAGTTCTGTGCAGGACACTCGAGTTCTTCCACTCCAACCTTGGTAAATCATGTGTTTATGGAGCTCAGGTTGTGCACAGGGGCATCGTCATCCTGGAACAGGTTTGGGTCTCTTAGTTACAGTGAAGGGAAATTATAATGCTACAGCATACAAAGACATTCTATTCAACTGTGTGCTTCCAACAGTTTGGGGAAGAAGCACATATGGCTGTGATGATCAGGTCTCCATTTACTTTTGGTCATATAGCTGTCATGTGGGCAGGAGTGGGAGGGTTTCTTTAAAAATGCATTCCATTACTGTTACAAATTACTTCATAAAATATGCATTCAGTAATGTAATTCAAGTATCACAATATGAAAGCAATGTAATCTGATTAATTTTGGATTAATTCAAGGCCACATATGTAAATAAAGTCAAGAGAAACGCAATATGATCTAAAATACTTTTATTTAGAGCTAATTTCAGAGATTAAAAACATGTTCAAAGTTTGGATTTGTTTTAAATGAATGAATAAATAAATAAATAAATAAATAAATAAAATCTCACGGTCCCTGATGCGAGTAACATTACATCACAAAAGCATTTCAGAGAACAATGTGTGTTCATTTCTTCCAGATTTACTTTACGCAAGATTTATTTGCGCATGCACCAGGAGGTAGCTCATGTGAGCCTCGACTGGCAGGAGAGAACCAGAACTATAATCTAGCAGCTGTCTATATGGTGTTATGTCAACAGATTCATTTTGTTTTACTGTAAATAATAAAAAAAATTGTAATCCTGATAGTGTTCCCGTTTTTTACTAAATGTTCCTGTAATCTGATTACTTTGTTTTTAGACGTAACTGTAACGGATCACAGTTACCAGTTTTTTGTATCCTGATTACGTAACGCCGTTACATGTACTCTGTTACTCCCCGAGCCTGCATGTGGGTGACATGGTAGTGTAGTGGGTAGTGTTGCTGCTTTACAGCTCCATGGTTCAATCCTGAGCTTGGTGTACTGTCTGTGTGAGCTTCCTCCATTTTATTATTCTCCAAAATTTTGCCAGTGAATGGATTGGCTATAGTGTGAATGAGTGTGTTCATGGTGTCATGTGGTGGACTGGTGTCCCCCCTGGGATAAGCTCTGGATCCACCATGACCCTGATTAGGATAAAGCACTTCCTGATAATGAATGAATGAATGAATGAATGGATGGGTGGATGAATGAATGGATGAATGAATGAATGGGCACTCTCATTACAATAAATATGATGACAGCTATTACTGAGAGTTACCAGTAATAGTAACATGACATGATATACAAATAAACATAAACCATCATACCAACTACTCACAGCTTATTATATCTGCCATGACACATGTCAGTGTTTTAAGTGTTTAACTGTAAGGTCTTGTGTGTTCAGATGTGTCGAGTGTGTTTGGCACATCCAGTAGATGGAGCCAGTGGAATGCAAATAATCACCTTTACAACATCTTGTAAGTTTAAGCATAGTCCTAGAGCGAATTTCTCTGTAATTCTCTATATTCTCAGTAAATCTCAGTAATCATGCTGCTTAAAAAAAGGAAGAAAGAATGCAGACTGTTTGAACACTTGTAGTATGCAAATAAAATCTAATCTCACTAACTTTGTGTGAATAAAAATAATAATTTCATCTAGCCTAGGATGTCATTTGTGATGGTATTTGATAAACCACATGAAGGATTTAAAAAATTCTGGTTAAATTCTGTATTCCTGATTAATCTGATGTTTAATAAGATGATTGCTTTTCGAAATAAACCCAGTAAAACGAGTATCTCATTCTTCAGCTGTGGGCATGGAGAACATTGTGATCATTAACATTCATAAAGTTGTAGCTTTATTAATATATTATCTGTGCTGGTGTAAATCTGTGACTCAGAGAAGATTAGTCGCGTGATTGATCTAACTTATATTTCAGGTGTTATCATCATGTTGCACAGAGGACAGAGGCAATGCAACCTGCTTCAGAGAAAGACTGGTGAATATAATAACGTCTCCATGAAACAATGTGTAGTAAAAGAGCAAAGGTGACCCTGCCCTTCATCATGCTGTAATTACAACTCTTTATAACCCAATAAAATTCAGTTTTTATGACCATATAGAGGTTTTGTCAAGTGATTTACTTAAGCATAAATTACAGATGGTTGTATAAATACGTTAAGTTGCCCGAGTAATTAGTGACCTGTGGATCTTTTATCAAATCATAAAATTTCTCTGTATGCTTTGCTGAGTGGTTGCTGAGTAAACAATCATGGGGAGATGAGGTTATTCCTATGGTTTGTTCAGCTATTCAGCAAACCATTTAAAGAAAGATGATTAAAACAGCTTGAATACATGCAGTATAATTAATAAGGCACAATTTATTCAACTTAAACTGCAAAATATTTGGGGAAATGGTGGCTTGGGGGTTACTAATCAGGGGAAGGTCGGTGGGTTCGAGCACCAGCACTGCCAGGCTGCCACTGTTGGGCCCTTGAACAAGGCCCTTAACCCTCTCTGCTCTAGGGGCACCGTATCATGGCTGACCTGCGCTCTGACCCCAGATTCCTAACATGCTGGGGTATGCAAAGAAAAGAATTTCACTCTGCTGTGATATACATGTGATCAATAAAGACTCATTATCATTATCATATTTTGTATGTTGTAAAGTCTAAATAAAAATGTAAGGTGTGAAAACATTTTTTTTTTCTTGGAAATGTAATTCAGTACGATTATAAGCATTCAACTTCAGTAATACTCAAGTAAAGCATAAATGCACTACAATACAACTTAAGTATAATAATGAAGTTCAATATCTCATGTAATTTTCCACCCCTGCCTGTGGAGATATTCCTGCTTCACACCCAGTGTTCCTGGGATAGGCTCCAAGTGAATTACTGAAGTTGAGCGAATGAATAAATCACCTGGGGGATTTTTTTTTTCGGTGAATATTTTATTAAAACTACAAGCAATTCTTGCTGAACTCTGTCAGAGAGGATTGCAACTTTATTTTCCAAGATTTTGGATGCAGTTTTGAAATAGTGTTCAAAATTATTCATATCAGATTTAGACTTAGACTTAGATTTAGCCTGTGCAAACGTTTGCAATTGTTTAAACTGTTGCTAATAATTTAGTTTCTAATGAATTTATTTGTTCGTTTCTATGTTTTCTCCTAAGGCTAAACAAACCTTTGCGTTTGATCATATAAACAGAAATAAAGAAGGTTTTGGCTATCACGTATGTTAATGGGAAGCGAAGATCATGCTGTGTCAATGGTTTTGTGGTTGAAATCGCTGATTAAAGTTGTCTAAACAGCTTCCAGGCTAGTTTGAAAAGCATTGCTTCAGTACAGCGTTTCTAGTGGATTATGAATGAGCTGGATAAACTTGACAAGAATCTAATGAGGACAAATGTAGCCCTGAGTTGAGCATGAGCTGAAAAAGTGCTGAATGTGTAAACCTGTGTTCCAACAACAACCTCTTCAGCTACTTCCTCCCATGCAGTTGTGGTGGAAGGCAAATAAAAGGAAGAGCTGACAACAGCTTTGATGATTAAGGGCTGCTGGTCTTTCATTAATGACTTTTTTTTTTTGGATGAATGACAATGTTGGATCTTGCCTGAATAAATTGGAAGACGTTGTTGTAATTATCACCACGTTGAATGAATGTCTTCTGGTTTTCACCCATGAATGTTATATATTATTTCACAGCACGTGTCTCTAGAGGAAACAAAAAATAGTGGCCACATCAAGCAAAGATAGACCATAATCGACCCCATAATGAGCTTAACTCTAAGAAGGGATCCAATATTTTGGATCATTGGGATCTGATTATTGGATTGTTGGTGATGGATTTAATAAAGCTATTACTATATCTCTATAGATTTCCAAAATGTTTGCATACTTAAAAAAAAAAAAAAAACAACAACAAAAAAAAACACAACAACAACAACAACTGCACAGAGATTTCAGTTAATGTCTCTGAGGAAGTGATACTTTAAAAATGATGCTTCCATCAAACCTGACCACAGTATAGCTCATAGTGAGATTCCTGACTTATAGCACCAATTAAAATGCAAAGCTCTGTCGAGTTGTTCTACAGTCATTTTAATTGCTGTCTAGTTTTGACACGTGGAGCTCTTGAAGACGTGGATTCAAATGGGATGCGCTTTACACCGTCAGAAAAGAGTTGCTTGAAAGAGCTTGAGACCGTCCAAAGGATAAAATAGACTTCCTTAAAAACAGTGATGGACTTCTTGTCCTTTTCAGATACAGTAACACGTCTCGCTTTGAGCCAAAGGGACCAAAAAAGCAGCTAGTCAGCTAAAGAGAAGACCTGCTGATGATGACAACCCTCATATAAATCAGCACTTTTCAAACTTTTTGTAGCCAGGGACGCCTTTAACTATATAAAAAATAATATCCACTGACCCCTGAATAAAGATTTATTTCATGAACAAAATCCTATTCAAATATTAGGATAGTTATTAGAGCCATAGACTTTCTGTTCATGAATTTTCCACTGCCAGAACATATTGCATTCGAGTTGATATGATTTATCGGCAGACTTATTTTAGAGAGTTACTGAGGGTTTGGATTAAACCCATTTAAATTAAGCGATCAGTCAAACAGGCTGGAAAACAGAACTAAATATTAAATACAATAGCTTTGTTTGAACTGTTATTTCCACCACTATAGCTTAATCTCAAAATAATAATATTAATGATATTACTACTACTACTACTATTACTACTACTACTAATAATAATCAAAACGACAGAACTCCTGGCTATGCTTCACAGATGCCACTTTGAGAAGAACTGATAAAGTATTAGTACAATGAGCAGCGTATAACTAGAGAACTATGGTCCACCAGTTGAAGACATGATCAGGCCTATTATCATGCACGCTTAACAACAGGAATTGCAGGTTTAAAGGAAGCAACAAATCTCTAATATGGTTGTTCTCTATTCTATTCATCTCACTGCCATCCACTGGGCAAAAACCGTAAACACAAATGTTATACACTCCTACACTCCTCTATACACAATGGACTCCAAAAGTCTGAGACCCCAGTGAAAATCTAGGATTTTTTTTACAATTTAAAATGGGAAATAATAAGCATTATGAAATATTTCATACAAAAAAAGTAAATTTTCAATATTTTAAATATTTAATACTCAAGAATCGGCATTATTTAGGTCTCTGTTTAACTAGAAGCAAATATGTGATAAAGACAGTTTTATCTTCTTTGCACAAAAGGTCAGATTTTTCTCATGCCTAATCTCAGCTATTGAAGGACGTGTTCAGATGAAGCTCTGATGGATTTGATCTAAACTGGATCATAAGGTTTTGCACAAACTTGTGGAGTCCATGCCAGCTCGAGTGCACAGTCATTAAAGTAAATGGGATGTACCAAAAAAGAAGAAACTCTGAAATTCCTGAAAATATTTCAAAGATTTTATTTTTCCCTCAAGCTGTTGTCAGTAATATAATTTGTAATGAAAATTGTTGTATTAAATTAGAAAAGAGTGCAACGTAGAAGCAGTTTCCCTAGTGCTCTCAGACTTTTGGATCCCAGTGTATTGACTTGGCTTCTGTTTGTAGACTAAGTAAGGAATAAAGTATGCTGGTTATGAGAAAATAATCAAAGATTATTTAGGGGGAGGTGATGCATTCTGACTCAAAGAGTTACTACCCTGAAGATTATTTTCCAATTACAGCATGTCCTAAAATGTTTAATTCCTGTTATATGTACCAAAGCAATTAACCAATAGTTACAATTTTTACTTAACTAAAGAGTGACACAGCATACATTTAACCATTTACCAAACAAAGTAGTTCTGGTTCTCACTTAAAGTGCACCTATTATGGTTTTGAAACATGCCTAATTTTGTTTTAAAGGTCTCATTCAATAGAGTTACACGCATGTAAGGTCAAAAAAAATATTTTAACGTGCTCATAATTTAAACTGCAGCATTACATTTTCTCCCCCCAGTGTCACAAACGACTCGTTCAATGATCCGTTCTAAAGGATTCACTCTAAACTCCTCCTTTCAGAGAGCATACTCTGCTCTGATTGGTCAGATGTCCCAGTCTGTTGTGATTGGTCTACCGCTGTCAGCGAGCAGCCGATGAAGACCAGAGGTGGGGCTTTTTGTTACAAACCTAAGTAGATTTGTACAGGAAGTAAGTCTGGAATTTCTAACGACTCGTTGCAGCTGTTCAGAATCGATTCCTTCTTTTGGGAGTCAATAACTCCGTTTTTAGTGCGCTTTGATTTTTGAAACTTTGAGACGTTTTTACATTCACTAACAGCTATGTATATAACACACTACATGAAAGGTAATATTTGAAAAGAACATAATAGGTGCATTTTAAGTTATAGCAGCTGAAAACTAATTTCTCTGCCAGCCTCCTAAAGTTAGTAAGAGGAAAAAAGTGCAGCTTGTCATGTTATTGGGAAACAAGAAAGTCCGACTGTGGTGGAAAACCCACTGATGTACCGATGATTTTGTACACATGTGAAGACTGAATTTATTCTATATATTCCTTAATGGGATATCGTTAAAATATAGAGTACATCTCAAAATATATGTCTGCTGTAGCGTCTGAAGACACGGTTAGCTCAGTCTGTATTTGACTTGTGTTGCTTTTTCTACTAATGTGAAACAGACTCCGAATCCGTAACTGTTTTGTTTCTTTCTAAAAATAAAAATGAGGTCATGCCCTAAACAGTTCATTTTTCTTCCACATCATTTGAACAATTTCAATAATGCAATTGAAATCACATACCATGTAGCGACAGATAAAGCTTGTTTGAATCAGCAGGATCACAGCCAACAAGTGTTGAAGTCGTGAGAGTTTGTTAGCAACACACCTTGTTGCTAATGTTGCTTGGTGGCCGAGAATCTGCCAGTTTTTTTTTTGTATTATTATTATTATTTCCTTTGTTATGTTTATTGATTTAACATCTCTGTTGGCTATGAAGGGGACAGCGTCATGATAATATAGGCATGTGGTCCCTTCATTATAACTTTCAGCATAAAAAGTGTATTAGACTGGCCACCATTTAAACAGCAGCTGTCTTTCCATCGAAAAAAATGAAAGCAATGTTAGAAGAAATATAATTCTGTAGAACATAATGACTTTTCCTGTACATGATGATTATATGTGAGTGGAGACACTTGGCCTGTAGGGTGCGCTGTTCTACAAGTTACAAAGAGGAAAAACGTTAACCTGCTTTGTGTAACATTTTGAGTTAAATGCCAAATATGGGTTGTGTTGTTCTGCAGAACTTCACTTATTTCTTATTTCATTCATAATAATATCAATAGTTATAATTAATATATGTACTTATACCAGGGGCGCATGGTAGCTTAGTGGTTAGCATGTTCGCCGCACACCTCCAGGATTGGGGGTTTGATCCCCTGTGTGTGTGTGTGTGTGTGTGTGTGTGTGTGTGTGTGTGTGTGTGTGTGTGTGTGTGTGGAGTTTGCATGTTCTCCCCGTGCTGCAGGGGGGGTTTCCTCCCCCAGTCCAAAGACATGCATGGTAGGCTGATCAGCATGTCCAAAGTGTCTGTAGTGTATGAATGTGCATGTGAGTGTGCCCTGTGATGAATTGGCACCCTGTCCAGGGTGTACCCCGCCCTGTGCCCGATGCTCCCTGGGATAGGCTCCAGGTTCCCTGTGACCCTGAAGGAAGGATAAGTGGTATAGAAGATGGATGGATATATTTATACCTTTATATATTAGCTAGCTAGACAGGCTACCATTACTTACAGTAGCAATGCTTAGTTTTATCTCCAGTTTAAACTTGCTGCTTTTATCCTGCTTCACTAAAATAATTGACGCTATGCTTTTTCTTTAAATCAAAATTTAGAATAACAACAGACTTCAGTGCTTTGGCTTCAGTGCTTTGGCTTCAGTGCTTTTGGTTTCTAGTTTTACAGTAAAGTTACTGATAAGGTATGTTTTACTGTATTATTACAATAAAGTCACAGCAACGTTACAGTGGAGTAGCTATACATTAAGGTCATTGAATACTGTATTGTCTGTCGTACTGTAAATATTTTCACACAATATCAGACAGACTACAATATCGAGCTAGAGTATAAAACATTTATAGCAACATACCGGATTAAACCGTGTTTTATTTTAGAAAATACAGAAATTCTTTGCAGTCTACTTTAGCTTTTACATTTACATTTATTCATTTAGCAGACGCTTTTATCTAAAGCGACTTAGAAATGAGGAAACACAAGCAAAGCGATATATCAAGCGGAGAACAATACAAGTAGTGCTACAGTACAAGATTTATTAATTGAGTTGTAGAAAAGCAAATGCGCAGAGTAGCGGTGTAAGAGCCAGAGTAAGTTTTTATTTTTAAAGGATAATGTGGGGTTGGAGTTTTCGGGGTTCGTTAAGTGTTCACGGAAGAGGTGGGTGTTTAGCTGTTTTTTGAAGATAGTGACAGATTCTGCGGTCCGGATTGAGGTTGGAAGTTCATTCCACCACTGAGGGACAGCTTTTATTGAGACTACTTTTGTGACACAAGCTTTTATTGTGACTATTAGATATTACTGGAAAGTTTGAATGTCTGACATGTATTGATATATAGACTCAAACACTAGCTAATACTCACTGCTTCACACGGTTTATCTGGCAGCTGGTTTATTCCATAGGCATTTTTCAAAAAGTGTTTGGCATAAGATGAGGTTGTAGAGCAGAACCTCTCCATCCACATGAGTGAGTGTGCATGGGATTGTTGTCTAAAAAAATAAATAAATAAAATATGAAAAATACAGATTTTATGTCAATTTGTCCAAAGGTTAAGCATCGGGGATTCCAAGAGAAAAGTAGACACTTTCAGAGAGCTGGAAGAGACAGAGTAGAGTTAAATGGAGTCAACCATAAGTACTTTTAAGATGTTTATGTTCTACTGAAATAGCTAAATTCCTATATATACACTCACCACCCACTTTATTAGGAACACCTGTACACCTGCTTATTTATGCAGTTATTCAATCAGTAAATCATGTGCCAGCGGCACAGTGCATAAAATCATGCAGGTACAGGTCAAGAGCTTCAGTTAATGTTCACTTCAAAGATCAGACTGGGGAAAAGTGTGATCTCAGTGACTTTAACCGTGGTGTGGTTGTTGGTGCCAGATGGGATGGTCTGAGTATTTCAGATACTGCTGATCTCCTAGGATTTTCACACAAAACAGTCTCTAGACTTTACACAGAATGATGTGAATAGTTACTCGAGGCATATACTGAGCATTTCATGTTTAACATTACTATAGAAAACTTGCTATTAACATAAAAAGTTTTTATTAGTTTGACTGCTCTGAAAGCTTCTACTTTTCGAGTACTTTATATAAAATCTGCATTTTCCAGTTTTTTTTAATTTAGGGCTGTGGGGTTTTTTTCTAGGTCAAAAAACATAACCAGTAGTTTCAAGACAAGTCTTAGCCCTAACATGTTCAAAACAAACACAAACACTGTATTTATTAAAAACACCACAGAAGAAGAAAAAAAAGGAATTTTGTGACATGTATAATTCAAATATATGAAATTCATATTCAATACCGTTATCTGCTCTAATCTCTGTGGGAAACCCTGTGTGTTCTGACCCTGCCATGGCCTGCTGTATCTCTCCATCACTCAGCTCTGTCTGTCTGAGCTCCTCTCTTCTGTTCCCCTCACAGTCCATCTCCAGACCCTCTTTTTCTCCAGGCAGGTTCCTGACAGTATGCGTGCTGCCTGAGCTGAACTTTCAGCACAAAGTCAGTAGCTGATGTTAATAATACGTGCTCGGTTTCCCCTCCTGTCATTTTCTGTAAGGGATTTTCTATTCTTTAAGTCCAAAAATTTATTTATTTATTTATTTATTACAGTTTTGAGACAGAAACTGGATCTACAGCCAAACCGTGCGTCTGCACCCCTAACACCCTGTGATGTATACAGGACTTTGTTTTGGTTACAGATAAAATCACAAAAGAGAAAGTGTGTGTTTGTGTGTGTGTGTGGGGTGTGTGTGTGTGTGTGTGTGTGTGTGAGTGTGTGTGTGTGGGGGGGGGGATATGTGTGTGTGTGGGATGTGTGTGTGTGCATGTGTGTGTGTGTGTGTGTGTGTGTGTGTGTGTGTGTGTGTGTGGAATGTGTGTGTGTGTGTGTGTGTGTGTGTGGGATGTGTGTGTGTGTGTGTGTGTGTGTGTGTGTGTGTGTGTCTGCGCGTGCGTGTGGGATGTGGGGGTTGTGAGGAGATCTTGGGGGTCTGTTGTCTTTCTGTAGAATGTTCTCCCCATAATGCCCCCAGGGGAAGAAGGAGGACATGATAGCGTCTACATGGAATGGTGATCTTTCAAAACACTTCCACAGAACAATGTAGCCGAACGTTTCCGATAAGATTCATTCCTTAATGTGCTTTGAAGTTCTCTTTTTCAGAACTGCTGAACAGCGTTCTCCAAATTCAAGTTATGTTAAAAGCAAATCCATTCAAAACCATCCCCAAGGTGTGTTGTGACCAGGTTGAACGGAGTCATGGAATTAATAACACAGAGCTACAAACCCTTGGATGACTGGAGGTGTTACTTAAGTAAAGACTTCATAAAAATGGAGTGTTTTGCCTTCTGAGCACTAAACCAGTAATTGGCTGCCAGGCTTGGAACTTAATTTTTGGATTTTAAGTGCAATTTGTCTGTTTAAGGGTTTAACTAATCCATTTTTATTCCCTTGGGTGTTTTTGTACCAGCTCCGTACTAGTCTGGCACCTTCTTAGTCTGTCTGTCTGTCTCTCTGCCTGTGTCTGTCTGTCTCCCCTCTTTCTCTCACAGTGTTTCTCATTAGCGATGGCTCTTTTGGTATCTGCTGAGAGGGGCTGTGTGTGTGTGTGTGTGTGTGTGTGTGTGTGTGTGTGTGTGTGTGTGTGTGTGTGTGTGTGTGTGAGGGAGAGGTGGCGAGTGCCAGACATATGGAGTTGATCAGCGGGCTGGGTGCTGATGTTTTCTTTGGGAATGCTGACAGACTGACAGGCAAACTAGTGCGATCCAGTGACACAAAATCTCACTCCGGCTCTGCTGAACAACCAGAAGAAGAGAGTGAGCAGAAGAGAAGGGAAAAGAAGAAGACAAAAAAGGAGAAAGGAAAAGAAAAAAAAAAAAAAAAAAAGTAAGACATTTATTGTGACTGCCCCCTTTTTTTCCTCTCTTGCTGAGGTTGCTTTCTCCCTCTCTCCTCACTCTTCCTCTCACTCTACGCTTCTCATTCCCTCTCTCCTTCACCCCAGGACAGACACGCACGCACTCCCTGACTCTCCGTCTCTCCCGTGGAACTTTTTTCACCCCACTCTCTCTCTCTCTTCCTCTCTCACTTGAAATGATTCTGAGAGGGAGGGAAGTATTTGAAGGCTTGCTGGGATGCAGAAACTCCCCAGACGCCTGAGACTGGAGCGGTGAGAGGAGAGGAGAGGATTTGCCCTGCCGCACACTGACCACCCAATTAAATTATCGCAAGAGAAAGAGAAAACAACGGGCCACGGAGAGAGGAGGTGTGCAGCAGACTGACATAACTCATTCTTCTTTCCTGGAAGTCACTACCGGCACTTTCAGCATCCTGCAGCGTGGATGTCATGGCTTCTCTGCGGTTTTCAGTCACTGTGTGGTTCTCGCTGGTGATCTGGAGCCTGCTGAGGACAAGTGGATCCATCGTTCCGTCTCAGACCCGCCGCAACATCTCAGAGAGCGCAGAGAGCAAAGTAGAGCGTCTGGGCCAGACTTTCAGGCATAATGTGCGTATGCTGCGTGAGCGTGGCGGCCGTCTCGAGCTTGTCTTCCTTGTGGATGAGTCCTCCAGTGTGGGAGCGAGCAACTTCAGGAGCGAGCTGCACTTCGTGCGGAAGATGCTCTCGGATTTCCCAGTGGCACCCGAGGCCACGCGTGTCGCCCTCATCACCTTCAGCTCGAAGAACCACGTGCTGACCAGGGTGGACTACATCTCAGCACCCAAAGCGCACCAGCACAAGTGCTCACTTTTCAATAAGGAGATTCCTGCCATCACGTATCGAGGAGGAGGCACGTATACCAGAGGAGCCTTTCAGCGAGCAGCGGTAAGTGTGTGGACTTGTTCAAAGTGTGTTTATAGATGTGAGAGAGAGAGAGAGATAAAGAAAGAGATAACTCTCCTTTCCCGGTGAAGACACTAAACCAACTTTATAGCATGAACATGTAAGCCAAGCTTTCCATCATTGTTTTTACTGTCTGACTATCTATCATGCATGGTCAAAGGGTTCAAAAGGAAGTCAGGAAAAGCGAGAAAGAGAAATGAAGCCAGAATGGGAAAAGGATTGTTTCGTTGCCTAAGGAAAAATACAGAAATGATGCAGTGTGGGTTAGAATGACTTATTCTACAGTACTTAATGCAGTTCACAGATTTTTCCCATTCTCACATTCATGTGCTCAGTAACGAATCAGATCACTGTCCCTGAACGGCCTCAACATATTACACATAAGAAAAATGAGCTATCACCTAAGCCATTAAACAGAGAGGAAGAGGATATGGAGTGTAAAAGTGATTCATTCCTCTAATGCATAGGGTGAAAGTGCAAAGTTGTGTAATGCTGATATGGCCCTACTCCTCCTCTCATCCTTCACTTCACTCCCTTAACTTTCACTGGGTTCATGGATAGAATAATAGCAGAATTTATACACCTAACTGGAGAGGCTGCATGAGTCTGGAGTGAAACGAGGCCACAGGAGACATGCTGACTTGTTGTCCATATGTTCCGATCCACCTCCAGCTACACTGTCATGTCATGTCGTATTGCACTGTGGTGTATTTCTTCAACTGTGTTGCTGTGTACTGGAGCTACAGTGAGGTGAGTGAGATACACCCTTACAAGTGATACAAAGTAGGGATGTCACGATACCAAAAATCTAGTAGTCGGTACCAATACCACCAAAAGTACACGATACACGATACCAAAGTCGATGCCACGGTGTGGTTTAAAAAAAAACAAAGACAAATAATTTTTTTTTAAAAATAAAATTAAAAACTCCTGGAGGACATCCTCCTCTGGCTGATACTGCCAAAGAGAGAGAGAGAGAGAGAGAGAGAGAGAGAGAGAGAGAGAGAGAGAGAGGGATATTTTAGTTATTAAAAACTGTCTGACAATGACTAATAACAAGTGCTAATAGACACTCCTAAACGTGCGTGTGCGTGCTCACACACACACGCACACACACACACACCCCCTTATACTCTGAATTAAATTCACTGATATGGTGGCAGGTCAAGAAGATTTATTAAAAGCATGAACATGTGAATAATTATGAGTGACATTAGGCTACATTTAGCTGACAGGACACGGGCTGAATGGAGATGCATGGTGGCCCATTAGGAGGTAGTTTATAACATTGCAATGTGTTAGCGTTGTTAACAAATAACTGGCTATCGCTAACATTACATGGAGCATAACGTTAGCATGACGTTTCCTCTCTCTGCCTCTCAATGAGTCGGGGCGGAGCTAAACTTGTTAAGCTAAGCTAATCTTCTGTAGTTTTTCCCGTGTGCTTGTAGTTGTTGTTGTTCTTCTTCATCACTTGTGCACCGACTAAAACACTTGCGCGTATTTGCTGCCCCCATCAGTTCCGGAAGAGCTGCAACCACGGTACCTTCATAACATACGGTACTTACGCTACCGCTGAAAAACAAGTACCATCACGTTTTAAGAATGTTGGTACCGACTTGGTACCGAAGTATCGGTTGTCGTGACATCCCTACTGAACTAAAAGTTTTGAAAAAGACAGACCATTTTAATGGTGAAAACACATTAATAATCAAAGCCGTAATTGATTAATGATCAATAAATCATTTACAGTCATATTGAATTGATTAAAGAGACAGTTTGTAATGTCTAGAGCCCTCTGCTGCCTGCTAATGGAATTACACTTATAAAAATAAAAATATATAAACCCTTCCAACAGACAACCCTTCCTCTTCCACTAACTGTCTCCATGCCCTTTGGGAGAACCGTTAAAGGTTCCAAGCAGGTTTATCTATAGAGCCTACTACTACTATACCAGGGGGTGGAGCTGAGTTCTGGGCCATAAAAAGTAAACATAAGCCTTGAATAAAAAAACAAACAAACAAAAACCAAACAGCAAGATCCACTGCATGGCAATAACCCACACAAAGTTTTCTATGGCATTATCTGAATCATATTATAGTTTTATCCATAGATGCACTGGCCATAGACACTCACATGCTCGGGACAAACTGGAACTTTAATCAATACAGTTGTTAGTAAGACGGCCAATGATCTTCCTTCTTTTAATGATCTCATCTTTTAATGATCATCTTCCTAAAATTACGTTATTGCCCTCATCTCCATGATGAAAGCTTCCTCTGTTTCCATTCTGGCCCTCTTACCCCGGCTGTGAGGCCTTTTACGGAAATTACTAAAGTCATATCCATTTGTGCTTTATAGCCCTAAATCTGTGATTCATTTTAAGTTACTTCTTGGATGCAGACAAGAGACAGAGATAATACAAACAGTTTTCTATTTCTAATAAATTACCTTTTCCTTTTCTCTGACATTCCTCTGACATATATAATCATATATAACTTATTGTTCTCTCTCTCTCTCTCTATGCTTGGTATTTCTCATATATATATATATATATATATATATATATATATATATATATATATATATATATATATATATATATATATATACAGAGAGAGAGGGAGGGTGAGAGTAAAGTAAATGACAGCAAATTAGATGTACAGTGCTGTGATTAAGTATTTCCTGATTTCTTCTGTTTTTGTGTATATATCATTCTAAATAGTTTTAGATCTTCAAACAAAATGCAACATAAAACAAAAGTGACCTGAGTAAACACACAATACAGTTTTTTTTTTAATTGAAGCAAAAAAAAAAAAAAAGTCATCCAACATCTATCACCCATGTGAAAAACTAATTGCTCCCTTAAACTTAATGTCTGGTTGTGCCACCTTTAGCAGCAATAACTCCAACCAAACGCTTCCGATAACTGGAGATCTGTCTTTCACTTACTCCTAGGACTAGGACTGACTCCGATGCTTTGGGTCATTGTCTTGCTGCATAATACAGTTGTGCTTCAGACATTCTCCTTTAGGATTTTCTGGTAGAGAGCAGAATTCATGTTTCTCTCAATTATTTCAAGTTGTCCAGGCCCTGAAACAGCAAAGCATCCCCACACCATCACACTTCCACCGCCATGCTTGACCGTAGGTATGATGTTCTTTTTGTGGAATTCTGTGTTTGGTTTACGCCAGATGTAACGGGACCCCTGTCTTCCAAACAGTTCCACTTTCAACTCATCAATCCACATAACATTCTCCCAAAAGGTTTGGGTATCATCAAGGTGTGTTTTGGCAAAATTCAGACGAGCCTTAATGTTCTTCTGGGTTAGCAGTGGTTTTTGCCTCGTCACTCTTCCATTGATGCCATTTTTGCCCAGTGTCTTTCTGAGAGTGAAGTCATGAACACTGACCTTTATTGGTGCAAGAGAGGCCTGTAGGTCCTTTGAAGTAGTCCTTGGCTCTATTGTGACTTCCTGGATGAGTAATTGCTGTGCTCTTGGAGGAATTTTGGAAGGACGGCCACTTCTGGAAAGGTTCACTACTGTGCCGAGTTTTTCCATTTGGAGATAAAGGATCTCACTGTGATTCTTTGGAGTCCTAGAGCCTTTGAAATAGCTTTGTAACCCTTCCCAGACTGATGGATTTCAATCACCTTCTTCTTCATCATTTCTGGAATTTCTTTCAACTTTGGCATAGTGTGTTACAGGATAAGACATTTTAACCAACTTCATGCTGTTGAAAGTTCTATTTAAGTGTTAATTTGATTGTACAGGGTTTGCAGTAATCAAGTCTGGTTGCGTCTAGTCCAGCTGAACCCCATTATGAATGCAGTTTCAGTGATTTGGGGATTTAGGAATTACAGGGGCAAATAAATTTTCACACAGGCCCAGTTGGTATTGGATAACTTTTTTGCTTCAATAAATAACATTATCATTTAAAAACTGTATTTTGTGTTTACTCAGGTTGATTTTGTTTTATCTTATATTTTGTTTTAATGTCTGAAACAATATAGTATGAGATATACACAAAAACAGAAGGCATTAAATACTTTTCACAGCACTGTATTTCTGCATCTACACACTCCGAATAGCACATTGACTTGGAAGTTGACCCTGATCTTAATACAGGTTGATTGACAGTGTTCACTGTAACCACCAGATTTTAAATGATTTGTTAGGTAAGTATTAATATATTCAAGGAATTACTCTATGTACCAATGGCTCTCAAAGTAGGGTCCAGAGATCCCCAGTGGTTTTTTAAGCATAGACAGGGTCTTTCTTTTTCAGAGGTAAAAGTCACAACCTACCATTATCAACATTAGTATATTTATAAGTACAACCCCAATTCCAAAAAAGTTGGGACACTGAGTAAAATGTAAATAAAAACAGAATGCAATTATTTGCAAATCTCATAAACCCGTATGTTATTCACAATAGAACACAGAAGACATATCAAATGTTTAAACTGAGTAAATGTACCATTTTATGGAAAAAATAAGGTAATTTTGAATTTGATGGTCATGACACATCTCAAAAACGTTGGGACAGGGCAACTAAAGGCTGGAAAAGAAAAAAGTGTTACTAAAAAGAAACAGCTGGAGGTTAATTGGCAACAGGTCAGTAACATGATTGGGTATAAAAAAGAATATCTTAGAGAGCCTTTAGTCTTTCAGAAGTAAAGATGGGCAGAGGTTCACCAATATGTGAAGAACTGCATCTACAATTGGTGGAACAATTTCAGCTTAATGTTCCTCAACGTAAAATTGTGAAGACTATGAATATCTCATCATCTACAGTACATAATATCATCAAAAGATTCTAAGAATCTGGAGAAATCTGTGCACAAGAGTCAAGGGTGAAAAACAATATTGCATGCCGGTGATCTTTGGGCCCTCAGGCAACACTGAATTAAAAACAGGCATGATTCTGTAATGGAAATCACTGCATGAGTTCAGAAACACTTCCAGAACTCAGTGCCTGTGAACTCAGTTCGCCATGCCATCCACAAATGCTGCTTAAAGCTCTATCATGCAAAGAAGAAACCATATTTGAACATGATCCAGAAACGCCACCGTCTTCTCTGGGCCAAAGCTCATTTAAAATGGACTGAGGCAAAGTGGAAAACTGTTCTGTGGTCAGACGAATCGAAATTTGAAATTCTTTTCGGAAACCATGGACGCCGCGTCCTCTAAACTAAAGAGGACTAAAGAGGACTAAAGAGGAGAGGGACCATTTATCAGCGCTCAGTTCAAAAGCCTGCATTTCTGATGGTATGGAGTGCATTAGTGCCTATGGAATGGGCAGCTTGCACATCTGTAAAGGCACCATCAATTCTGAAAGGTATATACAGGCTTTAGAGCAACATTTGCTTTCATCCAGATTCCATCCTATCTTTACTTCTGAGAGACTCTGCCTACTCTAAGATTCTCTTTTTATACCCAATCATGTTACTGCCCTGCTGCCAGTTAACCTAATTAGTTGCAAAATGTTCCTCCAGCTGTTTCTTTTTAGTAACACTTACTTTTCCAGCCTTTTGTTGCCCCCGTCCCAACTTTTTGGAGACGTGTTCCAGCCATCAATTCAAAATTACCTTATTGTTTCCTTATTTTCTTTTCCTTGTACATTTCCTCAGTTTAAACATTTGA
The DNA here is from genome assembly GCF_023375685.1 of Ictalurus furcatus. Classification (NCBI taxonomy): domain Eukaryota; kingdom Metazoa; phylum Chordata; class Actinopteri; order Siluriformes; family Ictaluridae; genus Ictalurus; species Ictalurus furcatus. The sequence continues at coordinate 25,884,939 of NC_071261.1, forward strand.
TATGTTCTATTGTTAATAACAAATGGGTTTATGAGATTTGCTAATCATTTATGGCATTTGGCAGGCACCCTTATCCAGAGCGACTTGCATTATCTCATTTATACAACTGAGCAATTGAGGGTTAAGGGCCTTGCCCAAGGGCCCAACAGTGGTAGCTTGGCAGTGCTGGGGGTTGAACTCCTGACCTTCTGATCAGTAACCTGGAGCCTTTAACCACTCAGCCGCCACTGGACATTCTGTTTTTATTTACATTTTACACAGTGTCCCAACTTTTTTGGAATTGGAGTTGTAAGTTCTTACAGTTACTTGCCTACTTGAGTGGTTACTTGAATTAAGTGGTATTTAAACCAACCCTCACATCATTCACTTTCAGTAAGCTCTTTATACTGGTCAGGGGAACAGTGGGTCTGGAGCCTATCCAACTCTGGGCATTAATTGGCAAAAAAAAAATGCTTGTACACATTTAAACAATGAAGGAACTATTGAAATGTTGAATGTTGAGGAGTTTCAGCTGAATTTTTACAGTTTACGAGTGTTGGGTCTGAGTCCACCTTTGTCGAGTTCGAGTCGAGACCAAGTCCATAACCAATCGAGTCCGAGTCCAAAAGGGGCCGAGTTGGACTCATATCTGAGTCCTTAATGGCCGAGTCCGAGTCGAGTCCAGAAAGTAATTAAATTGAAAAAAAATAATATTTGAACCTTCACAAACCAATGGCAACATAAATGTGTAATGGATATGCAGGAAGGAACTCCGGACTATAGTTCCCAGCAGCCACTGCACCACACGGCATCACTGTCACATGACCACCTGCACCTGAATCTCATTCTTGTTAACGAACTATGTGTATATACTGTAGAGCCACAGTTTGCACTGTACTTTTGTCTTGCGTTTGTCTTCCTCTGCCATTGTTTGTGTCGTTGTGATTATAGTCTTTGGTTAATGTTTATTCTTTGCCTTAGTGTTTTACCACAAGTTCTATAGTTACTGTTTTGTGTTTGTTTGTATTTTTCATTAAATCTAATCTGCCCTTGCACCAGTCTCTGCCTCCAAACTGTGACAAAATGTAACAAAAAATACCACTATTACATCTTGCCATAGCCATTAATATTTTTATTCCATGTCATCAGCACCTCAATTAGTTTCCTATCAAAAAATGGTTTCAAAGAAAAGAAAAAATGGATAGAAATGTATATGTAGAATTTTTGTTATATTACAAGTGTATGAAAATAGAAATGAACCTGTTTTGTTATTGTATCACACTACATTGTGCCCTGCAGTTCGATCTGACATTTCAATGATTTGATGTGTCTCCCTCACAGTAGACTATAGACTGAGAGAGAGAGTACAGAGTAGAGTTACATTTAGCAGAAGCTCATAACAACAAGTTTTATGCTTTATTACTGCTTTTAATCTATCTATGAATCACAGCAAACTCATTTCTGAACACAGCTCTGTTCTTGTAACTTCATTTTAATTCCTAAAATAAATTTTAAAAAATCCCTATCAGCAGGGTTTATGATATTTAAGAAGGGTTATTATGACCGCAATCAACTTGAGGTAGGTCTCAAGTAAGAAATACAACAGAAATTGAATAAAGCAATGAAATATTTTTTTATATATAATAATTATGTAAACTAAAATACTTCACTGTATGACATATATAGCAATTCTTATAAAATTGACTGAAGTTATTCAGTCAGTGAGTGAGTGATTTTCTCTGTGTGTTTTGTTGTTTGATGAACATTAATGACACAGACAGCAGCAGGTTTATTAGATTGCTGTCACTTTAAGACCTAATGCACAGATCCAATATACTGTATTGACACACCTCAGATTTTTTTTTCCTCTAACTGTTTACATTCACTTAAGACTTACCCGACTGTGTTTGCATGAATATTTGGCAAGACCTGTATTTGGACATGATGTGTGTGTGTGTGTTTATTTGACTGTCCAAGCGTAATAAACCTCTAAAGAGAACTCAACTCGGTACTCGCACAATGAGGAGGCTGGTCCTGCCTGGTCAGGCAGGGAGACATTCATTAATTTCTTTTTTATCTTAATTTCATGTTGTTATTTATTTTTTTATCTTTCTTGTCACGTTACACATGATGCGGACTCGACTGTACTCCTTAAAATTTCTGAGTCCAAAATGTCCGAGTCCGTGTCAAGTTCAAGTACAAATTTACCCGAGTGCATGACAAGTCCGAGTTCTTTTATAATTGGACTCGAGTCCGAGTCCGGGATCGAGTACCACAACTCTACAGTTTACAGTTCAAAGGGTCTCTGGATGCAAAATATTGAGAACCCCTGCTATGTGCATACTACTAAATATGTCATGGTTAATGGGCTCTTCATTCCTCTCATCTAGAACCCTATGGACGTGTTTCTCTTTTGAAGAGTTTTTTTGAAGTCTCTTTTTAGTTAGCTAAGAACCCTTAACTATCCAAAGAACCTCACAAGTGTATGCGGATATATTTTGTAACAGTAAGCATCTCAAAACTTCAGCCTTTCTAAAGTTTAAATCTGATATTCTGTGGTTTATTTAAGCACTCAGCCGAGTTAAATGTAGCTCCACGTTTCTCTGTGATGGTGGGATAAAGGTTAAAGTTGGTGGACTGGATGAAGGAATGAAAGTCCCAGAGATTACAAAATTCCACACAGTCAGCTCTTTAAGGCCTTGTGCACTATTTCCTAAACTGTATAAATGTGGAATGTTCGTTCTTTAAAGTAGTCAGGTTCTTTCCTCTCTGATGATTTGCACGTTGTATGATTTGCCAGCTTTTCTACAGATTACCATTCACTGCCAGAGTCTCTAGTCTTTCCCCCAGAGAAAACCAGAGCCAAAACAGCTTCAGGCCCCCCACCCCCACCCCGTCTGTGTGTATCTGTGTGTGTGTCTGAATTCCTTCCTATGTTCTCCAGATTTTTCACCTGGCCGCTTTTCTGATTAAGGCCAGGAAGGATGTATAATAGATTGAGGTTAAATGGATTTAAACTTTAGAATTAATAATGAAGTCTTCCTGCCTAATCAGGGATTTTGGAAGGTTTGTTGTATGGACAGTGATTGCTGCATAAGTACAGATGATTTTTGGAATGAACAAGTAATATTTATAGCAGGAATTCCCATTTGGGGGTCTCACATACATGTACACACAAATGAGATTAGCTGAGTCTCCTCAAATCGTAGTTAATGGATGACTTTGTCAATTTTTTCATTCTGTGTGAGCAGGACAAGTTTTGTAGAGGAGGGGTGAAAATGATAATAATAATAATAATGTCTTCCTCTTGAAATCCTTCTTTCCCAGCAGAAATTCAAGAGAGGTGTTTTGAGTGCCATTGACCCCTCCAATGTGGTTTTTGAACCCAGGACTGTGGGAGAAAGAGTCACTGAATGTAAACAGATCAGATAGTCCTAATTTCACTTACTAGCTGTGTGGACAACATGTGCTATTCGGATTTTTTTTTTAAACAACAACAAAAAAAACACATGCAATTCTCCATAAACTCTGTTAGTAAATCAGCTTGGTAAATGGTCTGCACTTATATAGTGCTTTTTTTTAACCATAGCGCTTTACACTGGTTCTCATTCACCCACTCACACACCAATGGTAGCAGAGCTGCCATGCAAGGCACGAGCTTGCCATCGGGAGCAACTTGGGGTTCTTGTACTTTGCACTTGCACTCCACACTTTGGCATGTGAAGTCATGTGGACTGGGAATCGAACCACCAACCCTACGATTAGTGGACAACCCGCTCTACCACCTGAGTCACAAGTGGTGACTCTGTTGCAATCGCAGCTTACATGGGTTTTTATGCAACCAAATCCTGAGCCTGAGCATGTCTCTGTTTTACTAAACAAAGAAGCATAAAAGCACAAATGAGTAATGTTTACTGGAAGATCAAAGTTTTTTTTTTTTATAGTCTAGTGATATTTACACGCACACGCACAATATAAATGTGCTAACAGGCATGTCTGCTCTGATCTAAGTTTAGGTGCAAATGAATGGAAAAAGCAGTGGATTTAGTAGAGGTGTTTAAAAAATACAAAGGAAATCATTTTTGTTGCTTTATTAAGGCAGAGCAGAGCAGTGCGGGCCAAACGTGTTAATTACAGAACAAATAAAAAGAAGTGAAATGAAAAGGAAAGAAAGGTCAGAGAATTAGGAAAGGAAGACAAATGGGAAACAGTAAAACAGCTCTGGTATTCCCTCCATCCCTGCTGGGATGATAAGAGAGGATTGTCTTTCTACAGTGAAACCTTGCTGCTTCCTGCACACGTGTTTGTGCTGCTAATAGGGATTGATGAGTGAGATCAATACGAGAAACGGGCCTCTCTCCCCCACAGCCAGATAAGGCAGCCAGGAATGTCTTTAAAGCACACTGAAAGCCTGAGATATGCCAGTAGACAGAGAGAGATAAGGCCCAGAGGCCTCTGTCATCCCCAGTGGACTACAGTATATCATGTACAGAGGATGAATGAGTCGTCTGACGTGCGTATGTTGAACAGAACTGGCTGTGGTTTTGTCGTAACAAATGAGTTGCAGTAGGGAGCATTGTGTGTAATGCACCTAAGTGAACTTTGGGTCTGATTTGCACCTGGCTCATTTCATCAACAAAATGGGGGTTTTCACTGCACATTCAAAGACAAGGCACTACGGCTGCCGTCCCATCATCCAGGTGGATGCTACACACTAGTGGTGTTTCAGAAGACCCCCCCTCCCCCCACTATGCAAAGCGCGTTGAGTGTCTAGAAAAGCGCTATATAAATGTAACTCTAATTAACTAACTAACTAACAAGCTGAGAACTTAGGGTTCTAGGTTGAGCCATCTGGAACAGTCATAGTGATGGCAGTATACGCATCTGTTCTTTTAAAAATGAAGGCTCTGTTATTTGTCTGTGCATATGGTGTTTAATTTTATTATATGGTTAGAGTAATCAACCCTTTTTAGCAGTACACTGGCGCTACAGCCTACCGACGGATTGGAAATCGACTTATCGGACATTTTCTATGAGTATAAACAAACAAATTATTTTGTTGCTGCAAGTCTTTTATGAGATTAGTCAGGACACGGTTGGATTTCTGTGTATAGAGTATTGTGACTGTGTGTTTAGCTGCTGGTGAGCAGGATGATGGGAGAGGAAAACAATTGACACCTCTTCACAATAACACTGGTACAGAGATCAAACAGACAGAACAACTAAAGCTTTCAAAAAAACAAAAACAAAAAACTAAAGGTAGTAAGACACTGTATACAACTGCCACTATAAAATTATAACATTCTGTCTTTCGGATGAGACGTTAAACCGAGGTCCTGACTCTCTGTGGTCATTAAAAGTCCCAGGACACTTATTGTAAAAGAGTAGGGGTATAACCCCCGGTGTCCTGATGAAATTCCCCCACTGGCCCTTCTCTATCACAGCTCCCTAATAATCTCCATCTCTGAATTGGCCACATCACTCTCTCCTCTCCACTAATAGCTGGTGTATGGTGGGAGTTCTGGTGCACGATGGCTGCTGTCGATCATCCAGGTGGATGTTACACACTAGTGGTGGTTGAGAAGATTCCCCTCCCCCCATACTATGTAAAGCACTTTGAGTGTCTTGAAAAGCACTATAAAAATATATATATGTAATGTTTAAACCTAGTAGCCTAGGTAAAAAAAAAAGAAATACTTATGACAAACTGCAAATTCTTAAAGCCCAGAGTGTCTATTTCATATGAGCCATTAACCATTAACATGGAGTGTGACTTCACAAATAATTTCAATGATGAAGACAAGAACCCCCAAAACATTCAGAAATTCTACAATCAATCAATATTATTGAGTCCAATTGTCAATAGTTCAATTCGGTATATAGACATTATCACAAAGCAGCTTTACAGAAATCCAGATGTAGAATTAGATCCCTGAGACAACAGGACTCAAAAGGGAACACATCGTCTCTGGGTGACACCGGATAATGGGATTATAAATCGTTTCAGTGTGCAGGTGTAGAAGAGTAAAGGCAAACAGTACTAAGTGTGTTGAAAGGATGTTTATTATGTGCATACTGTGAATGAGCACAGGACAGTCTATATGAGTACAGCATCAGCTCTTAAGCACAAATCTACAGTATCAAACAAAAAAAAACTCTACTAAACTGTTATCTTGTAAAACTGAAAAAGCACAGCTCGAGTTTTCTGGTGCCAAAATGTAAGTACTTTGCCCAGTTGAAGACGACTCTTAGTAAACAAATTAGACTCGAACTTGAAAATGAACAGAACAAAACAGCATTCCGACATGTGGAGACAAAATTACACTGTGGAATTCAAATCCATTAAATTAAATGTGTTTAGGCAGCTAATATCTCAATGAACATCTCATCTGAGCATTAGATATTTCTACAAGGGATAATAATAAAGTTATAAAAAAAGTTTCTTAAAAGAAATAACTAGCTTTTAAAATGGTAAAATCTCCTTAAGGTTCTTTTGTTGCTCTGAGTAAACCCTTAAACATACTATGCAGAACTATGTAGAATACAACAGCCTGGTTCTCTGTCAGAAAGTTTCTATGTGGAACCCTTTAAGAACTTTTATCTATGCAAAAAAACACCATTGAACAACTCCTAAAAGGCTCTTATTAAATAGAGTGTAATACATGAGTGTCGTCGCAATTTCAGATGCTCATTCAAGTTAAAAATTGAAACACCAGTAAGTGAACACAGAGTTTTGAAAGATTAGCTCATATAATTTGGTCCAATAATAGCTGTTTCCTGTCTTCTCAGTCCCCCCGTGGTCTCTGTTTCCCTTCAGGAGTTACAAACTGAGCCAGACAGTGTCATATCACAGCAAACCAGTGACCACCTGAGATTTCCCATTCTGCACTGCGGCCTACAAACATGGCCACCATGGACTGCAATTCCCAGAACACTCATTCATTCTAATCACACACACCTGCATCCAATCACACACAATAACAGCACAGTTTTAAAAGGACTTTTGAGGTATTCACTCTTTGCGAAGTATTTAGTGTTATCACCGTACCAAGCGTTTGTACCCTGTTGCTCATTTTGTCTCATGTTCTTTGATCTTGTTTCTCATTCTCGATTCTTGCCTTGCCCTGTTTATGCTTGTTTGCTGATCTCCTGACCCATTGCCTGTTTTTGACCATGCTGTTATTGTCTCATGATTTGGATTTGTCTGCCTGCCTCTCTTTATTAACAGCTCTTATCTGCACTTGCATCCGTCCTAACCTCCATTACATTATTTACGTGACAGACAGCTTTAAATAAGGGGATCAAAAGGTGAAGAAACAGTGTTTTCTTGCCATTCTGTGTATAAAACTTCATCTCTATACATTTTTTTTTACAGATCTTATAACCTTTCAACTTTAATGAACACCTCTGAGTAAATGAACTCAGCAGGCCCTACATCAATCACAAATCAGTTCTATGATTTCAAACACCATGCTGCGAGTTTGTCCAAGTCACCAACTCTTTCTTTCTTTTTAAATGCAACTGTCAGCACCATTTTAAAAGTTCTCCTGGTTTTTGCCAATCCTGTGAGGAGTGTGATGGAAAATTCAACAAGGCAAATAAGATTTCAGTGCAGTGAATGAGAGAATGTGGAGAGAGTGGTGCTGAGGTTCGTGAAAGCTGAGTGCAGAGGACTGTTTCAATAGCTGGGGTACAAAAACTGCACCAGGTATAAAGAATATGTCAGACAAAATATCATTGTAATTGTTCTAAGCATTTACAAACTTTTCTGTCAGTATATTGAACACAATGAGTTGCTTACATAGTGGGCCAACACATTTACCATGTTTATTCATTCCTCAACAGTAAATGACTTGTTCCGGCTATGGATTAAACTAGTTGTTTGTTCGAATTTTGGGAAATAGACAAATTAATTTAATTAGATTAGATATAAATTTTGGCTCGTACAAGCAAAAATAATAGCTATAAGAGTGATCAAACATTTTGTGAGAGCAGGATTTTTAAAAAAAAACAAAAAAACATTCCTGCACACAGCTCTAATTGAAGTTCAAGAAATTGTCATTAAGCAAGTAAAACTAGGTGTGACATCCATTTGGTTAGAATGAAAATCTGAAGCCACACCGGCCCGTTAATTATTGGATTGGATTAATTATTTAGTCAAAGCAAACAGACTTAGTTTAATTTGAAGTTTGGTGACATCAGTGTAAAATTCAATAAAAAAAAAAAAAAAAAACTTTTTGGATAATTGGTTGAATTTCTTAAGAATTATACAACAATCTTAAAAAAACGGGTTCCTCAAGTGTTCCTCAAAAAAATAAAAGGAGTTCCTCAAGTATTCCTCAAATTCCTCAAATGGTTGTGCTCTACCATTTAACAGATGGTAATGGGTTCTGTAAAGAACCTTTAAGGGTTCCCACAAAGAGACAAATTATAGACATTTGTTCCCCTCAAACAAGTCCTCAAGGCCCTCATATGGTCCACATTTTTTACTTACACCACACAAGGATAGAGCGATGTAGAGGGCCATGGGGAATGGTATGAGAACCACTGCTTTTAGGGTGCAGTATTTTGCAAGTCCATTTGCTTTGATTCAATATTATTCAGCATTCATTAATTTATTCATCATCAATAATTGCTTGATGCTGGTCCATCGATATGGATCCAGAGCCTATCCTGGGGAACACTAGGCATGATATGGGAACACATACTGGATGGGGCCCCCAGTCCTTCACAGGGCACCATGCAGTAACCCGAGCTCAGGATCAAACCTGGAAACCTGGAGCTGTGAGGTGGCAACACTACCCACTGTACCACCATACCCGGTACTGCTATGAACAGAACTCAGAGGAGCAGATTTCCGTTTTTCCAGCTCCGTTTGAACAGCACGAGATTGCCTTTGGCACTGGAAACAGTTATGGTGTCATTGGCTTTTGTAGGAAATAAACAAAGCTGTTGTTTACACTTTTCCGAGCTCAGAACTTCATCCTTCAACCCCACGCTAAATGTGTCTTAGTTATCACACACAAACGGAAGTGTGTGTGTGTGTGTGTGTGTGTGTGTGTGTGTGTGTGTGTGTGTGTGTTCAATACATTTCCTCATTCCTTCACAAAACTATTTCCTAACTGGTTCTGAAAGAACAGTTTTTTTAGGGCTACTTTATTTCCAGGGGAGCATTTTTAAACGCTTGCTGAATTTTTTCCTCTCTGAAAATGACCTGTTTCAAATGAGCTCAGGATATGAAGATGGAAAGCAATCTTGCTGATGCAAATGTATGAAGTTTAGAGTGCAGCCAAGCATGAAAGCCCCAGACTGCAATACAGGAACCTACAGTGTAACTCTATCCGGAACCTGGCAGTGCCTAACATTGTGTTTAACATTGTGTGATATTTTTCCTTTTGGCTTTTGGTTTGAGACAGTAAAATTCTCGAACAAGCAAAATTCTATAGGGCTGTTAACATTCTAGAAGCAGTGAAACATAATCATCCCTACACAAGGTCTACAAATATCAACCATTATATTTTTATACCACAGTGCTGTTGTATTCTCCGATCTGATTGGTCAAAAGGTTAGAGGAAGCTCTGACAGTAGTGCTGGCTCTAATTCATATCTGAGCCTAATATTATTGTGCTCATTCTAATACATTATTGTATTTAAGGTAACAATTCACTCACAGGGACTTGTATGGATGCACCACATAATCTATGCTTAATAATAAAGAGTTTTAAAAACATGTTATTTAACAAACACATATAATAAGTGATATGTTGTTTGAGGAGGTTTATATTTAACATTCATGGAAGTAGTCTCCAGTGTCAGAGTTTTTTTTTTCTTTTAGTCAGTCTGTTTTCCGCTACTAGAAATTTTAGGCTTTCTGGTTTCTTGGTAACATAACAATCTTTTTTTTTTTCTTTTTGTCTAATTAAATTAAAGAGAGAGAAAAAGAGAGGCTGGAGAGAGAACGACTTCTTATAGTTTCCGTAACATAAGTGATAACAGGAACTAACTTATCTCATAAACTTTCTAGAAGAAATGGTTAATGTAACTGTAAATGGATAACATGAGAAATTGTAATCATTGGCAAATTGTTGTGGTATAAGAGGAATAAAACAGTTATGTGCTGTCTTTGGAAAATAATCAACCTTAAGTGTGATGAACACCCCCCCCCCCCCCCTTATTGTAAATTTTCCTATCACAGCATTCCCCTTGGAGTTTTTTTATGTATATAATTTACAGAGTGTTTTGGAAGTTCCACAGCATGCTCACTTTAAATAGCCTACATCCCAGCACTCAAGTTTAGTGTGAGTTAACACTTTGAATGAGATACGGAAGGTGCTACTGAACCATTGTGTGTGTCTGTGTGTGAGTGGGTGACTGATAAGAAAGTGAATGGTCATACCAAATAGGAGTAGCACTTTACAGGAGTGTTCAAATTACTGGCCTGTCTAACTAGTTTACAGGAGTACAAGTCACACCACACTTTTTAAAACATGCTTAATTATGATAAAATTCCTTTGCAGTGAGCAGTGTAAAGAATGAAGTGCCCATGTAATTTTTTTTTTTTTTGCATTTTATAAATAGTATATATACATATAAAATTCTATACTGTTTTATATATATATATATATATATATATATATATATACACACACACACACACACACAATATACATAAATATTGTATGTAAAATATTTCTGTACCATGTAAAAGTTGGCATGGGGTGGAGCCTTTGGTGTTGGGGGCGTTTCTGATTTGCATGTTCATTAATCTCATCTTGAAGAGGGTAAACATGTAGGACAAAAAGCAATGCCCATAAACAGTCATTTGTGTCTGGTGATACTTGTATCACCAAACTTGTATACTTGTATACTTGTGATCCTTGTATCCAGTATTCCTGGGATAGGCTCCTGATTCACCGCCATCCAGGCCATGCTAAAGTGATTACTGAAAATGAATGATTGAAGGAATGAATGAATGAATGAATGAATTATTGCATTTGACCACAAAAACGACAGCCTTCCAGTACAACACATTATCACACTAGGACCCCATGTCAGTTTAAAAACAAAACAAGGCAATATTTGGAATTCAGTTTGACAAAAATTCCCCAGAAATATGCTAGAGATGTTATATACTACTGAGCCAACACATGTTTTAGCTTTTTGTTTGCTGTAAATGATTATGTTTGTGTTGACCAGATGGATAACTACATGTGTATCTTGTTACAACACTGGAAACTTGAGTACTATAACTCATCAATAGTCCACCTTCTCTTTGTCGAGCTTTGTCTTGTTGAGTACCTAAAACATCTAGTAATTACTTTTTTATATGTAGATTACAGGCTTCATTGGTTTTGTAATCCCAGTAAATTTTGCAGCCCTGTAATTTAAAAAATCTTATAATCATGCAACACTGGGAAGCCTAATCAAGATTCTCTTCTTTCCCTGTGTGTATCTCTGTCTGTCTATCTCTTGTCTCCTGAATACTTTTTGCCAAGATCAATGCCATAGTGTAACCCCTGTGCCAGGTGCTCTCAATCAAGTCCAGATGAGAAGGCCATGCTGGTATTTGTAGGCCCCCTGAACAAATTCTTCTCACCAACTCAAAAAAAGATATATAGGATCTGACACGGGCTAGAGAGATCAGAGTTAAGCCACTAGTGGGAGGTTCAACTTAACCTCAGGTTAAACGGCTTAAGACCTGGAGGCTTAGACTAGAGGAATCAGAGTAGTGATCCTCTAGTTGACACTTGAGTTGAAGATGTGGGCGTTTAAAAGCTAAAGAACTCTGAGATTAGTCTGGAGAAGCATAAGCCAATGGGGAACTGTGAGGAGAGGTAGTGGTTGGGTACAATATATGGCCAGTATGTGGACCCACATATAGATCTTTCCCAAACTGTTGCCACAAATTTGAAACCACACAATTGCCTAGAATGTTTTTGTATGTTGTAACTTTAAGAATTCCCTTCATTGAAATTATGGAGCCTGGCCCAATCCTGTTCCAGCATGACAATGCCCCTGTGCACAAAGCGAGCTCCATGAAGAAATGGGTTGCCAAGGTTGGTGTGGAAGAACTCGAGTGGCCTGAACAGAACTGACTCACGAACCCCACTAAACATCTTTCAGATGAACTTTAACACAGACTGACCCCAGGCCTCCTCAACCAATATCAGTCCCTGACCTCACTAATGCTCTTGTATCTGAATGGGTACATCCCCACAGCCAGGCTCCAAAACCTTCCCAGAGCAGTGGAGGTTAATATAACAGCATAGTCAGGGATGGGGGCATCTTTGGAATAGGGTGTTCAGAAAGCACATATTGTTATGATGGTCTGGTGTTCATATACTTACAGTATACTATAGATATAAAGTATATTTGTCTTTTTGCAGCACTGGAATTAGAATGAATTTTATATGCTTTGTTTTGTTTTCATACTGCACATAATTAACGTGTATTTTTTGCTCATCCATCCCAATATTAAGAAAACATCACATTTCTACAGTTCTACAGCTCTGTCCTATGGTTAAGTTCATGCCTTGCAGCTCAGTTTACCAGCTCATATCTACACAAAAATGCCACCTGAACCAAAATACATAGCATTATTGATTTACTTCCAGCACTTAAGTTGAGACAGATGGTTTCAGACTAGTTCTTTTGATCCAGAATTGACTAAAAAGTAGTCAACATTACACGTGAAAACATCCTAAGAGTGACAAGGTCACTGGACCTAAAGGAGAAAGAGGATAGGCTCATACTGTATATCCTCAAATGCCAGAACTCAACTCTTAGTAAGTGTATAACCAATCCATGACTAACTGGTTAAAAAAGTGGTGGAAACCTAATTCAAATCCACTACGAGCACAAGAACAGTTCCCTGGACCTTTCCCCTTTCATTTGCCATCCATATCCCTCTGTTACTTTCTGAAATATATCTAGTGTCTTGTGGGCTTTTAATCCCAGCATTCTCCTCTCTCGCCAGCATTTGATGAGGCACTGATGAGGTTCTTTCGGTTTCAAATGTATCTCCCTCCTATCAATTATGTTTCTTTTCAATTACAGGCAAGTTTGCCAACTGTTTAAGAAGTCTTTCTTGATTTAAATATAGTGCATGTATAATTGACTGCATATACCAGATCAGATTGCACTACCAGTAAAAAAAACCTCTATTTGATATTGCTCTCTCTCTCTCGCTCTCTCTCGCTCTCTCTCGCTCTCTCTTGCTCTCTCTCTCTCTCTCTCTCTCTCTCTCGCTCTCTCTCTCTCTCTCTCTCTCTCTCTCTCTCTCTCTTGCTCTCTCTTGCTCTCTCGCTCTCTCGGTAATAGTGTCCATAAAATTTATAGAGTTGAAGAGTGTTTCTGACAGGTGCGGGGGGGGGTTAAGCTAACCGTGTTCAGTCAAGAGAAGGACATGTATGTCAAGGATGGACATATATGACATTATGCACGTAATAAGGTACCTTTACTCCTCTTATATCACAATAATTTGCCAATGATTCATTTTTAGTTATTTATTAAAGAATGATAAGGTACATCTGTTTATAGTTACAGATGTGGAACGCCCACATCCCAAGATAGTTCCTGTTATCACTGAAACAGATATAAACAGACACCTCTCCTGAAGTTAATTTGGACAAGAAGTGTAGTTTTGTCATGTTACAGAGAATAGTACTGCATAGTCCTCTGTCCTGAAGACTTTCTCATGTCTGAAAAGTTCAAGTTTTACCTTTTGACTGTTACAAAGCTCTGACACTGGAGACTCCATAAATGTGAAATAAACATCTACCTCAACATCAACCATATTACTAATTCTACATGCGGGTTTAAATCTGTTTATGTGGAGAGTCCACCATACAATTTCCTGTGAATATGCCAATGAGCTGTTTCTCTAGGCAGTGAGCACATTAATATACTAAACCTGGGATTTGAATTACAACCAGCACTACTGTGAGAGCTGCTGTTATAGAAAATGAATCAACACCAATCAGAGTCGATAATTCAACAGCACTGTGGTTTAAAAAACATTTCTTTATTACATTGGTCTTCAGTTTTAGTTTACAGGTTCATGCTGGAAGCACATTTGTTCCACGTTTACACCACATATCATTTTAGAAATGTTCCCATGACCATTTTAGGATTACTTTAAGATGTACTGTTGCTCAATAGCACAAGGTTGGAAGCAGTTCATTTTATCCAGCTGAGGATGTTTTTGACCTGCATGATCATGTTGACATTGTTAGTTTATGGCACCAGAGCCAAGAACTGATACCATTTTTTTTTTAAATAAATAAAAGACTGCTTAAAATTGTGACCAAGCATGGAGTATGTTCCATTTGGATGCATTTGGGTTTCTTTCTTTATCTGTGTTGGAATGTTTGACATGAGACATCCCAGACAGCACATGGATGAAAGATGAAAGATGCAAAAACTCTCTCATGAGAGATTAAATACTTTTTTTCTTTCCATTCCATCTTTTTCTCGTCTACTTATACCTTGGTGATTCTTGCACAGGTGAAGTCTCAGAGGATTCATCATTCAGAACAACTCTGACTAAAGACATAACATTTTACATTGATAGAAGACCTGTTCAGCAGTTTCTTTGTAAGTCCTTAATAATTAAACAGAGACCAAACTTGTGCAATTGTTGTATGTTATCACGAATCAGGACACTGGTGTGGTGATGCTTCACTTAGCATGCTCTGTGGTGGCAGGCAGGAAGTAGATGATTGGATACAGGATTATCTCCATGTTAGCGGGTGTGAAGGCTCCGAGATCAAATACGCAGGATGGATGTGAATGAACCTGTGTAGTAAAGCAGTCAGAACAAATCCCAGCAGGCATGTAAGGGTTCCTGGATCTGAGCTCCTGTCATGTTGATGGTAGAATATTGCCAAAGGTTTGGCTTCCACTGTGCAGATGATAGGAATTACTTTCACTCTCTAGCTCTCTCTCTGTCTCTCACTGTCTCTCTCTGTGTGTGAGAGAGAAAGAGAGAGAGACAGAGAGAAAGAGAGGAAGCGTCTTCAGGTTTATCTGATGATTCTTATCTACACATTCTTTAACACCAACTTAAATGCAATTACATCATGCTGAAACATGACTAGAGTGTCTGTTGGCCAAATATTGAATTTCACTGGACCAGAGACAGCTTAGCCAAACAGGAATCCTCCAGACAGTCCCCTATAGAACAAGAGGTGATAGAACTAGTGTGTTTAACTACAGACTACAAGGTTTGAGAAAAAACTGACCAATCACAGAGAGCTACAGTGCTTGTAACAGGGAATCTAAGCTGTCATAAGGACACAACCAGATTCCGGCCCTAATGTTACTGGATAAAGGCAGGACAGGTGTAAACTCATTGTGTACTTTGTTTAGAGAAATCCAGGAATCATAAATGGTGTCTATGTTGGGGGTCAGAACAGCTAAAATGAAGATACATTAGAACAAGTCATCACAGTTCAGACTTAGTAACAAATGCATGATTAAAGTTTTGCAAAGATACCATGACACAAAAGGGTAGAAATAGGCAAACTAATCAAGGACAAAATACAGAACTGTCATGGTAGTACCACTGGGCACAGAACTGCACTACGCATCAGCATGTCACTAGTTTTCAATTGTTTTTGTGTGTGCCACAACATCTCTTGTAGTCTCTATGTATTTGCTTTGTATCCACAGTTAATGTTTCTTGGTTTCACAGGTTTTTTAGTTGTTTTGTTTGTACTTTATACCATAAATTATCCGCATTTGCATCTGCCTCCTCTAACACTCCCTGACAAGAACAGGTGAACACAATAGGGCAACAAATCAATGATAGGACAGGGACAGAGACAGGACCAAAACAGAATCAACAGCACATGGCGATATAAATATAAGCACATGATGTGGCACATTTCTATATTACGCTGGCAACACTGAGGAGAAAAAAAAGAAATGCATTCTCTATCCAGTGACAAAAACAAAAGAGTCAAAAAGCTGCTTGGCCTGACTCTATATCTGACCAATCCAAGTTAGTAAACTACTTGCTGAGTATCTACAAGCCTGTTTATGCAACCCTAACATAATAAAGGGCTTTGAGATGTTAGTCATGGTTCACAATAAGCCCCTATTCACACCACTAAATAGATTAACTGAAGACACAGTCTCACCAGCTCTTTATCAGACTTTGACAACCATAGAGAAGAAGAAAAACTCCATGACCACGATTGAGAAACACTGTTCTAACTCATCTGTTTCAGCTCATGAAGGATTTGTAAATGAAGCATTGTGTTGGAACAGGTGCATTAAATAAAAAAAAAAAAAAAAAAACGTTTTAAATGGTTCACCGTATGAGGACTGGTATTTGGGAACCACAGTCACAAATATATTTAGGGAGAAAAAAAGCTGTGTGTTTTTGTTCGACCACTATGTGGGCAAAGGAAGGACTAGTTCAGGAACAGTGGTTAACAGCACAGCTGTGCCACCCCATAATTACAAAGGCCTGTGTGTGTGTGTGTGTGTGTGTGTGTGTGTGTGTGTGTGTGGGATTGTTGGATTGCTTGGCTGGTTATAAGAGTTAATGTTTGGAAGAAATGATGGGAAAGATGTTTGTGTGTAATGTAAGTCTTAATTAGTGTTAATTATTGTATACTTGGTATATTAATAAACAAAACATGCATTAAACAGTAAGTAGATTTGCATGCAAACACATTGTAAATATAAAAAAATACATGATTAAAAAAATCAAACCACAGTGTGTGCAATGTTCTAAATATTTACCCAGTTTCATAGCTAGAAGCCCAAAAGAGACCGGTATAGCATGTAGCTCATGCATGTAGCTCAACAGTTAGAGTTCTCCTCCAAGTGTGTTTAGCTCCGCTATTATGTTTCCTAAGCAGCAGTTATTGGCTTTGTGTGTCTGAGAGAAATCACGTGCTTGTCCGAACCACTAGATTGATTGTCATGAGATGGGGAAACCCAGCTACTGGGTGGGATTCGAATATGACATAATTGGGAAAACTTTGGTTAAAAAAGAAAGAAAATGCAGACAGAAGAAAAAACGTGTGCTTTACCAACCTTTCAACAGGATTCCTGTGTCAAAGCAGAAAATCTCTAATGAAAGCGTGGCAGAAGCACGTGCATATAATTACCCTGTTTGTGCTGTCCACCCTGCCACAAGCATTTAATCAGGAGCTTCCCTATTCTAGCAACTCTTCCAGTGTCCCACCTCCACCCCATAATTTTACTTCACTCTATGTTAATATCTGGGTTTGCATTTTCTCCAAATTTGGACTTATGCACTTATACTGTGTGCTCGAAGCCATAATCACAGTCCTGTATAGAGCCTCAATTCTCCATTTTCCGAGAGAATTCAGATGAATGTTTTAGATAATAATGCACATGACTGCGTAGCACATCACCTATTGAGTCACTTGTTTTGTCTATATACATGTGTCTTTAACGCATTTTTTGGTGATCTCCCTCAGCCACAGTCTGTGTCTCATCACCTTGGCTGTCTTTATTCCCACTTATTCCCATTGCCAGCTATTGACTCACTTCCAAACTGTAAATCACAGCAGTAGAACCATATATACTGAGTGCTGTCTGTGTCTTTGGGCTTCCATCTCATAAATGGCCACAATGACACCCTCTTTTAGCCCACGGGCCCACTCCCATTGGGTCCAGCCACACTGACATCACTGCGGTGAAAGTGTACGTGTGTGTGTGTGTGTGTGTGTGTGTGTGTGTGTGTATGGCCAGGTTCTGGGCTTACTGTCCTTGAAGTGAATCCATTTATACAGTAAAGACCATAATGGCTTTCTCCTTCTCCTTTTCTTTTTCTCCCACTGTTTAAGTGTTGTCTCAGCCACTCTCTCATTACGTCCTCCTTTCCACGTTCTCAATTTCTCATCTGCTGTCCGTTTCTACCCCCCTCCTCTTCTATCTCTTGTACCTTGGAGGGCTCCAATTATTCCCTTTCCAATTATTTCCTTTCTATCAGAAGCTAACGTTTGGCCCTTTATTTCATTACAGATCAATGACTTCACACTTATAATTAAGCAATCAGTCTCAGACTAAAGCAATAGAGCAGGGAAATTTTGTGCTTCACTTAGACAATTTGGGGGGGGGGGGGGGCGTTCTGGTGGTTTTATGATGGTCACAGGGTGTTCTTTGAAAGAAATGTGTAACCTCTTTGTAAGTTTTTTGTTTTCTTGAGATTATTATAACTTTATGAGGTGACAGAGTGATGTCTTATTTCCAGACAGGAGTTTGGTTGTGGAAACATCTGAACTCATTAGTCTGTAACACTCATTAGCCTACAGTAACAGAGAAAACTACCCAGGAAACAAGTGAAACCATAGTCTATACTGAGATCAATGCCTTAATATTGGTACATAAAAATGAGCAGTATTGTGTTGTTTTGTTTTTAGTTCACAAGCTGGTATTAACCGATGCACATTTCTGCAGCAAATTCTGCGGAACTCACGTCTGAATGCCACAAAGGTCATCTTCCTCATCACAGACGGCTACTCGAACGGTGGGGATCCTCGGCCAGTAGCAGCAGTGCTGCGCAGGAGTGGTGTAGAGATCTTCACCCTGGGCATCTGGCAGGGAAATATCCGTGAGCTTCATGACATGGCATCACACCCCAAAGATCAACACTGCTACTTTGTGCACAACTTTGCTGAATTTGAAGCTCTTGCACGTCATGCTCTTCATGAAGGTGAGACATGAAATTAGCTGATGATGCAATTCACAATATTTGGAGGTTTTTTTCAGTAGGCTGTGATATCCTTGAGTATTTCTTGCAAATAAATCTTATTTACCACCAAATTTTCACATTTTTACACATAAGGTAATAATAACAATTTTACACATAAGGTAATAATAACAGCAGTAATTGTAAATGTGTAAGGAAAGGAGAGTAAAATGACGGTTTAAATGCACAGAAGGAGAGTTTAATAATCAGATTATTAAAGATATTTGAAGATATTTGAAAATAAACCTGGCAGTGAACACCAGCTCCTCATACATGGCTTGTTTAAAAAAAAAAAAAAACCTTATTCATTTGTTCCCTTTTTTAAATGATGTACTTAAACATTAACCAGGATACAATAATACATCATGTCTTATTTTTCTTATTAAGAAGACTAAATGATAATGATATGAATGAAAATAATAATAAATTAATAGGCAAATATAAAGTATACAACTTATCCAAAATAAATATGTAGGTTCCATATTTACCACAGGTTAGCATGGCAGGTTAAAACAATATTTATCTGTCAGGTGTACAAACATACTACTTACAATGCCCTCCACTAATATTGGCACCACTGGTAAATATGAGCAAAGAAGGCTGTGAAAAATGTTATTTATTGTTTAACTCGATCTTTTGTTAAAAAAAAAAAAAATCACAAAAATACTCTGCTCTTATGAATATCAAACAATTGCAAACAAAACACAGGTTTATCAAAGTGTGTGTGTGTATATATATATATATATATATATATATATATATATATATATATATCGTTAAATATAGTTGTGCAACAATTATGAATTCATTACGAATTCAGCACCAATATGAATTCTTATGAGAAAAATATATTTGAAGTATATTCCCATTGATATTTAACATTTTTATTACACCTGTGTGACTAGGAACAGTAAATTGTTCAACTATGAATTCCTGTTCCACAGGGCTATAAATATGAGGAAACACATAGGCCAAATTCCATTAATCATTCATAACAATGGGTAAGACCAAGGAATACGGCTGCGATGTGCTGCAAAAAGGTTGTTGAGCTCCACAAAATGGAAGTGTCTATAAGAAAATAGCAGAAGCATTGAAAATGCCCATTTCCACCATCAGGGCAATAATTAAGAAGTTCCAGTCAACTGGAAATGTTATGAATCAACCTGGAATTGGATGTTTGTCTATATCGTCTCAATGCACTGTGAAGAGGACGGTTCGAGTGATCAAAAAATCTCCAAAGATCACAGCTGGAGAATTGCAGAGGTTAGTTGCGCCTTGGGCTCAGAAAGTCTCCAAAACTACAATCCGAAGTCACCTCCATCACCACAAGAAAAAAGCCTCTACTCTCATCCAAAAACAAACTCGAGCGTCTTCAGTTTGCCAGACACTACTGGAACTTCAAATGGGATCGGATTCTATGGTCAGATGAAACCAAAATAGAGCTTTTTGGCAATAAACACCAGAGGTGGTTTTAGAGCACACAGAGAGGTAGCCATATGGAAAAGTACCTCATGCCCACGGTTAAATATGGTGGTGGCTCTTTAATGTTTGGGGCTGTTTTTCTGCCAGAGGACCTGGCCATTTAGTTAGGATACTTGGCATCATGGACTCTATCAAATATCAACAGATATTAAATGAAAACCTGACTGCCTCTGCCAGAAATCTTAAAATGGGCCATGATTGAATCTTCCAGCAACACAATGATCCAAAACATACAACAAATTCAAAAATGGTTTACTGACCACAAAATCAAGGTCCTGCCATGGCCACCCCAGTCCCCTGACTTGAAACCCATAGAAAACCTGGGGGGTGAACTGAAGAGGAGAGTCCACCAGCGTGGACCTCGAAATTTGAAGGATCTGGAGAGAATCTGTTTCAGATCCATTGCCATGAATTCTCCAACCTCATCAGGCATTATAGGAGAAGACTCAGAGCTGTTATCTTCTCAAAGAGAGGTAACACAAAGTATTGACTAAAAGGGTGCCAATAATTGTAGCACACATATATTTAACAAAGTTTTTTTTTATATATAAACCTGTGTTTTGTTTGCAATTGTTTGATATCCATGAGAGCAGAGTATTTTTGTGAATTTTTTTTTTAAATAAAAGATCAAAAGATTAAATAATAAAGACAATTTTTCACAGCCTTCTTTGCTCATATTTACCAAGGGTGCCAATATTACTGGAGGGCATTGTACTTCTAGGCATATTATTTAAAAAAGGGCAATGTTTTACATTAATGTTTATCCTAACTTACATTTACATGTAGGTGTACAGCACTTAGTGGAGTCACTGATAGAACTACATTGAAGTCTATGTCAAGAAACAATATCTTCATGCTAGTACAAATAGTCTATGGGTTAAGACTATCAAAGATAAAACCTTAATTAACGATAATTAAATTTTTGCTAATGTAATAAAATTTTTGCTCATTTATATGGAGTCATGGATTGAATAAACATTCATAAATACAGGTGTACTTTGGTAAAATTTAAGCAAATATCAATTAATATGTCTATTACTTATGTTAATGTTAACTAATACAGAATATATATTAGTTAAGGAAGCCTTTAATGTTTGCATTACCAAAAAAAAAAAAAAAAAAAAGGCTAAATCATGGGTTGTTAAAGTGTAGAACCCTACAACAGAGGGTTTCCCATTAATATTCATTTCATATTCATTTAGGAATCCCTTGCTTGAGGAACTATTTGTTTCTAAGAGTGGACATGACTTTTTCCAAGCATTGTTTTTAAACTTTGTTGTTGTTTTTTAATCATTTTTAATCGTACCAGCAAAAATTTTAGGAATTGAATCCAATCCTGTAACAAATAGAAAAGTTTACAATTTGGACTTGGACTTTTTGTTAACTGGAAATGTTTGCATATAGAGAGACTTGGTTGTAATTTTTGTTAGGATCGATTTTTATTATATTTAAACTTGATACTTTATAATATTTGCAATGAATCGGTGTGGGTTCTGTGCTTGTTGTGTTGTTAGCTAATTATTTTTACTGTGCTTTTTAAGTTAAAACAAAGTTTTAACAAGCATCTTAAAGCTGAGTAGTAAAACGTATTAGTATCATGCTATCTCGAATAGTGTGATAAGTTCCAGCTGGAATGTCTGAGTTCTGAATGAATTGACGGAATTTATTTCATACCTGAACGTTGCTGTTAATGTGCCATTCCACAATATTTACCTAAAACTTTGCTTGGATAAGGTGCAGGGAACAAAATTACATTCCTTTAAAATGGTGTCATCTGTGTCTGTGTTGATTTCTCGTCTCTGTTTTTGGCCACGATGCTTGATCTTGCTCTGGAGCGATGTTTTTAAATGTTTTTTTTTCCCCTACCAAATCTTCTTGTTTCTAATAGTAACCCCAATATAATACAAAACCTGCTGGAATGAATCATAATGTTAGTGTTCCTGCATGTGCTGGACCTCCATTTGGAGAACCTTCCCAGTTTAGTCTATGAGGCCCACTGGCCAAGTAAACACGTTCTATCTACAAAAATATGAAATCCATCATCCAGCCACAGCCAACCATGCAGGAGAGATCATAAAGAGCCACTAAGGATCTGTGTGAAGAAGTGATCTTCGTGAGCGTAGATAAGAGGCTGGCTTGTGGCATGACGAGTTATTCTCCCACTGCGATATTCTGTCTTCAGCCATGCAGCTTGGCTTCAGAGTGTGTGCTAACATCTGGAGGCCGATCCATTTTTGTTTGCTCTGCATATAAGGAGACAAAGATGCTTCTGCCAGTACTTTGGATTTCATTTTCATTGTTGTTCACACACATGCACGCACACACACACACACACACACACACACAATCTGAGTTCTGAGAGTTCTTAAAACCACAACTATCTTGTTGTATTCTGCCAGTACAAAATGAAATGTTCTTATCTTCATACTGTCCTTTCCCTTCCTTTCTCTCTCTCTCTCTCTCTCTCTCTCTCTCTCAGACTTGCCTTCGGGTGGTTACATCCAGGATGACATGTCCTATTGCTCCTCTCTGTGTGTGGACGGGAGGGACTGCTGTGACTTGATGGCCAGCTGTAAGTGTGGGACACACACTGGCCAGTATGACTGTGTGTGTGAGAAAGGACATTATGGCAAAGGTCTGCAACTGGAATGCACAGGTGAGTCCACACCAAAACACCCAAACACATTCAGTGTGGGATGCCGGACTGCAAGTGTTAGAAAAGAGACGTGATACATAAGTAAAAGTATGGGGAAGTGTGTTAAAACCTTGTTGAATTAAAAGTGGAAGTAAAAAATGAAATCACTGTAAATCAAGGCTTACGTTCCCTCATGTTCCCTCATGCAATCTGTGATCGGTTAACAACCCGACGCTTAGTAGTGCCTACTCAGCGTGACTCAAGGTCCCTTTCCAGAACCTTCACACTATCTGTCCCTCAGTGGTGGAATGAATTTCCAACCTCAATCCGGACCACAGAATCTGTCACTATCTTCAAAAAACAGCTAAACACCCACCTCTTCCGTGAACACATAACCAACCCATAAATATCCAACCCCACATTATTTACAAAAAAAGAATTACTCTGGCTCGTACACCTCTACTCTGTGCTCTTTGCTTTTCTAGAACTCAATTAATGGATCTTGTATGGTTGCACTACTTGTATTGTTTTCCACTTGATATATCACATTGCTTGTATTTCCTCATTTGTATAAAAGCATCTGCTAAATTAATAAATATAAATGTAAACCATATTAGATTTTGTTTCACCTTTAATGTGATATAGCAACCAACAAAATTCAAGTGAAAATCAAATAGAAACATTCTATGGGGAAAAAAGGAATAAAAAAAAACTTTGAATAAACTGTGTGAAAGTGTGTACACCCCTTAACTAATGTTAAAGGACATTTTGCTTGTAACACAAGAGTATACCAACTTGCTTTTTCAATTTTATTGTACTGTTCCTTGCAAAAATGCTTCAGATCCATCCAATTGTGAGCGGATTTCCTGTGCACAGCGCTCTTCAAGTCATTCCAATGGTTTTTGGAATGGAAGTTGAAATTTTCCGTCATTCTCAGCTGTCTAACAGAAGCCTGCAGGTTTTGTGGTATTTGGATCTATGCGTTTTTCCCTCTGCGTTGACTAGAGCCCCAGTCCCAGCTGAGGAGAAGCTGCCCGGTGGTATGATGCTGCCATCACCATGCTTCACCATGTGTATGGTGTTTATTGGGTGATAAGCTGTCTTGTTTATGCACCAAACATACTTTATGCATACAAACATGCCCAAAAAGTTCTACCCTGGTCTCATTAGACCATAACACAATTTGCCACATAGTTTGGCAAAATTTAGTCAGCCTTGGATGGGGGTTTTTTTCCAATTAAAAAAAGGTTGGGAAATGATTTTACAGGGGTGTGTACACTTTTATATACACTGTAAGTATTCAGAAGTAGCAAGTGAATGACTTTTACTGAAAATATCATTCTTTTTCTCATTCTTACAATTCATCTCAAATTATATGACTCACTTAATATGAACCTTTTCTTGCACTTTCATTCATATAATATTAAACGAAATGTGTGTTATGAGAAGTGTTTGTATGGATTTGATTTCCTGTTTTAAAAGTCGTTATTAAATTAAGTTCAAATGCACAGGAACGTGTGTATTGTATTGGTAGCCGGGTTAAAGGAATGGAACTGTTTAAGATGCATAATGAACTTGTACTTGGAAGATTAAGTATAATGTATAGTATAATTATATATATACATATAGTATTTTTTTTTCATTGAGTTGAAATATTAATATTTAGATATGCTCAGGTTACATAAAAACAATTATAATTAGGTATAATAACAAGTATAAGTACAATTACTTATACATTTGTACAGTCATTCCAACTAAAGATTACTTCAGAGTCAATGTCACAATCACCATTTTAGTTTTTCTCGTATAATTTTTCCAAAACATCATATGAGTAATTTCTTAATGTACTATAAGGAACTGTAAGGTCATGGAGGGGTTTTTTTGTTGTTGTTTTTTAAATTTATTTATAATTTGTCCCAGTCAATTTTTTTGGCAGTTTTGGCAATCATACAGCTAAATGAGGAGAAAACACAAAAGACACAAAGAAACTCATACTGTGCCACTGAAAACGAATCAGGAAATGAATACAGTGTAGTGAAATGAAAGGGCTACATTCTGTAAATGCACACAGGAAGAGAACAGAGGCCCAGAGCTCCGCTTTACTGCATACAGAATGAACGAAGGCTTGTTGATGGTGGTTTGCTTTTAATGTGTCCACAAAGAGATATCTTCTTCCACTCTCTATTGGTTCCTCTCTCGTTCTCTCCTTGATTTTTGTGCTGCTCTATCACTCAGCTGAAATGGAGGCACTAATGTGTTAACAGTCTGTTATGAGTCACGCTGTTAGTTATTATGAGCAGATACACACTGTTCTCAATGAATCAAGCGTAAATGCTAACTTCTTTCACTGTTTTTAGGCACATATCTCTTCCATAAAAGCATGTCGTAATTGGAGAAACTTACCAAATCTGTGTTAACTCCTTTTCATTATGGTGATTTTCCCTTTCTGTCTAAAGCAAACAATGGGAACAATGGGCCTCTTTGCTCTTAAACCAAAGCTAAAATGCCACTAATAAGGGAAAATCTTAAATAATCTTAAATACTATAATGAGCAATAAACAGTAATAATTGAAACAAATAGCATTGGCTTTTTTTTAAAAAAAAATTGTAGTCTCAGGTACAATGTGTGCAGTTCTATAGGGAAATTAGCCGGTAAGTGTTCCTGAGCATTTTACAGAACCAGCTACAGTTCTTCTGGAGATTTTGACTTCTGTACTTGTTACTTATTCTTGCAGCAAAACCCAGCAGCCTTCATTATGTTTTTTTTTTTTTTGTCTGAAAAGCGTCTGTAATAAATGCAGACTGATCCATTATCCGACTGTAACCTCTCCCAAATACATAAGAAACATGATCCAGTGTCTGAGCTTGTGGTGGCTTTGGAGAATGTTGGCTGCTACCAGAGAAAACAAACAAGATATTTAGGTGATAACCACAATACAGCTATATTATTTTCAAATTAGTGGTGAGTGTGGTCGGCTAGCGCTCTTACCACCCATGTGCCGCTTTTGGCATCAAAGTTACCATAAACATTCATGGTATTAAAGTGTGATTAGATGGCGTCAAGACAACGGCACACCCCTTAACAAGGCAGTATAACGGTTTAATTTATGACCGACGGATTAATAGTGATGTAATGCAGACAGAGAGATGGGGCGAGCCTTCGGTATGGTGGACACTGGAAAAGGCTCAGACTCCTGTAATGTCTGAGCCTAAGCAGGTTATGTATCTGATTTGCTTATTTAGCAGCTTTTCTCAGCTGTACACTTTGTACACTGTCTGGTCTTCTGCAGTCTACTTCATAAGCAAAGATTTAAATAGCTGGTTCTGGGTTAGGATTTTCACAACACCATAAAGGAACTAGGCATAGATCTAGATCAATCTTTCGTGGGCTGTAAAACCTGATCCAGGGAAAATAACCACCATGACTGCGAGCATGATCAGAGTTTTATACCTTCCTGTGTTGTGTGCTGATCATTAGGATTAGCGCTACAGAGTGTGTGTTTCACCCAGGGGAGTGAAAAGTTATAGTCTCAATAAAAAACCGTTGAGCCGCAATCATTGTTTTATTGAAGGTGATTCTCCAAACAAGGAAAGGTCTTCAGAACGTTATATACTTTCCGGATGTACCACACAGACTGTTGACCTGAAAAGTGCTTAAATAATGAAAACAGCTTCCCAGGCGTGTTTTTTTTCTCCTCTCAGAATTTAATAACGTGGCAGCTATTGTGTAACATTGTGTAACACAGGAAGTAGATTCAGATAAAACTGGGAGAAAGAAAATGTTTCATGTGCACTGATCATTTCCACTGCTAGTTTAAAATGCACTCCCTCATAGGTGGATGATTCAGTGACCCAGGATCCCTGAACAAGCAGATTGTATGTCTGGGCTATTCGTTTTTTATTTCTACTTTCGGAATGTACAAGTATATTCAACAACCAGAAAAACAATGAAAAATAATCTTTCATTCCTATTGCTGTTTTGCTGCAATCGATATTGCAAGCTACTCATTCTGACTTGTACTACCTGCTAAACTACACACATCGTCCACGTGCCATGTGTGTGATGGTAGAATGTGTTTTACTAGGTGGATATTCATGAATATGAAGAGAATGGGTGGGGATTGCTAAACTAAACACAGAAACAGCATGATACAAAGACAAACTAAGGACGCACTAATAGCAAACAGGCGAACAAAATGGGTAACAGACCAATGACATGACAGGGGCGGAGACAGGACAAAACCAACACAAAGGCACAGCAAACAAAATAAAGCTCTGAGCTACACTGTATGTTGAGAGGGGGAATTAAACATACTGAGAGTAAATAAACCCACTAGCCAAATGCACATTTGTTACTTATAATATGATGCAAGAAGACCACAGCTCATAACCAAAACAAACTGACAACGACGTAGGGCCTGTTCACACTGTTTTTCGCCATGTTTTTTGGTGTTCAAACCCGGGCGTTAAACTCAGGCGGCATGCTGAATGAAAGTGCAAATTCACTCCCTGACAGTAGATGGCGCTTATTGAAAAGCAGAATTACCCCGGTACCCAAGGTGCGCTGCACAACTTTCCGTTTCTGACACCCGCTCATCAATGAGAAGAAGAAGAGAGCCAGTATTTACGTCTTTAAGCCGTTCACACACTTTTTTGCGAGTTGGTTAAAGCACATATGCACTTGTGAAATGTAAGGTATTTGGTGATTTGGCCGCTGCAACAAATACTTCTTTAAAGCTAAACCCTTAAAGTTCTCATTTTAAATGCCCAAAAATGTTAACGTTCCTGCAAACTGATGAAGTGTGGACTATGAATAGTCTTTTTTTCATGTGTGTAGGCAGAAGGATTTATTAGCAGTGAGCAGTTTATTTCAGATATATCCCTTATGCACTCTCACTAAAATGGTGGGTGCTGGAATCTTCTTCATCTTCTTTTTCAGCTTCTTCGTCGGTAAGACAGGTTTGTACTTGAGCGCCATCAAGTGGTACTTTTATATTACTTCAGCGGCTCCGGGCATGTGAACAAAAGCACAAATCTCATTGGTCGGCCAGTTTTTGACGTGGCGCATCAAAAATAATAATAATAATAATAACCCCTCGACGTTGAAAAAATTTGACGCTTTGACGCCACGCGTTTTACGCCTGGGTCCGAACACTTTCACAGACAGCTATTGGGGCGTTAATCGGATCGTTTTTTCGCGCTATGAAAATCGTCCCAGTGTGAACAGGGCTTTACTGACTGTTTGTCAATGGCGCAAATATGATGTGCTACATGAAAACCTTTATTCAATTCAATTCAATTTTATTTGTCTAGCACTTTTTACAATGGACATTATCTCAAAGCAGCTTTAGAGAAATATATAAACACAGGATACAGATTTTAAACGTTTGAATTTTTCACAATTGAGAAAACCAGTGGCGACGGTGGCGAGGAAAAACTCCCTAAGATGTTAAGAGGAAGAAACCTTTATCAGGATAGGATAAGGACTATGGCTAGACAGACATCATCTTCCAGGGACCTCATAAATTCTTTCAAATCCTTACCCTGCATTAATGCACTTATCTAGCTGACTGGCTCACCATACGTTATTGCATTATGTTAGCTTCCACTTTTTAGCCTAGTCAATTAGGTTTCTTTTCAACTTTCCATAGAACTGCACATTTAATTTAATCACATTTAATTAACAGCTTTTAATTTCCTGATGTAGCTAATGAATTCATGATTTGTGCACCGCTGCTCCCTATTTTGGAACAAAACGAGGATGGAGCTAGTGTTTTATGAGAGTGGACATGGACAGCATGTAGAGGAGGAGGATTGTGAAGCCTCCTGAGATCGTTTTCTGAGCACATGTCCATATTTACTCTTGCTTTATGCCCTGACTGTCAAAGCAAATCTTGACACGAGGTCCTGAACAACTTTATCTACTGCCTAATAGTTCATCACCTCTCATGTGTACAGCCTCTGTGACACGTGGCATCTGTCGTATGATCGACGGGTTACTGTCTTTGGGGTCAGAGGTCAGAGAGGGGCTGCTGCTTCATTTCCTCAAAGGATAGCCTGTAAATATTTACTCTCACCCAAACCACCCCATACACCCATAAATCCAGCCAGAGCACAGGAAGGACAGAGTGGAGAAAGGGGGAAGAATTTGGGGAATGTTACAAATAAGTTGTGTCTTCTGCATCACTGCCAATCTTCCTGCTCTCCTAACCGTCTCCCTACCTTCGTTATTTACTTCCTCCTGTACAGGGGAAACTAAACCACATCCCATCTACACAACCCACAGGAAACTTTATAACCACAGGAACTTTTCAGAAACCCAGGAAACATTGTAGTAATTCAGAATCTTTATAACTCAGGAACTTTTTTTGTTCCTGGCCTGGTCCAATTTCACTTCCTGCTCCAGATTAGGTACATCTCCACAAATCAAGATCTATTCAGGTAGACCATGTTGAACTGAACATTGTTGATTGGTCAAAACTTACCTTCATAGATTTACCAACCTTTTTACATGGCAGGCAAAGAATTGGACAATTTAGAGATGCCAATCAGACACGTCAACACATGTCTTTGGACTGGAGAAGGAAACCGACATTCCCGGAGGAAACCCCCAAAGCACAGGGAGAACATGCAAATTCCTCACTCACAGGGTGGAGGTGGGATTCGAACCCCCAGTGCATGAGGCAAACTTGCTAACCACTAAGCCACCATTCCCTCACAAAATGACCAGCAAAGCATCATTTTTCCTTCATGCTTTTGCTTTTGTACAACTGACAGATCAGAACATGCTTCTATCGGTGAGACACTCATAACAGCCAGGATAGACTTCTGCTTAGATCTTTCTGCACGTGTAGCTCACTTTCTGCTGCTGGAGAAGGTCCCAACTGGACACTCTATACATTTGCTCTCACCAAAAACAGCTTGTCCATGTCCTAGCCCTTGCCTCAGTAGATAATCCGACATGAATACTGAACATTTTTACCTAAGAGCTGCTGACGTAATCATATAGATTCTCTTATGCTTGTCCCAGGAATCCTATTCCTAATATACTCATACTGAACATCCTTTTAACACACTTAGTACTGTTTGTCTTTACTCTTCTACACCTGTGCACTGAGATGATTTATAATCACACCGTCTTCCATCCAGAAGAGGATGGGTTCCATTTTGAATTTGGTTCCTCTCAAGATTTCTTCCTCATGTCATCTCAGGGAGTTTTTCCTTGTTACTGTGGCCTCTGGGGTTTTCATTACAAATCTAAATCTCTATCAAGATTTCTGTTAAATCTGATTTGTAACAATGCATATAGAATCTTTAAATAACAGTCATGGTTCTTACAGCATGGCGGAAATGCAAACCAGAAAACTGTTCTGTAACGAGGTAGTTCTTGGTCAAGATAGTTTTGAGACTCTTCAGTTCCTTAAAGAGTTCTCCGAGCACTGGTTCATCTCCCTGAGCCCCGGGCACCTCAGTCACGCTTATTACTGAATACAGCAATGCTTTAGAACAGTGTAAATCTGACAGCCTAGTAAACACTGAGGTCTTGGTCTCTTGAGTGTTTTGATCAACCAAGCTGCTAAAGCTTTTATGTGTTACACACTGAATATTGCCAGTAATCGATACAGCAGGAGGATTACCTCCAGTGTCGATCCCATCTCTGAGGCATTACATAATGTGTAATACCTGGTTAAATCATCTTCCCAGTATTAAGGAGTTTCTCTTTATCTCTCATGCGTCAAATAAAAGAACACAGTGAAGGTCTTTCCATACTGGAGTTTTAGGGAAACCCAACATTTCTTTCCGTCCTTCCCCAACTCACTTTTCTTTCCTTATATACCGTATACTGTTTTTGTTTTTTTTAATGAACCATCATGCTGTTTTTTCCCCACACTATCAACTGCTGTGTCTCTCATTTTGAGTCCTACCTGCTGTGCAAACTGCTGCCTCTCTTTCTTCTGTCTTATTCAGTAAAACACTACAAGCTGATCAGGTCATCACTCCTGCAGCTCTGTTGTAGCCATGATCTCATATATATTCCAGTGAAGACGTGTACAGTGTTTTTGGCATGGATATAAGAGGCTGAGAGGATCCAGCTTGGGCCCCTGGATCTGGAATAGCATTTATTTGAGAGCTTTATCCTCCTAAACACTACAAAGGCAACAAAGCAGAAAAATTTATGAATTTATCTGAAAGTTATCCTGCTCTTAAAAATCTGTTTTTCAAATGATAATTCATAAAGAGTAAGTGGTTGCTCATTGGTTAAGATGTTGTGCTACTGACTGGATGGTTGTGAGTTCAAACCTCAGCACTACCAAGCTGCCACTGTTGGGCCCTTGGGCAAGGCCCTTAACCTTCAATTGCTCAGTTGTATAAATCAGATAAAGGTAAGTCACTGGGCAGTGGTGGCTCAGTGGTTAAAGGTTCTGGGTTACTGATCAGACGGTCAGGAGTTCAAGTACCCAGCACTGTCAAGCTACCACTGTTGGGCCCTTGGGTAAGGCCCTTAACCTTCAATTGCTCAGGTGTATAAACGAGATAAATGTAAGTCACTCTGGATAAGTGCGTCTGGCAAATACTATAGATTTAAAAGGTAAAACAACATGATACATTTATATTTAAGCTCAGTTTATGCTGAGTTCACAAAATAAGCTCCATGTCTTTGAACCAACATAATGTCTTATTTGAACATTATGGAGGAAGTGGTAAACCTGAACCTTTGGCCACAGAACCTGGTTGTTATGGTATATTTTGGCTTCTGTTATATTAATAATATGCGTATATGATGATGCGGACCAAGATTTCCACACTGAAATCCCATTAGTGTCTATGTGTGACAAATATAAGCTAGTTTACTAGTAGTTAACTTTCTAGCTAGCAATGTGCTAACGTTAGTTACAGAACATTACTGCACAGTTATACAGTAGCAGTAAGCAATGTCAATAAAACACAAGACTCTTAGAAGAATAAACTGAAATTCAAACAGATACGTAATTAAACACAAAGTATAGCACTGATTAAAGCGCAAATGTCATTTGAGTACCTGATATGAAAACAACTTTACTGTAGCAATACTAATCCATTATTTAAAAAAAAAAAAAAAAAAAAAACAATTACATTATAGTTAAACATTGAGCCATCATTTTGAGAAAGTTGAATAAAATAATGTTTTAAACAGGATTCCACACATTTAATACCTGTCCTTTGGTCGTATTAATTCGCATACATCTTTGCTGTCTCCAAAATGAGTTTTGGGCTGCATTAAATCCCACTGCAGACGTGCTGTATTTGACACGTTTTTAATACTGTAGAAATGTCCCGAATGACATATTCATTATTAAACACACAACACGTGAAAGATTCACATTTTCCTCTGTAGACCTTTAGTTAGCAAATCAGCTCGTGTGTTTTTCCAGATTTTAATGAATGTTTGTACACATGCAAACTTTCAGGGCAAATGAGTCATAAATCCTTCTGGACTTCAGAGTTATGTGTTTATCAGCTTTATAATAGATTATTGGTTTATTAAAACAATATCCATGTTTTTCCCACACTACAGTAGAGAGAGTTTTATCACGAGACTCTGTTTGCACTGATGTGGCCTTGCTGCTCATGCATGCGCTCTTTGATGAACACCAAAAGCAATGAGCTGCAAAAAAAAAAACACAGCACCAAACGTGTTTTTCTTGTGGATCATTCATACCATCCGGTTACTGAGAGGAATGACCATTAAGCACTGAAACGTAGTATCGTCTGCCCTCGTACGTGAGTTTCCGTGACCAGACGACACGTTCAGTTGCCTATAGTGCTGAATGGCTTATGCATAGCATATGCTTCTGGTTCTCCAGAGACCTGCACAGGCCCAGACTCAAGGCTTCAATTCATATTTTAATCGGTGCGGATCTAACTGAAGATTTAACAGTCTTTTCACTGTTGTTTGCATGGGAGGAGAGCCAGATGGAGTTCGGTAATGGGGCCTCCTGAGGGTGATTGGCACACGTTGTTGTTTAATGTCGATCCCAAGTTTGGGATCTATTTTAGCACTATATTGTAATAATTGTGGTCCTTGGAAGCCGAGCCCAGATTAGATCACAGGCAAGGCCTGCTCTGCACGACTGTTTTACTTCGTTTTCTCTGAGACACATGCACTGTGAATTCCACAGCTTGCCACAGAGCTGTAAACTGTGTTAATTAATGGCTGCAGAATAGAGGAGCAAGAGTTTGAAACTGTGTAATCTTGTAAAGTGACTGTTACTCTGGGTCATAAATAGCTTGCACGGTGCTTACAAAATGCATATACTGTATGTGTGTGTGTGTGCGTGTGACTACAAACTGACACATTCAGTGACTCAGTGCATGTATACTGGACATATGTGTCGCTATAACTGTTAATCTGCAGCAGGTGTGTGGGGATCAGCAGGTGGCTGAGACAAATGAGAACTTGTTGTACTTCAAAACCTCATTTACACTTTCTGTTTGTCTCTGTTTTCTCTCAGTAGCTCCAAACACTTTCACATAATACTTTCCTTCACTGCATCCTTCACCTCGTTCTGTTACCGGTGATTTTACTCATTCTTTAAATTGTGTACTGTTCATTATCATACTTATGTACAGTTACCTTATGTTTGAGAAAGTAAAATTATTATTATTATTATTATTATTGTTATTATTATTATTATTATTATTATTATTATTATTATTATTATTATTGTTATTTCTCATCTCCCTTTTTCTTTAGCAGCCCCACAGCAGCCTCTCGACTCCGTTTCAGTCTCATTAAGAGGAGATTTACTGCATGTGTGCCGTGTAAGGCATCTTTTCCACAGGCTCTTGTTAAACATGCTCTAATTCCTTTCCTGGGTATGACCCAGGGGTCACGGTGGACAAGGGCACGAAAGCACAGTAGCGGCACACACTCGCCTTTCTCCTGTTCCTCGCACACAAACTTTTTTCTCTTGTCTCGCCTTTTGTTCCTCAATGCACTTTCACTCAAATCCTTCACAGGCTTTATTACACTAAATGTGCCTTTTACGTTTATAGCCTTTGCTTTGCTGTTTTATAGCATACTCTTAAAGAATCTCTACTAGTTTTGCACTTTAAGTTTTGTGCGCTCTCTCTCGCTGCCTCTCTCTCTCTCTGCCTCTCTCTCACTGCCTCTCTTTCTCTGCCTCTCTCTCTCTCTGCCTCTCTGTCTCTGCCTCTCTCTCTCTGCCTCTCTGTCTCTGCCTCTCTCTCTCTGCCTCTCTTTCTCTGCCTCTCTCTCTGCCTCTGCCTCTCTTTCTCTCTGCCTCTCTCTCTCTCTCTCTCTGCCTCTCTCTCTCTCTCTGCCTCTCTCTCTCTCTCTCTCTACCTCTCTCTCTCTACCTCTCTCTCTGTGCCTCTCTCGCTGCCTCTTTCTCTGTCTGTCACTCTCTGTCTTTCCCTTATGCAAAAGAGATACTGAGACATGCCGTATATAATATTATATGTAAGAATAGATCAAGTTAAATGTTCTAAAATATGAAAATCTGAGTAAGACAAATCTATTAGTGAAATGAGAGATGACTTTTATTTTGTTGGAAAAATCTAGCTTTAACTGGAAATGGCTGATCTAAATCACTGATTAAATACTTGAGGTGCACAGTATATTTACACTTTACACTTTAACATCTTAGGGAGTTTTTCCTTGCCACCGTCGCCACCGGCTTGCTCAGTTGGGATAAAATCGCACCTTTAATATCTGTATACCGTGTTGATATTTCTGTAAAGCTGCTTTGAGACAATGTCTATTGTAAAAAGCGCTATAAAGATAAAATTGAATTGAACTGAATTGAATACACTAAGACTATCTATCAGCTGTAAGACAAAGTCATGTTTGTGGTAAATGTTTTATACAGTATCTTACTCATACATTTTTATATGAAATTTACAGAAAGAAAGCATACACCCGGTCACTATGACAATATGAAAAGAAGTAATGATGTAAAATATATTAGCAATACATTTATTTTTGACATCAATACATCTTGAAATGACAGAAATACTGGCCAATATATTAGTAGGTAAATATTGTCATCTCTCTCTCTCTCTCTCTCTCTCTCTCTCTCTCTCTCTCTAACTCTCTCTCTCTTTCTCTCTCTCTCTCTCTCTAACTCTCTCTCTCTCTCACTCTCTCTCTCACTCTCTCTCACTCTCTCTCTCTGTCTCTCTCTCTGTCTGTCTGTCTCTCTCTCTCTCTCTCTCTCTCTCTCTCTCTCTAACTCTCTCTAACTCTCTCTCTCTTTCTCTCTCTCTCTCTAACTCTCTCTAACTCTCTCTCTCTTTCTCTCTCTCTCTCTCTCTAACTCTCGCTTTCTCTCTCTCTCTAACTCTCTCTCTCTCTCACTCTCTCTCTCACTCTCTCTCACTCTCTCTCTCTGTCTCTCTCTCTGTCTGTCTGTCTCTCTCTCTCTCTCTCTCTCTCTCTCTCTCTCTCTCACCATCTATTTCAAGTGCTTTAATGTGTCTGTGAATGGTGATGGAGTGAGAGGCCACTCTCTTCCCCTGTCTATCAGTGCCTGTTTTGAGAACCTCTAAACCTCGACTCCCCACCTCATAACCTCCTTTCACTCACAACAAATAGGGGTCACATCTGCTGAACCTTAAACCTGCTGCCATTACGCTCTCTCGCGCTCTCTCTCTCTCTCTCTCTCTCTTTCACACACACACACACACACACACACACACACACACACACACACACATTTGTATGTATTAGATAAAAGTCCAGAATAAAAGAACAGCTTTGTTGCGACTTTCTGTGCCTTAGCTGTAGATTAGTATGAGCGTTATACGATATTGTCGCATGTTTTGAAATGTTTGGGTAAATTTAACAGCTGTTTATAGACCATTACAAGTGCGCTTAAAGTAAATGTTTAGTGTTCTTTCAGCACAGAGAAACATGTCAAAACTCTTGTTTGTGGTAATCCCACATGTAGTGAATAAAGAAAACCCTCTGGATTATTATAGTTACTGCATAGTTACTCTGTTCCTATCCTGAACATGTCGATTCTCTGGTTCCTGCTTTACATTCGCAGGTTGTAAACACTCACTCATTTACACTGATGTGTGTCTGAAGTGCTTTCTATTCAAATAAACACACACTCGAACCATGCCCCAGTCATGTGTTAAACACACTCCAGACACACTCACTGTTTTACAGTCTCTGTAGTCCTGACTGTTACAGCACATAGCAAGACCTGCTGGCTTTTGTCTTTCATTCAAAAGGGTCTTGCTTTTTCCTATCCTCTGGTTTATCCCCTTCGTTAAGGCTTGTGTTTTGTCCCTTGCGTTGTGTGTGTGTGTGTTTGTGTGTACTGTATAGGCGTCAAACTTTTATGAAGCTGACAGAAGACAATTTAGATCATACAAAGGCCCAGGGAGGATGTAATGAAGCACTTTAACTACAGCTGCATGAATGTGGAGAGACACAGCAGCGCCGTGGCTTTATTGCACTGACTTCTCCACTGACGATGCAATGGAAAGAACAATTATTATTTTTATTTGATGGATTAATGTGTCACTTGCCATGTAGTTTCCATCTCAGAAATTAGTCTTAAAGCACACAGTGTTGTAGCCTTTTTCAATCCATCACCAGTAGAGCTCTCTCTGATACACATTTTTATTTATGTTTTGATTTAGACTGGTAATTTCATGAAAAGTTTATGTGGTCAGTGTGTTTTTGTTCTGTTTACTTTTATTACCAGCGTGCGTCGTGCAAAGCTGCAGTGAGTGTACGTCTGCTAACCCCCTTGGCAGGAAGTGTGACATAGCGTGATGTTTATTCCTCCTTCCAGCATAAAAGAAAGGATGTGGAGGAGTGCGGAGAATTTCAGAGTGGCCAAGCGCTGTGGTTAAACTCTCTATTTAGCCTTCATCCACAGTCTGATGCTCGTTGTCTAGTTTAAGTCTCATGTCGTTCTCCGCGCTCCAGATGGTTTTTTGAACGTCCGCAAAGACACGCTTTTCAACAACGTGTCAGCATCACGTTCAAGAAAATGAACTATTACGAAATGTCTGCAAGTGGCACGACAAGATGGAAACCTTTTTTTTTTTTTTTTTAATAATCAGTATTGATGATGGCACTGGAAGCCATTAAAAAGTCATTATACTTCATTTCTGTGGAACTTCAAAAGTGTGGAATATCAGATGCACAGGCAGCTGATAGTAGCCTAATAATCACATCTGGCAGATAAATATTGGTCAAATCCAGTGGATCTCTAAATTATCTAATAGTGTTCTTTCACATTTTTGTGAAAGAACCCTGCTTGGACGGGTGAGAACCCAGCAGCGGGTTGCACGGTCTGAGCGAGTTGATCTCGGTCCAGATCTAAACACACTCTAGCACGGTTTGATTTCAGTGAAAAGATTACGTGACTCTGAACTGATCTGAATTGTGAGCTGCTAAACTGAGAGATGTAAACTGAGCCAGAGGACACAGCTGCAGAAATGCAATGTGTTCTGAATATTTGGATTGACAAACAAACAAACAGAGAAAATAAACACTGGATGTAACAAACAACATTTTTTTAACCGCGTATTTAAATAACGATCAAGTAATGTATCATTTGGGATTTCTACTAATAGGTGTGAACGCATTCAATATCATCCGACTACCAGAAATGGTTTTAAAGGGTAGGATGGCTTGGTTTGGGGGGGTGGGGGGTGTAAGTGCATCCCACATTCATCATCTGTCAAATACAGAATGTGTACTCAGTGAGAAACCCTGGTCTGTTGTTTCCCAACTGTGTAACCTGAATCAAACACGAACATCACCCACAAAAATCCAACTAATCAGAACAATCAGAAATCTCCTCTTCTTAAACAA
Organism: Ictalurus furcatus; assembly: GCF_023375685.1. Taxonomy (NCBI): domain Eukaryota; kingdom Metazoa; phylum Chordata; class Actinopteri; order Siluriformes; family Ictaluridae; genus Ictalurus; species Ictalurus furcatus. The sequence continues at coordinate 25,922,610 of NC_071261.1, forward strand.
GCATTCCGTCTCTCTAGCTCTAATAAGTGTGAATGTGTTTTATTGTCATCATTTTTTGAGAGTTTTTGTTTAGATTTTGAGTTTCAAAATTATCGACCGCACCTTTAAGCAGATGCTGTTGGATAGCTCTTGATCTGTTGCCCAGTGTAATTACACTGATTTCACAAGAACTTATACTTTCCTAGTTGTCATTAGTAATATTGTTTACTTTCCAAGCACTATGGAGCGCAAAGTACAGGAAATGAGAAATAAAGTGGCCTTCCTCACTGGTGGTATTATACTGATGCATTCGCTGCTGTTTGAATGGCAGCGTAGCATTGAGACTGTGCTAGCGGTAGAATAACATGGCACCAGGATGAGAAACAGGCGTGTGATTTTGCAGGTGTCAGCAGCAGGGCTCGCTCGCTCGATCTCTCGCTTGCCTGCGTGCTCACTGGGGTAGATGTGTGAAACTGCCTTCCTGGATCCAATTTGCTTGCTTCCTTCACTTTCAACTGTGGGTTTCGGCTGCATTTGCAGAGGTCCAGGGTCTCTTGTGATTAACCCCGTCTGGCCTGCACGGCTGTCTGTGAGCAGAGGCGGAGAGAATTATTCCTGACGATATGGAAAAAAAAAAATACGCTGAGAGGAGCTCATCATTCTGGTCTGGTATGCATGAAGATGTGCCAAATAGAGGATTCCCATGAGGAGATAGTCCAGATGAAGCGTAGCCCCTTTTGGGAAGTACGTACATAGCCTTCAGCTAGAGTTCAGCTTTTACAACCGAGGAAGTGCACACTTGCTCGAGCGTTTGACACACTGGGGGCCTATTAACACACTTTACTTCTTTTCCCCTGCTCTTTTCTCTTTCTTCCTTCCGAGGGCTGTAAGTGGGGAATGCACTGCCACTGGTCGACATTCTGCTCTCTGTTTCTTTACCAGTTATGGGTTTCCGGGAGGAAAACAGGGATTGAAGCTCATTACCACAGAGTTATGTGACACACAGCTGCTGTGCAGTGATTCAGATTGTAATTAGCACCAGGGCTATTCTTAAAGACTCATCTGGGACCTGGTTCCTGTGTCATTACTGCAGATAAGTTCGGCCAGGAGTTCCTGCCTCGATTTAAGCAAGCCGAAAGGATGAAAGAGGAGGAAATATGTTATAGTTAGCAATAAAAAAATGGCTTTCGGATATATTTCTGTCAAATGTTCTCGTGCTACTGTCAGTATACAGAAAGTCAACGCTATTGATCCTGCAATAAACATACCGTTTGGCCTTCCCTGGGCTTTCTGAAATGTCGAACTGTGATTGGTGTGTGTGTATGGTGTAAACCGTTTGAACCGAAATGTTGCTCACTCTCACGTCAGTTAAGTTGTTATAAGGAGACATACATTCTTGTTTCATGTTCCTCCTGAGTTGTACTTTTCTGTTGCTTTTTTATATGGTAATCTATCATCCTCCTTCCTGCTTTCCATTCTTTCATATCTCTGTCTTTTCCGTCCCACCCTGTCTCCATCTGTCTCTCTCTTTTTTTTTTTTTTTTACACTTGCATGCACACACTTTTTTCATTATCTGTCTTTTGCTTTGGCAGTATATCTGTCTCTCTGCCACTCACACACTTTTCTCCCATCTGTCTCCCTCTTTTTCCTTGTAGAACACACAATTACTCGATTCGTGTCCTATTCAACAGTCCGTGGCTCTCTTCGTCTCTTTCTGTCTTCGTCTGTCCGTTTGTCGCCCTTTCTCTGAGTTTTTGTGTCTCTCTGTCCATGTGTGAACACTCTCTGGGCCCCAGAGTGTCTCTAGCCTTTATAACATTTAAACCACCCAGCTGTTAAAACTCAACCCAATGCACAATCCCCTCTGTTTCCTTCTTTATACATTATATACAGAATTATAGTCCAAAACAAGAAAACAGAACAAATTAGATGTATGAGATCCAGATAGATTCTGAAAAGATGGAGATTAGTGTGATGAATATTGATGGTTGTCATGTATCAGAGAAGGAACTCTGAACTACAGTTCCCAGCAGCCACTGTGCCTCACTACATCAGTCACATGACCACCTGTACCTGAATCACATTCTAGTTAACGAGCACTCGTGTATATAGCCATCTGTCTCCATCTCTAAATCGTGACAATGCTGTTTAGATGGAGTGGATGTGCGTGTTGGCATGGAGACGTGACTCCTCGACTATATAGTCGTATGGCTGATATTTGGTGTAGAAATTCGTATTAGTATTAAATAGAAAATTTGAAGTAGAAATGTGAATCTGAAATTTTGAATCGTAGCACAAAGCTCATTCGGGGCTTCGCTTCATTTTTACACTAATTGGACAAACCAAAGCTTCCTGCACTTTGACTATGACACAAAGTCTAGTTATTTCCATTTGTACTTATAAAACATGCCTTTGATTGTGTTTTTGCGTTAACAGATGTGAACAGTTTTACAAAGAGACACCAAATTCTTGGTGATTTATCCATCACTTTCCAGTAAATAAACAACAATATAGTCAATGCAGTGATCTGCAGAACCCCAGGGAAGCTGTAGACTTTGGGTAATTTAGCGGTGGTTACCAGAATTTCAGCTATTGAAGAAAATCTGTTCCAGCGCTCACAAATTCTCTTACCACATGCTGCCTCATAGTATTCAGAGCTGGAAAATCGGGTGCAACAGTCATGTTAGTGTTTACGCGAGGAAAGTTCTACGTTTATTCAGATCGGTTTTACGCACATGTTTAAGTTCCTTTTCTTGGCTTTCCGATGATTAAAATGAGCTGTATGCAGCTCTGAGGTTGAAGAAGAAATGTCAGAGAGAGGTTTTTTCAATAGTGTGTAGACCACCTGAAAAAAAGCTGGGAAAAAATCAGGGATAGAAAATGAAGACTGAAGAAGTAGACATTTTGACATCTTTTAGCCCCTTTGATGCCAAATGTAATACACTAGATAAATGAAATTTAAAAATGATTTTTTAAAAAAGTAAAATACACTAATAAAATGATATAAGAATGAGAACATAGCAAGCATGTAAATAAATGAGTCTAGTATACTGCCAATATATTTGTGCATGAATAGACCTAAATGTAATCATCACATTAATCACTTCACGTTTGGTTCCAGTTTAATAACAGGGCCTCCACACTAATTATTCATCAGCTTATAAAAAGGCACTTGATCCAGCACATCCTCTTTTATTATAACGAGGTCATGAAAGTATAATGTAAGTGTGGGAAGTAGGTTATTTCATCATGCTTTTAATTTGCTATATTGAGTTGTTCAGTTAATAAAATAATGGCCATACTTTTGTGAATTCGCTGTGCTCTGGTGTAAAGAATACATGTCGGCCTCCTCATCCGACACCAGTGTCTGGCCTCACGCCATGGGAAAAAATACTGTAGTCGCCCAGTGATGTTTCATTGGGACACAAACTTGCATTCATGTCATAACCCCCAAAACGCACTTCAACTTTTGTATGCCTAATGAAAAACATCGCATTTCAAAATGATGTCTCTCTCTCTCTCTCTCTCTCTCTCTCTCTCTCTCTCTCTCACTCTCTCTTCTGTCTCTCCTCTGTGTGTGTGTGTCTGTGTGTGCAGCATGCCCACCAGGGACGTACAAGCCCGAGGCAGTACCAGGGGGTGTGGGGACATGCTTGTCGTGTCCAGACCCTCAGCACACCTCCAGGCCTGGCAGCACTTCTATGTCTGACTGTGTGTGTAATGAGGGATACACACGGCACAATCACACCTGCCAAGGTACACAGCTCATGATGATGATGATGATGATGACAGCAAATTATTAAAATTTATTAAGTAAAGGATGACATGTAATTTCGGCTTGGTTCATAGGGCCTTCATAACATATTCATAAGTATTGCATAAATATGTTATAAAGCAATAATAGACCATTTAGACAAAACCAGTGAAATGACAAACTTTTTTTTGTTTTATTTTTAAAAAATTTCGACATGAGTAGTACCACTGTGGGTTGATCTGTATCTGTAACTTTATTGTTGTATCTGTCATTTTATTGTTGAAACTTCTGTTTAACGTTTTACTAACAGCACATTCATGAAGTATTGAGAAATCTTCTATAAAGTGCCCACATGTCATCTTACCCTTTGTAAACTGTATTTGCTGAACTCACTTCTTATACGAGCATGGAACTGGCAGTTCTTCTGCATTCAAAACTATAACGAGACACTATTCCAGTACAACTGCACTGATATCTGAAGCCCAGATGCCAGCAATGTTTTCATTTTAAAGCCCGTTGTTTTTGACCCACAGTCATGTGACTAGTGATTGTAAGTGTAACATGACTGTCCATGTGTTGCTTTGTTTTTTCTCTCTCTCTGTAGTGGTGGTGTGTGCAGTTCTCTCTCCTCCACAGAATGGCTTCTTCATCCAGAGCATGTGTAATAACCAGTATAACTCCGCGTGTGGTGTGCGTTGTCTACCAGGCTTTGAGCTGCAAGGGAGCAGCATCAGATTGTGCCAAGCAGATGGCACCTGGTCTGGAGCTCCACCCACCTGCACAGGTGAGGCTGAAGACTCAAACACACACATGATGGATTACTACATGTACTGAGTGGATAGGCTCCAGATTGAACCAGATATATTCCCCAATATATTCCCTTGCTCATATTTTCTTTTGGATTTTTGACTAAATAGTGTCTATAAATTAGACTCCAATATTAAGACAAAGATATATGAATATTTCTTTAAACGTGATGCTTACATGAATGTGTGTAATGGGCAGAAATTGGACAGCACGTGCTAGTCAGGGAGATTCCTTTTAGTCTTTTTATCTCTCTCTTATTATTTTAAGTCCCCGTAGGAGAACATATTGTTTTTATGTTTGATTCTTGCACAGTGGAAAGCTCAAAGTCCCTGTAGCTCCCATATGTTTTATTATATGAAGGAAGTCTACAACTCTTTTCTCTCTCTCTCTCTCTCTCTCTCTCTCTCTCTCTCTCTGTGTGTGTGTGTGTGTGTGTGTGTGTGTGTATGGCCATAGAAGCTTCATAGTCTGCTTTTTATTTACTCTTAAAAAACTACCAACTGTTACACTAACACACACACACACACACATACACACACACACACACACACACACACACATACACACAATTTACCACTGGAAATGCAGTGTTTTTAATTACACCCCCCCCCCCCCCCCCCCCGTCCATGTCTTCGGAGTACTATACAGCCTTTGTTAGTAATAGATAAAGTTACATGTTTTATGCAGCATTAAATCCACACCAAGGAAAGGAAGGAAACAACACAGGAAAGAAATCGGAACATTCACTCATTCATTTTCTGTAACCGCTTTATCCTGGTCAGGGTCATGCACCATACACACATTCATACAGTCAAGCACACAAAAGGGGAAATACAGACCAGCCGGTCCACATAGCAGCATGTTTCGGGAGGTCAGAGTAAACCCGAGAACTGTGAGGGAACTTACAGAGAAAACATGTAAACACTCCACACAGACGGTCCCATGAGCTCAGGATCGAACCAGGAACCCCAAAGCTGTGAGGTGACGACACTAAAGCGGACCCGCACACACATAATAAAATAGACAATATTGATACAGTATATAATTACACATGAACAACAACAAAAACAAACATAAAAAATAGGCGATAAGTTTGAGAACAAAAAATAAAATGCAAGATGGAGATGAGTAGTAGATTATGTCTCTAAAGAACAGCACAATTCTGTGTTATTATAAACAAATGTACATGCACTCTATGGTCAACAGGAGGAAGTTTGAAGCACACAATTGTATAGAATGTTTTTGTATGCTGTAGCATTACAATTTCCCTTCACTGGAGCTAAGAGACTGCAAACCTGTCCCAGCATCACAGTGAGCACAAATCCCCTTGAGCCATTCTCTAAAATCTAGTGGAAAGCCTTCCCAGAAGAGTGGTGGTTACTATAACAACAAAGGAGGACTAAATCTGGACTGGGATGTTCAGCAAGCCCATATAGGTGTGATGGTCACATGTCCACAAACTTTTGGCTATATAGTGTATCTCAGACCAGTGCATGTGTGTGTGTGTGTGTGTGTGTAGAATAATTAGCTTTTATTTTTCAGAACCTCAGCGCTTGGTACACCACTATTCTCAGTATAAAAAGAAACGGCGTGTCTCTAAGCCGCAGTCACAGACTCTTACTAACTTTACTGCTCTCACATACTCACTTCCTGTCTTCACGCTAATGTTCTGGTTTGTGATTCGATCCTGCTTCTCACATCTTCCGCTCTGTATCGTTCTTTTGACATTAAGTTTTTACGCTGCACGTAAATATACATATAAATTCATTCATTAGACTGACACTTTTATGCAAAATGACTGGTAAGTGAGACACAATGCAATCCAAGCTGTTAAAGGAGCTGAACGCAATACTAACTAAGTATCTACAAATAAGCTAAAATCTGGAAAGATAGCCAAGAAACAGAGTGAATAGAAACTAAATACGAACATTGGAGTAATTGCTGAGGATCTCGATACATTCCAACGTTATAACACTAATACATCACAAGGAATTGACGTGTGTGTGTGTGTGTTCTATGCAGTGCGTTCCTGTCCAGCTCTGTCCACTCCACAACATGGACAGCTGAATTGTAGCAACGGCGACTCCTCCGCTCGGCTCGAGTGTGCAGTGCGCTGTCAGAAAGGCTACAGGCTGGAGGGCAAAGCCAAACTCACCTGCCTGCCAAGCTTACAGTGGAGCAGCCCTCCACCTCGGTGTGTGGGTAAGCTAACAATCGCGTGTGGGTGTGTGTGTGTGTGTGTATGTGAGAAAGACATTTGTATCAGTGGTGCAGAGTAGTAGTAGTTTGACATTTAAGTTTATGGCATTTGGCAGACACTCATGCAAATTCAAAGCACAGGAATGCTTCATTATTTACTTGGAAAACAAATCCTTATATTAGTACAACTTGTTAAGAGTCTAAAGAAACCAACTTTTTTCAAAGTATGTAATTTGTGTTCATTTGTTCAAGTCTATACAAAAAAGAGTCTTGATGCTTGTCCTTCTTGTATCTTGATGGGAGGTAGACCTGAAGAGTTGGGCCCGAAGAGCTGAACGGAGGGGTCAGGGTTTGATGGGCTGGTCCATTTTTTAAAATTATTTTCTAGGCAAGGATCATGGCTTTAAATCTAATACAGCTGGTACAGGAAGGGTGACATGGGTGAGCTCAGGCTGAGCAACCAGGAGTGTGTTTCAGTAGTCGAGTCTGGAGAGGGTGAATAAGCACCTGAGCGGCCGTCCTCCCATCGTTCAGTGATCTAACAGCACGCCAAACGTTTATTCAGAAGGAGTAATCACGGAGTTCGCAATGGAGTCAGCACGATAAAGATGTTGCTGGGTTAGTGTAGGTTTTAGGATTTAGTTGCTGATGAGCTGTGATCCATGATGAGAGACATGCTGAGAGTCTCTGATGATCGTAAGGAGAGGAAGATTTGTTTGTCAGCTGCATGACAGTGCTATACCATTTCGCCACACGTACCAGGACTAGGCTTTGTTGGACACCAAAGTGTCAAATTATTTTTACTTGAACGCAGCTGATGTGAGTTTATTAACCAATGTGTATCTTCTTCGATGTTGACAGTTCCATTGTTTTTGCTGTCATGTCTCAATTTTGTGGGAAACAAACTAAAACCCCCAAAGAACCACTGGTTTCAGTTCTTGTTTTTGAATGTGGAAAAACACTGTTCGTGAACTAAACACCTAGGCTTGACGCTGTCTCTGTGTCTCTCTTGCACTCAGGAATCTCACCTCAGCTGTGGGCTGTAGCATGTGCTGTAGATTAGCCTCAACCACAAGACAAACCCTACAGAGCTTCCATGGCCAGGGCTTGTCTGCAACTCTCTGGCTTGTCTGTGCTCTGCCTCCCATGACTCACTGCGCTCCGTTTAAGCTCCAGACATCTGCTGAGCCAGCCAGCCAAACCTCACTAGCTGCTGTTTATCACTTTCCATTTCTCCAGCTCTCCCCCTTTCTCTCCATCAGACTGGTCCTACAGCAGACGTCCATGTCACACTAGTGGCTAACCTTGTGGTTGCTGTTATTTGCTCTTTTATATAGGTGCATGTGTAATGTAAGCAAAGGGCATGAAGAGCTCCAGAGCGTTTCGCTCTGTGTTTGTGCTGTCAGTTGTACTGCGTCCAGTCTCCCAGTATGTCTGCTGAAACCATAGCCAAGCCTGTGCAGCAGGCTCCAAAGAGAGATGTTGTTCGGGGTGAAGGCTTCTCACTGGCTGTGTGTGTGTGGCTTTTCTACCACTGTGTCCAAGAATGCAGAAACCCCATGTTTCTGTAATGTGGGGAAACTCTCTCTCTCTCTCTCTCTCTCTCTCTCTCTCTCTCTCTCTCTCTCTCTCTCTCTCTCGCTCGCTCCTAAACTAATATTATGGAAACTATGTCTCCAGCTTTAAAAGAGCATTATCACACCCTAAATATAAATGTTTTATAATGTTTTATAAGAGTCGCCGTGTTACAGAATTAGGCCAGTCATCTTCATACATTAAATGGTTAAACAGTTCATTAATTAAAATACTATTATCACAATATTTATAATATTTATTTAATAACATTTAGTTAGATTTAACCAACCACTTTCTAAAGGCTACCATTACTCATGTTATGATTACATATCAAAGAGCATCATGTTGTTCTTTTAATCGAAAATTAAATCATTCCTTTCTGGGACTCTAACTCTGCTGCCTGACATTCCTCCTGTGTTTGATGGGCTCCAGACAAATTAAAGGAATTTTAAAAGCTGCGTCATTTATTTTTCTTCATTTAGTCGAGCCAAAATAGGCCTACCCTAAACCATTATGATCACTGTCATGAGGAAAATTGAACATGGTAACATAATATCAAGTGCTTGGATTTATAACTTTGATTAAGTATCTGATACAGAAATAATGAGAAATAAAATTCATTGATTCCTGATCTGTTACTCTGATAAGGTGTCTGTCCTCACACCAACTCTCAATTCTTTATGTTGTCCCCTTTCAGAGGTGCGTTGTTCCCCCATGGTAACCCCGGAGCAGGTCCGTCTGTCACCTCCTGCCTGTGGAAAAAGAGCAATGCGGAGTGGAGCTGTGTGCAGATTTTCTTGTCGCCGTGGTTATCGTCTCCTGGGTAATCCAGAGGTGCGCTGCCTGCCAACTGGGGACTGGAGTAACAATATACATAAAGTCACCTGTGCAGGTACCAGAACTGTGTGTGTGTGTGTGTGTGTGTGTGTGTGTGAGGGAGAGAGTGAGAGCGAGAGAGAGAGTGAGAGAGTGAGAGAGAGTGAGAGAGAGTGAGTGAGAAAGAGAGTGAGAGAGTGAGAGAGAGTCTGAGAGAGAGAGAGTGAGTGAGAGAGAGTGAGAGAGCGTGAGTGAGAAAGAGAGTGAGAGAGAGTGAGTGAGAAAGTGAGTGAGAGAGAGTGAGAGAGAATGAGAGAGAGTGAGAGAGAGTGAGTGAGAGAGTGAGTGAGAAAGAGAAAGAGAGTGAGAAAGAGTGAGTGTGAGAGAGAGCGGGAGAGTGAGTGAGAAAGAGAGTGAGAGAGTGAGAGAGAGAGTGAGAGAGTGAGAGAGAGGGGGGGAGTGAGTGAGTGAGAGAGAGAGAACGGGGGAGAGAATGAGTGTGTGTGAGAGAGAGAGAGAGAGAGAGAGAGAGAGAGAGTGAGAGAGAGAGAGCGGGGGAGAAGTGAGTGAGAGAGAGAGAACGGGGGAGAGAGAGAGGGGGAGAGACACTGCTAGTTGTCTGTAAGGTATGAAATGTGGTATCACAAGCGTGCAGATGAGTGCAGATGAGTGCAGATGTGTGCAGAAGGGATGTCTGGTTCAGCAGGTGGTCTTTTTTAATGCTACGACACCCAGCTGAACTTTCCATGTAATGCCCAGCAGGCTTAATGGAAACTCCTCAAACATCCATGCGTGCAAAAACTAAAGGATTCCAGTGAGCAGGGCCTGACGTGTCCTGACTGAGCCCAGGCAGAATCTGAATAGAATTGATGGCTTCTGCTTTCTATCAATAAGATGCCCTCTCCATCTGCACATTTATTCAGTCGGACCAGGGGAAGATAAGGGTTACATGCACCACTGTGAATGCATGCATGCAAGCGTGTGTGTGTGTGTGTGTGTGTGTGTGTGTGTGTGTGTGTGTGTGTGTGTCCCTTTGTGTTAGTACACATATTTATGTGTGTTTTCCATGTTTGATTCTGGCTCAGACCCAGCGAGATGCTTTTATAATAAAGTGTATTGCTCTAACCCAAAGTATTTAACTTCTAATTTAAGTTTTTAAAAAAAACCAGCTTTTGGGACATCAGTATTCATTTATGAATAACATTTTTTGTGGAACTTCTTCATGAATTCTTCTGTTCAGATGTGTTTGCGAATTTAGCTTCAGTTGTGTAAAACGCGTGCTTTCTGAGTCACTGTAGAACTATTTTTCAGATGGAAGGATTTGTGCTTAATCGTTACCAACATATTAAATGCACTCATTTCCTCAGTTTTGAGTTGATGGTAAAATTTATTTTCAGCCCACCGTTACTTCCAAATCATCCGAGGTTAATTTTAGCATTCTTATTGTTTTATTTGGGGTTTGTTATAATTCTCATAGATGCAGAGCCTCCATGGATTCAGTGTCCTGAGAACATTGTCACACAGACCAACAAGCATCAGGGCTCCTCCAATGTCACTCTGAGCGCACCAGTACTGAGAGATAACTCCGGAGATGAGGTAACTTTTATTTGACTTTTCTTTTCTCGTTTAGTCTTTTGAACTTTAGTTTCTCCTCAGATACACACATCACAAGAAACAAGAGCAATCTGATCCTTCATGTAGAGTTTAGAGGGTGTAGTGGAACCAGCTTTTATCCCATGTTATTATAACAGACACTCATATTGCAAACCCTTACAAAATTGAAACAATAAGCCTTCCTAATTGGCTATGGCTGGAAATGTCTGAACAGGATCCAGTTAAGCAGTGCTGAAAGGTTCTTCATGTTTTTTTGTTTTTTTTACAGTCTGAATTATCATAGAAACTTAGCAAAGTTAACAATGATATTTTAGAGACCTACATGTGACCTGGTCCATGGCACTGACTCAGATTCCCTCGCTGAAATGTCAGTAATCTGCGCCGCTCCTTCGTGTGCTCTTTAATTGAGCTCAAGACATGACGTAAATCTGTCCACTTTTTGGTTCGGTAAATCCAGTCATGTCAGTTTCGACCATACGGTAATGATTATTTATTGCTCTAAAAAAACAAAGTCCTTTTTACAGAGACAAACTGGAGAATCCTGAACGACTAGCCTTAACAGATAATTACTGTCAAGCGTTCTGGCTTTGCTCTTACATCCAGTAAGAGTTTTTACTTGGAACTTGTGGGCAAGCTATCAGAGATCCTTGACCTCAGCATCCCACATGCCTATTATAGTGTTCATGTTTACGTCACCAGCACTGAAAGGTCTTAAAGCCTTCATAATTATGTCAGTATCCATTAGCAAAAAAATATCATATTACTCACCTGGAATGACAGAACCAAAATAGCTCTAACGCATCACTTTAAACTGTTAACAGATCACTGAAACTTAGACAATCTCACAGCAAAACTGAAAGACTATTTATATTAATGAAGTTCTGCAGTTGCTACTCAGCAGTTACCGCTCAGAAGGTCGAGAGTTTAAATCTGGACACTCCAACCCCGGTTTCACCATCAGGACAATGGCCTGCAAATAATTGCCTGTAAATGGAAGCAACTTGATCTCCAAAATATTTCACAATATCCTGAGAGCAGATTCCCAAACTTACCCCCTAAAGCAAAACCTTTGCTGAATCATTTTTTTTTTTTTAAATCATACTTTTTAATCTTTTATTGTGAAGCATCTGTGAACTTAGCTAGCTCATGTTATCAATTTTGTTATAGCAGCTATAAACATTTAATTGCTTACTTTCAATTAAAGTTAATTGAGCAGAAAAAATATAGAGAATCCGCCAAAAAAAGCAGAGATCCTCCATCTTCATGGCATTCCCATGTCGGAAAACCTTTAACTCTGATTGATGATGCAGATTGCCCACCACATGTCCTAGTCAAGTAGGTACTCCTGTAGAAACAATACCATATTAGAGTGAGTGCACTAATATAAACCTGTGAGGTTGATTACAGCCGGATTACAGCTGCCAGTGCTGCTGTTCAGACTTCAGACTTCAGAACGTTCAGATTTGAGACATTGCTCTGGTATAAAGTATAATAAATATGTACTCTGGTTCATTTCTCAGGTTGTTGTCCAGGTCACACCCATTCTTAGCCCTGCCCAGCCTTTCCCAATTGGCACAGAAGTCATCACGTACACAGCTACTGATCCTGCTGGGAACAAGGCCAACTGCTCCTTCACTGTCACTGTTATCGGTGTGTCCTGCTTTCCAACTTATTTATAATGCACTGGACATGTCCAGGCGTCTCTGTCCTTTTAATTAAAAATGTATTGTTTGATTTTTTTCAGTGGAATTCACTATGTTTTTTATTATTATTATTATCTTAGGCACAAGTGCAAGGAACCCAGAGCATGCACTCGACTGCCTTTATTTGGTCCTCAGTTTTTTACAGGACGTTGCCGTAATCATTTTGGAATTCTAACAATGTTTCTATTTCCTTAGATATGGAGCCTCCGTTGATTGACAGGTGCCGGTCTCCGCCCACCATCCAGGCCACAGACACGGAGACGCCTGTCTACTGGGAAGAGCCACAGTTTTCAGACAATTCAGGTACACACCCACATAAATGGAGCGTGAGAGAGAGAGAGAGAGAGAGAGAGAGAGAGAGAGAGAGAGTGAGATCGATGGAAATTAAGGAACTGAAATGGAGTTAATGAATAAGGGCAAGATATCCACACAAAGTGTCCAGGAAAAATGTAGCCCACGTTGGAAAAGGCCAGGATTCCGACTGTGGTGTCGTGAGAACTGAATCTATGGAAACCAGGTTTCCATGGGCCATGTGTGAATCAGACAGCTCCCGAAATCCCTTGCGAGCGTGTGCTAGACCCATCACTACAGGATTTTACTGCATTCACCGATTCAGCTGATTCGCAGGCATTCAGGAAACGTTTTCCTACATCGAGAATTTATCAGATGAGATTTCAAGGCAGTGATAAGCCAGGGTCGGGGTGTATTGCTTTGTTAGATGCAGGAGAGGAAAATAGCAAAGCATTTCTCTGTACTAAAGCAGGCATTTACAGCATTAAAGTAAAACCATCAAATTAAATGAAACATGGTAATCATGCCAGCACACACACACACACACACGTGCAACTGGCCCAATGTGGCTTCTCTGAGGCGATCTGTCGACGTCACATCAACGTTATTCTGACGATAGCACTCTGTGGTTTTCCGAGTCCACACCCTGATGCCGGGCTATATTTAGGAAAGCGTGGCAGCGAGAGGCACCGTCCAGCAGCCGCTGCTCCCAGACATTTGTCAGACAGTTTGGAATGGCTGTGGAGCTTCTCTGTGTACTGTGGAAAACACTGTGTGTGCGCATATGTGAGTCATGCACGTGTACGCATGATCGTGTGTTTGTGTTTTGTCTGCATCACTCTGAAATCACTAAAATAACCTTGAAACTGTGCAAAATTAGGAATTTTATTACTGCCCACAGCTCTAGCGGTGATTTGGCTCTAGCGCTGGAGCTTGTTGATGCTCAGACAGCACACTGACTGCATTCACGGGTCAACGTGGTCCTGTTTATTAAGGCTTTACGCACAGCCAGTGCGAATCAGTTAAGCAGGTGTATGAGGGGGCCAGTCGAACATTTACAGAGTACTTTTAGTTTTGTCTGGGACGAACAGTCTGAGGAGTTATTTTACACTTTTTACACATCACAGGATTTTGTTTGTAATTCAAAGGTTTCTAAAACATGACTGAATCTTTCATCTTTTTTTTTTAATATTAGTGCAAACCACAACGCTAATGAATTCTCAAAACGAATCAGTCAGAAGGTGTTTCATTTTCTATTTAATTCACTCATTCTATATTATTGGGCGGCTGTGGTTCAGGTGGTAGAGCGGGTTGTCCACTAATCGTAGGGTTGGAGGTTCGATTCCCGGCCCGCGTGACTCTACATGCCGAAGTGTCCTTGGGCGAGACACTGAACCCCAAGTTGCTCCCGATGGCAAGTTAGCGCCTTGCGTGGAACCTCTGCTACCGTGTGAGTGTGTGTGAATGAGACACAGTGTAAAGTGTTTTGTAAAAGCGCTAAGGTTAGAAAAGCGCTATATAATTGCAGACCATTTACCATTTATATTGTATCTATAGCAACAACCTGCACTAATAACTTACACAATCTAAGCTTAATAATAAACATAGTAAAACACGTTGTTACTTAATAAAGTAAAACGTGATAGTTTGTATGGTGAAGTTCTCTCTAAAGAGCTGTTTATTTAATTTTTTTACCCAGTGTCAGCATTTTGTAAATGTCAGTAAGTTTTCCGCTACAGGAAAGGATTCAGGATGGAGGATTTTACACGTCACAGTTTCGGAGTAACATGACAAGCAGCACTTTTTATCTTCAAAGTTAATAAAAAAAGGACTGGTGGTGAGATTGCTGAAGTGATTGGTGAGGGAACTAACTTATTTCTTGGATAGTCCACAAAATTAAATGTAACTGGTTAAAAGTATGGTGTGTTGTTAATTAATAAATAAATAATGTAATAAATAGGAAATGAATAGGAAGCTTGTTGTGGTATAAGAGGAATAAAACACTCTGCACCACATCTCACCTCCACTTCACTGATGATTTTCATACACAGTAACAACACAGTCTGTCACATTTCATTCCTTGAATCCATTTTTCTTTTACTTTGAATCATATTAAAAATGTAAGATCTCACACTGAATTTGAAGAAGTTCTGTAGCCCTTATCCCTGCTTACTCACCAAACACTTGGCACACTAAATTTGGCACTAGTGCCTGACCTTTATGGTGTTTCTCCACAGAAACTGTGTTATAGAGTCAATATTTGTAATACTGTTTTTACTACATATCCCTCAGCTTGTGCTTTCAAAAGGGGCTCTGTTTCTACCCTGCAAAAAGTTTAGTGAAGCCAAACATGATGAAATGTAGACTTATTGGTGTAATAAAATGATCAAATAGTAAAAGATTAGACAGCGTTGAAAAAAATCCAAAGAAACAGTGCGATGAAGGGCAGAACATTATTTCAGTAATGAATGTACGTTTATTCCAACAAGAGAGAATAAAACATTTGTAGTTAATAAGTTATTAACTCACTTGATATTTTTGTTTATTTAGGGTGGTAATGATTTGACTATTCATCAGAGGTTTGGATACAAGTGCAGGTTTATCATGCAAATAGCAAAGCAGACCAATCCAATGGGTAAAGGCATGGGTAAAGGCATAATCAGGAGATGGGAAGCTCAATACTAAGCAAACCAGTTATTAGCCAGTGATTAGCTAGGAGTGATATTTCATAATGAACTGAGGTCTGTGCTATACATAGTGAACTCGTGATTGGGACCAGGCGTGTGTATGTGATTAGATGTTTGACCGGAGAGTGAAGTGGTCATGTGACCGGTCAAGTTTGTTATTTGGTGGATGATTCTGGGAAATGGAGTTTGTGTTTACAGATGTGACCAAAATGTTGACTGGTTAGTACATTTGGAAAATGGCAGGCCACAATTAACGAATTAATTCCAAGGCATGTACACAATGTTAGTGTTTCAATACAACTCATATGGATAATTAAATGTATTTTTCCAATTACAGTGAAGTGCTTACATTGTTCCAGGTGCTCAACTGAACATCTCCAGCACCCACTCTTCTGGTGATCCATTTCCTGCTGGAGAGACTGCAGTGTATTACACCGCCACAGATCCATCCGGCAACAACCGCACTTGTGAGCTCATCATCACAGTGCAAGGTAAGTACTGTTACACTCTCACTTTTACATTGCACTCTTTTCAATTGTTTAGCATGTATAGCTTATACAGTACAATTACTGAAAGTAGCTGATATGTTGCAATGCACAATTCATTCTCAATACAGACGTGACACTGATATGGGGGTGTGTGTGTGTCTTTTGGATTGAGAAACAGTTCACCAAACAAAAAAAATATCCAGCCAACAGCAGTGCTGCGGTCACAACCTGACACTGATGAAGATCATCAATAATGATTAACTCACACTATTCATGCAAAGAGGAACTACAGTCTTTACCGGTACACCTACACAAGGTGGATTCACATGGTATTCTAATGAAGTGGCCAGTTAATATACACAGTTTTTAGCTCATCAAGCCTCATCAAGATTGCTGCATTGTTATAGTTTCAGATCAGTTCCAGAAGCATTAATATATCACTGCCTTTGCTTTTACTGGAAATGCTTCATCACCCAAATAATATCTGTTCACTAGTGGTCACATGGAGGTGTCTTTTCTTTAGGTGGACAGAATAGAGGCGGTCTAACACATGATGCCTAGTAAGAGAGAAGGGTTAACAGTCAGTAATTGTGTACCTATAACTGTATTGTTACTGTATATTATAGGTTTACCTGATAAAATGGCCAGTAAGATTATTTGTGTGGTGTCCTGGTTAAACCATTTGTGACATTTTCGAATATATATATATTGTTCTGAACATCACAGGTTTCCCTGAACGTCGGTGCAGTCGCATCACAGACACTTTTACAAACTTATTTCCATTATGCTATGACACAATTGATCAAAGTCTGGTATTCACTCTGTGGGGAAATCCCACTTTTTTTATGCAGACTGGCTGTTTTTATCACCGTATTTGTTTAAATGGCTCCGGATACAACATGATCTTTGCAGGAAGATAACCAAGGCAAACAAGCAAGCCACATTTTTGGTGAAATATAGTATTCATGAATATATTTCAGTTTTGGTGGAATATATTCCTGGTTTCTTAAAGGTGTTAAAGGATGTTATAAACAGAAATCTGTTTGGTCAAAAGCTTATTTTTTAATCTCTTTTGGCCCGAATTCAGCTGCAAGGACATCCGATGAGTTTTCCAGACGCACACGTTTCGTTTTTCTGTGTTTTGTTACCAGTTACACTTTTTTCCTTGACACTGTTACCCTCAGCCCACTCATAAGGCTTTCTGTAAAACTACTTTGCTCTGCATAGATTCCTAATGCTCTTGATGCATCTATCCACAGGTTCCACGTGTGAGCAGCCATACGTGCCCGTCAATGCAAATTTCTCCTGCTTAAAGGAAGAGAAGGGGGTGAATTGCACACTGGTTTGCAAAGAGGGTTACAGTCTTACCCAGAATGCAGTGCACAGCTATTTCTGCCCCAATAATGGCCGATGGGAACCACCACGAGCTCCAGACAGACCAGACTGCTCCCGTGAGTATCCTCCCTTTGATTTCTCCCTTAATTTTTCTGCCTCATGTTGCTGTTCCCACTGGGCTGTAGGAATTCATTCTACCTGCCACAGTTCATTATTTATTTCACATACTACTAGAGACAAACGGAAGGTCTGTGAAGATTGCTTACTACAAAGTTTTCTTGTTTTTAGAGAACAGAATAGCCAATAATGGCTTCAAGCCCTTCGAGATGCTGTTCAAAGCATCACACTGCAACGATCCAGACCTGCTGAAGTCCTTCACTGGAGATTTCACTAATATTCTAGGAGATATAGTGAGATTTCACACACACACACACACACACACACATGCAGCACACACATGGTTTTCTGTGGACCCTCATGATCTGTTTTTCTATAACACCTAAAATCCTACAGGTTCCTAAAATATGCGGCGGAGATGAGGTCAACTGTAAACTGGAAGTGATGACGCAAGGGCAGTGTCTGGAGTACAACTATGATTATCCAAATGGATTTGCCATTGGTGAGAGTCCACTGCCTGCACAGACTCAAATATGTTACCATAAATACTGCTGACACTTTCAGTATTTTAGCCATAATATCCAGTTTAAAATATCCAGGTTAAAATATCCAGGTTAAAGTGGAATAATGAAGGATTTATCTGTCAGAACATTAATGTAATGATGTTTTGATACTACAATAAGTGTCTAACACCATGGTTCTTAAAGTGGGACCAGGGACCCCCAGGGATCCATGAAGCTTAGCCAAGGGGTCCATGATTTTCTCATTCTATTACAGTGGTGGAAACCATAAACCGCTAGAAGTAATGAAAAAAATAAATAAATGTTTGTAAAATAAATTAGGGGGTCCATGATTTTTTAAATTTTTACAGTTAAAGGAGACACTAATAATAATAAGTTTCAGAACACCTAGTCTAACATGATAAAATGCTCAAATGCCACAATAACAAAAAATAAAATAAAATAAAATTAGTCTGACCACTTTATTAAAATGTCTATTATTGGTAGCGCAGTGGGCTAAGACTTTACGTTTCTGTTAACATTATTCTTGTTGCAGTCCTAAGTCTGCTTGCTATCGAGAGCGTTATACCTAACAGGTTGTTTTGCGAAATGCTGTTAGTGAATAGCGACAGCCTAAAAACCTACATGCAGATTTAGAATTCAAACAAAGTCAAAATCAACATGTCCATTTGTACATTTTAACCAGTTCTATTCATAATGTTTCACAAACTGATTCTATCTAATTTATATTCCAACATCTCTCTCTCTCTCTCTCTCTCTATCTCTCTCTCTCTCTCTCTCTCTCTTCTTTCTCTCTTCTCTCTCTCTCTCCTCTCTGTCTTTCTCCCCCCTCTCTCTCTGTCTCTGTCTCTCTCTCTGTCTGTCTCTTTCTCTCTCTCTCTCTGTCTCTATCTCTCTCTCACCGTCTCTCTGTCTCTGTCTCTCTCTCTCTCTCTCTCTCTCTCTCTCTCTCTCTCTCTCTCTCTCTCCCTCCCCCCTCAGGTCCAGGAGGATGGAGCAGTAATGGTCAGGACTATGCTTACTTTGATAGTGGTTTTTCTCCAGATCATCAGCGCACTCGCCTCCAGCAGGATGGTGTGTTCCACGATACTTCCCAATTGAGGGGTAAACGTCATCGTGAGATCACGGGGCCCACACGTGACCAAAAGATCCAGATATACTTTAATATAACAGGTATACTAAGTATACTAATCTTTTCAAATAGATTCAGCTTTCTTAGTAACTACAAAAGTACTGCATAGTAATCTCCTCTAACATTGACCTAAACATTTTAATGCAAAGACTTGGTGCTGTTCTTCCAACATCTCTCCTTTCTCCCAGCAAGCATCCCACTGCCCCTGTCGAGGAATGACTCGGTGGAAGTAGCCAATCAAAAGCGACTCTTGCGGACACTGGAGTTATTGACCAATCGACTGAAGAGGACGCTGAGCAAACAGCCACTGAGCGCATTTCATGTATCGTCTGAGATGATCGTTGCTGATCCTAAATCTCTGGAGAGTAGGAAGGCCTCTCTGTACTGTCGCCCAGGATCTGTGCTGAAGGGCCGCATGTGCGGTGAGTTACTGAGCGCCCTCCTGCATGAGAAGTCATCACACACCAACTTTTTTTTTTAAATAATCAACTTGAAATGTTTCAAACAATAAAATCTGTCTGATCTGTTGATCACACCATGTGCTCCATCTCTATATGATGCATGATAATGCCTCCTGTACCTCACTAGACTGTTCTTATACATGCTGTAAAGTGTTTGATTAGTTTTAATAATATGAATAGGACACTGGGGATGTATAATATTTCTGCTGTCAGGGGACAACAGTGTGCAGTAGAAGATCTTGTTATAGTCTTGTTTCTGCTCATATCACTGCTGAATGTGTGAGTCAGAAGGTGTTGGGCAATTTTCTATAACAGCAACTCAGACAGTAATCTGAATCATTTACTGTCAGAGAGAGAGAGAGAGAGAGAGAGAGAGAGAGGGAGAGAGAGAGAGAGAGAGAGAGAGCGGGGGGGAGCGAGAGAGGGAGAGGGAGAAAGAGGGAGGGAGAGAGGGAGAGAGAGGGAGAGAGAGAGTGAGAGGGAGAGAGAGGGAGAGAGAGAGGGAGGGAGAGAGAGGGAGGGAGAGAGAGAGCGAGGGGGGAGCGAGAGAGGTAGAGGGAGAAAGAGGGAGGGAGAGAGAGAGAGAGAGGGAAAGAGAGAGTGAGAGGGAGAGAGAGGGAGAGAGAGAGGGAGAGAGAGGGTGGGAGAGAGAGTGAGAGGGAGAGAGAGGGAGAGAGAGAGGGAGGGAGAGAGAGGGAGGGAGAGAGAGAGCGAGGGGGGAGCGAGAGAGGGGGAGGGAGAAAGAGAGAGGGAAAGAGAGGGAGGGAGAGAGAGAGGGAGAGAGAGGGGAGAGAGGGAGAGAGAGAGAAGGAGAGAGAGGGGAGAGGGAGAGAGAGAGAGAGAGAGGGAGGGAAAGAGAGGGAGGGAGAGAGGGAGAGGGAGAGAGAGGGAGAGAGAGGGAGAGAGAGAGGAAGGGAGAGAGAGGGAGGGAGAGAGAGAGAGGGGGAGAGAGAGAGGAAGGGAGAGAGAGGGAGGGAGAGAGGGGGAGAGAGAGAGAGAGGGGGAGGGAGAAAGAGAGAGGGAAAGAGAGGGAGGGAGAGAGAGGGAGAGAGAGGGGGGAGAGAGGGAGAGAGAGAGAGGGAGAGAGAGGGAGGGAAAGAGAGGGAGGGAGAGAGTGAGAGGGAGTGGTCAGGGAATGAGTGTTTATAGCTGTTATAGCATAACTAAAAGTAAAGGTATCTATAAATGGATAAAAAGTACAATGTGTTGTTCTTTAGTTAATAAAAAATATAATCACTGTAAAAATGTCTGTGGAATAAGAGAAACAAAACACTTCAAGAAAGGCAGTTATAGGAAAATACTGCATCACACATCACACTGCCAGTGAGTATTTTCCTCTAACAGCATGCATCGTTGTGCTTTATTCTTTATTTTGAATATTTTAGTTGATTTAAATTATTTTGTATATATTTTATATATAGTCCATTCAAATGATCATTTTAAATGAGTTATGTATATTGTATAAAGTACTTTAACTGGCATTGTGTGTTATATAAATGCATTTTTGTTATAATTAGCCGTTAAAAATGATTATATAGGATTAATATGCACTTGTGTGTATTGCAGTGGCAGGTATATTGATAGATCACTTGGGGAATATAAAACTTTAAACTGCTCTGTGTGCTAATCAGAATAACACCCAGCTGTAATGCTGAGAGGGTGAACTGAAGCCTCTGTCCTGTGTGTCCTGTAGTGCAGTGTCCAGTGGGGACGTATTTCTCGGTGGACTATGCTGAGTGTGAGAGCTGCAGGAGGGGATCGTATCAGGACGAGGAAGGCCAGACAGAGTGTAAACTGTGTCCAGATGGTTTCTCCACCCCTTACCTTCACTCTCGAAGCCTGTCCGAGTGCAGAGGTAGGCTCTTGAGCAAAGCCAGAAATATGCCATCAGATGTAAAATGCAATGAATTAAATCTGAATTATTTTTACACCATTATTAGAGTCATGACCTCCATCCATTCAGATTTTTTTTCCTTTTAATCTTTGAGTTGAAGCACTTGAGTGAGCCATATCTCCCTGCAGTTCTCACCTGGTTTCCCACTGACGCTAAGCAGGGTTGAGCTTGGTCAGTACCTGGATGGGAGAACTCCTGGGGAAAACTAAGGTTACTGATGGAAGTGGTATTAGTGAGGCCAGCAGGTGGCGCTCACCCTGTGATCTGTGGGGGTCCAGTTCCCTATATATTCCCTATATATATATCCCTACACTATACTGTAAAAACAGCACCGTCTTTCCAATGAGACGTTAAACCGAGGTCCTGACTCTCTGTGGTCATTAAAAGTCCCAGGACACTTATCGTAAAAGAGTAGGGGTATAACCCTGGTGTCCTGGTGAAATTCCCCCACTGGCCCTTCTCTATCATGGTTCCCTAATAATCCCCATCCCTGAATTGGCTACATCACTCTTCTCTCCACCAATGGTGTGTGGTGGGTGTTCTGGTGCACTATGGCTGCCATCACATCATCCAGGTGGACACTACACACTAGTGGTGGTTGAGGAGACACCCCCCCACACACAGATACACAATACTATGTAAAGCGCTTTGAGTGTCTAGAAAAGCACCTTATAAATGTAACTGTAATAATAACTTGTGTGCATTGAAATGTCAATGTTTAACTTTAGGAAATGTTCTGTATTAATGGTTATCATCTGTGCATTTTTGTGTGTGTGTGTGTGTGTGTGTGTATGTGTGTGTGTGTATGCGTCTCCAGCACAGTGTAAGCCTGGCAGCTCATCACTCAGTGGGCTGGAGACGTGTGAGTCATGCCCACTGGGTCAGTACCAGCCTGGTTTTGGCTCGCGTAAATGTGATTCCTGTCCTCCGAAAACCTCCACCGTC
This sequence comes from Ictalurus furcatus, assembly GCF_023375685.1. NCBI lineage: Eukaryota > Metazoa > Chordata > Actinopteri > Siluriformes > Ictaluridae > Ictalurus > Ictalurus furcatus. The sequence continues at coordinate 25,944,929 of NC_071261.1, forward strand.
AACCGAGGAGCTATGGACCAGAGCGAGTGTGGAGGTGAGCTTCAGTTCTTCTACACAGTCATTATCCAGCTCAGCACTCATAGAACAGTGCAGCAAAAAGGCACATTCCTGTCCTCTAATCTCACCTCATCACTCAATCTCTTTGCCTCACCTCCTACTTCTGTCTCTCCTTTTTTTTTCCTGATCTCACTGTCCCTCTATCATTCTCTCTTTCTTTCTCTAGTTCCATGCTCTGCAGGTCATTTCTCCCGTACTGGACTGGCTCCCTGTTACCCCTGTCCTCGTGACTACTACCAACCTGAAGAGGGACGATCCTACTGCCTCTCCTGCCCCTTCTATGGCACCACTACAGTCACAGGAGCCAAGACCATCCAACAGTGCTCCAGTATTCTAGCTTTATTATTAATATCCATAGTAAATAAGGTCATAAGAATGCATTTTGGAGCAGCTTATTGAGTGAGTCACAATGATGTCCAATTGAATAAAAGAGACTCTGTAGTGGTTTAAGTAATACCCCAGTTTTTACTCCAACGAGTCAAAGATTCATCCTTCGTTCTTCATTAGAAACATTGACAAAGCTTCCCCTTCCCCTAAATCACAGTCTTCCTAAGACGTCTTTAATATTATATGATTGCTATAAATATAGAAACACTTTTACAGATTAACATTAACGTTCTACATTAAAGTTCTTCCTTCTATTTTGACTGGAAGGAAGTGTGCTTGCATGATCACACTGATAGACTCATGAGGAAGATTCTTCTAACGCAAAAGGAAAATTAGCTGCAGGCTGGAAAAGATGATGAGGTTGATGAATGCCTCAGGATAATCTATTCCAGTTATGATAGCAGACATGTCTTTCACTTTCTGCCTGTCTTATTTTCTTTTTTTCATCTGTTTATTTCTCTCTCTTTTTTCTTTTTCTTTTTTTTTTTTGGTCTGTATACCTCTGCATCGCAGCATTTGGCTCTAGTTTCTTGCCTAAGGAGGAAAGTGTAACTACCGCTCCAGAAAGTCCTGTGATAAGAGACTATCAGGCCAGCAGTCAGGCAAGTTTACAGCTATTTTATGTTTCTGAAAGCATCACAGTGTTTAGGCTTTATATAAGACATAAAACACTTGGGGTGTGCAGTAACAGGAAATTAATCAACAATGCTAACAGACTGCTTTGTTTAAGATTTTCTTCAGCTAATTTGGGAGTAAACCTGTTTTGTGGACATCCACATACACAGATCAGCCATAACATTAAAACCACCTGCCTAATATTGTGTAGATCCTCCTTGTGCCGCCAAAACAGCTCTGACCCACCCGTTCAGGCATGGACGCCACAAGACCTCTGAAGGTGTGCTGTGGTATCTGGCACCAAGCAGTTGCAGCAAATCATTTAAGTCCTTTAAGTTGCAAGGTGGGGCTTCCATTGATCGGACTTGTTTGTCCAGCACATCCCACAGATGTGAGAGTTGGAGAATTTGGAGGCCAAGTCAACACCTTGAACTTTTGTCATATTACTCAGACCATTCCTGAACAGTTTATGCAGTGTGGGAGGACGCATTATCCTGCTGAAAGAGGCCACTGCCGTTAGGGAATACCGTTGTCATGAAGAGGTCTGCAAAAATGTTCAGATAGATGGTACATGTCAAAGTAACATTGACATGAATACCAGGACCCAAGCTTTCCCAGCAGAACATTGCCCAGAGCATCTGGGCTACCTCCTTCCTTGGACGACGTTTGGTAGGGATTAACCCCTGCATACCGGAACACCAGACAACACCACAGGTTTGAAAGATGCTCTGACCCAGTCGTCTAGTCATCACAATTCGACCCTTTTCAAAGTCGTTCAGATCTTTACGTTTTCCCATTTGTCCTGCTTCCAACACATCAACTTCGTGAACTAACTGTTCACATGCTGCCTAATATATCCCACGCCTTTACAGATGCCACTGTAACAAAGTTATTCACTTCACCTCTCAGTGGTTTTAATGTTATGTCTGATTGGTGTTTAATGTAACTATAAAAGGATAAAAGTCTTGACATATTGTAAGGTCTGCATTTAATAACTACCACATGTAATACTTATAATGTCAGTCTCAAGAAGCAGCACCTAAACTGTTGATTACTTTTTATAAAAGATGCATGTTCCTTAATTAATGAATCATTCATCTTTATAGCCGATTCATGACCAGTCCTCTCTGTCCTCATGTCCTAAACTTCATAACAATTTTAGTCGACATGAACAGACAAATGAATAATCCGACTTGCTCTGCTTTAGATGTTCCACGAGTGCTTCCTCAACCCATGTCAGAACCAAGGCACCTGTGAGGAGGTGGGAGTGGGTTACGTGTGCACGTGTCTCCCAGGGTTCACAGGTAACGCACCTTATACTACAACGATTTATAGCATCGTGTTTATTATAATACCAAAGAAATTTCCTGATTAGTGTTTTTAGAGCTTTTACTACTACAGATACTAAATATTAAATATAAATAAAACTAAATATCGTCAGAGGAGTGTTTTGTACAATTGAAGAATCTAGAGCAAAGGATGAGTAAATTTGTGAAGTTTATGACTGAGTGGTGATAACTGTTACATTTTAACACTTAATGATTAGCATATGGTTATAAATAAGACGCATCAATTTTTATGTTATGATTTGTTTTGTAGTGGTGCTTCACATTACTACTAGGGTAGTGGTGGCTCAGTGGTTAAAGGCTCTGGGTTACTGATCAGGCGGTCAGGAGTTCAAACCCCAGCACTGCCAAGCTACCACTGTTGGGCCCTTGAGCAAGGCCCTTAACCCTCAATTGTATAAATGAGATAAATATAAGTCGCTCTGGATAAGGGCACCTGCCATAAATGTACTTTTTGACTACCACCACAGACTTTTTGTTTTCCAGCAAACATTTTGTTTGCACTGTCGATTTTTTTAACAAGCCGTGTTGTTGGTACGCAAATCAGACCAGAGTGAGGAAATGACCTGATTTCAGACAGAGAATGTTTTTCCACAAGTCGATTGATTCTGCTACAGTATTTCTCTCATGCTCTTCTCTTAATACTTTGCTAGTTCTATATCCAGACTGTGGTCTGCCAGTTGACATCCCCTGATTGAGAGGATGTAATATCGTAATATATATATATATATATATATATATATATATATATATATATATATATATATATATATATATATATATATATATATATATATATATATATGTAATATATAATCATTTGGACTGATATTTCCACAAGATGTACATGACTGAGTGTAAATGTAATCCATTGATTATAAGGCTTATACCATAGGGTAGAGTTTGGGCTCACTACATGAAAATGAGCAGTTTTGTATGGTTGTTGTTGTTGTTGTTTTGTTTTTTGTTTTTTTGTTCGGGGGGGGGTCTGTTTTTTGATTGTGCATATATATTCAGTATATCTTCTTTACTTACTTAGGTGCAAAATGTGAGAGTGACATTAATGAGTGCGACTCTGCTCCGTGTCAGAACGGCGGTCTGTGCAGAGACAGAGTGGGAGGCTTCCAGTGCCAGTGCAAGTCTGGCTTTGTGGGTAAGGACCTCACTGCCAACACAGATTTACAGGAGCAAATAGCCACAGAGTGTTGCTGCTTGGCCAATTTCTTTTGCTTAACAACTCTGAGCTGGCACAGCTGTCTGAGAAGTCTCAAAGGGAAAGTGACTAGTGAGTGTGGATTTATTGGCTCTGTAGGACACATGCTTTGTCTTACAGCTCTTTTCCATTCAGTCGCTGACCTCTTTCCTGAGACCTGGACATGATTAAGCACATTGCTGGTCTGGCCTTGTTTTTGTTCATGTGTGTGTGTGTGTGTGCGTGCGTGTCTCTGTGTGTGTATGTGTGTGTGTGTGTGTGTGTGTGCGTGTATGTGCAGGATCACTGTGTGAAGTTGATGTAAACGAGTGCAGCTCTTCTCCCTGTCTGAATGAGGGCGTGTGTGTGGACGATGTGAATCGGTTCAGCTGCAGCTGCACAGATGGATTCACAGGTGAACCGCTCAACTTCACCACATGGAATTAAGACTCTGACACGTTTCAGACAACAGGAAGTCATAAAGGATTAATATATCCGATCTGCAATTATTTAAAACAATGAATCACCAAAACATTCTCATTGGAATGTATTATATAAATACAAACCTTACTCACTCTGCTGAACAGAAGGTTTATTTTTATTTAAAAAAAATTTTTTTACTTATTTTGGCTGAGTTCTCAGAGGAAAGCTTGGATTTTTGTTTTTGTCTTCTCTGAATTTTCCTAGAGGATTTCTTCAAACTGTCATGATCTTGTTATCCTACCACTCTATTATAAATCCCATGACGTCACGACATCTTAAGGCAGAAATCATTTGTGCCACTTTATCCTTGCAATCCTAGTGCATGCAATATGATGACTTCTTTCTGAGAACTCTGAGCAGCCTAATGTTCTACTTGTAGGACCTCGCTGTGAACTGGAGATAGATGAGTGTGAGTCCAGACCTTGCCAAAATGGTGGAGTGTGTAAGGACCTGGAGGCTGGCTATTCCTGCTCATGTAATCAGGGTTTCACTGGAGAGAGCTGTGAAGTGAATATTGACGAGTGCTACACCGCCCCCTGTCTGAATGGAGGAGCATGTGTGGATGCTGTTAATGACTTCAGGTAAATTACAAAATGGAGATGTTAATCATATGATTGTTTAGGTTTCACTTTTGTAATATGACAGATTGATGGACATTTGCTTTAACAAGATGTTAGATTAACCAAAAGTTGTTTTTTTTTGTTTCGATTTTGATGCTTTTTATTGTTTTATATAGATGTTGACGAAATTACATTGACTGCACTGGCATCAGGTTACAATATACAGTCGAACAGTGCAAAGTAACTCATTTTAACTGCAAAATTATTCAAATGTGCTGTGATGCTACACCTTTATGCCATATTTCGGTTAACTGTTTCTTTGCCATTGCATCCAGCTTGGTTTTGTTCTTGTGCTCTATTCCTCCTCTTCTCAATTCCTACCATCCATTTTGTTCTCCTTGGTAGGAGTTTCATGACTACTCATTTTTGCTAGTTGAGCAGTAATTCAAAAGTAGTCGACTAGTCTTTCCAAAATGAAAGCAAAAAGTGATTTTAGTCAGAATTGATTTTTAGGTTATCATATAAGTGCAGCTGATAAATGCAACAGCAAAGATCTCATGATCTTTATATCAGTCGCAAACACTTCTTCCCTTGTGTTCTTCCTCAGGTGTGATTGTGTGAGCGGGTTCAGTGGGAAACTGTGCCAGATTGATGAGGACGAGTGCGAGTCTAACCCATGTTTGAATGGTGCCACTTGCAAGGATGAAGTGGGGAGCTACACCTGCCGATGCCCTCCTGGGTTCAACGGAACCAGGTGTGAGACAGGTATAAACACCATGGCTGAGAAACAGAAACAGAAAGACTGTAAGGACAGGCTGTAAGACAGTAACAAGTCTAAAAGGCTGGAGCAAGGGTTTTTCCAGAACAGTAGGATGTATTTGCAGGCTGTCAATCAAACAACAGGTACATGTAGAAAACAAGGAGTAGGTGAAAGTGCATGCTTTGTGGTTTGCTCAAACAAAATGTTTCCACTTACAGTTGAAAATTTACAGAGTTTATGTATTATGTTTTGTTTTGCTTTGCTTGTGCTATTTTCTTATAGCCTCTTCCCATTTTGTGAAGCTCAACAACCTTTTGCCGCACATCACAGCTATATTCATTGTTCTTACCCACTGTTATGATTGTCTAAAGGAATATATTTTTCCTGATATGAGTTCATAGGGGCGCCAATAATTGTTGCACACCTATATTTAACAAAGATCTTTTTGTTGGATAAACCTATGTTTTGTTTGCAATTGTTTGATATCCATGAAAGCAGGGTACTTTTCGGAATTTTTTGTGAACAACAGATCAAAAGGTTAAACAATAAAGGCGGTGTTTTACAGCCTTCTTTGCTCATATTTACCAAGGGTGCCAACATTACTGGAAGGTACTGTATCATATGGTATAAGTGCACTTTTTTGGACAGCCTCTCTGTAAACAAAGATCTCAGTCTACTCTTCTGGGAAGGTTTTACACTGTATTTTGGACTGTTGCTGTGGGGATTTGTGCCTGTTCAGCCCCAGGAGCAGGTTCAGGTTTCCATACTTTTGGCCGTATACAGTAGTGTATAATCCCAATTATGTCCATTTCAGTTCCCGGTTGTAACATTACAAGTTGTGGAAAATTTCAGTGGGTTGTCTGTACTTACTCAGATAGTATTTATGAAAAATGGACAAACTTGTCTCTTCACACATGGCCTGCCCATTTCCCTCTTGTTTGCTGTCCTATATATATATATTTTTCTTGTTCTTTATTTCTGTTTCCAGAAATGTCTTCCTCCTTCAACCTGGAGTTTGAGGTCTCGGGTATCCACGGTTATGTGATGATGGACGGGACAATGCCAGCGCTCACTCAGATCACCTGCACATTCTGGATGAGATCATCAGACACTGTCAACTACGGAACTCCGGTCTCATATGCTGTGGATGGGGGCAGTGACAACGCCTTTCTCCTCATAGACTACAACGGGTGAGGAGTCTTTTTTTTTTTTTACTTCGTTATACTGAACAAACTTTTGTATTGGAAACAGAATACCTTTGGCCTTCGTAGAGAATTTTAAAATAATAATAATAATATGTATGCACTTGTGTGTAGCAAAGTATTGATCATTATCACAAAAATAACATAAATATTAATTGACAGATAATTCAGCAGTAGATTTTTAGGCTTATATGTAAATAAATAATAGGTATGTATGCTAATGGCACCCTGTCCAGGGTGTACCCTGCCTTGTGCCCGATGCTCCCTGGGATAGGCTCCAGGTTTCCCCGTGACCCTGAAAAGGATTAAGCGGTATAGAAGATGGATGGATGGATGGATGGTATGTATGCTAAGCGTCAACCTCTCTCCTGGTATTATTTAGCTGGGTGCTGTACGTGAACGGGAAAGAAAAGATTACAGACTGTCCTGCGGTGAATGACGGCAGGTGGCACCACATTGGCGTGACGTGGAGGAATACAGATGGTGACTGGAGGATTTATATCGATGGAAGCCCTTCTGATGGTGGGAAGGGTCTGTCCATGGGTAGCACCATACCAGGTACAGCAATACCACCCAGACCTTTACTATGTGTAAATCAGTCAAATGTGTCAACACAAAAATCTGTTTCTTATTCGTACACTTTTTCATCTTTAAACTGGAGTGGATTTGAGCTATATTATGATTAATCGTTTTTCGGGCTCTGTAATCTGTGTAGGAGGTGGTGCTCTGGTGCTGGGACAGGATCAGGATCAGAGAGGCGAGGGCTTCAACCCAGTTGAGTCCTTTGTTGGTTCTCTCAGCCAGCTCAATATCTGGAATTATGTCCTCTCACCACAGCAGGTACCTCTGTGCTAAATAAACCATTTGTTCCATTTCATATTTATCTGGCTTTTATCTGCAATATATAATATATTTAATAACGAGGCCTTCAATACACATATGAATTCAGCCTCAGTGGAGCGTTAAATAAAGGCTTCAATTAATCATGAATAAGTCATAAAAATACCTAGTGGCACCACTGATTGTGCCGAGTAATTCACAAGGGTTTTTGTTCTCCACTCTTTGTTCCTAGATGAGATCCCAAAATAGGAATGTATGATCTCATGTGATTAATGAATGAGATCAGTGCTCTACTTCTCTTCTGAAGTGCCTAAATCAGTTGTGGCTGTGCACCATCCTCTTCCCTCAGTTTCTCTCTTTTCTTAGTAGCTCTTAAGGACAAAATTTAGAACGGTGGATGTTAGATTTGGACGTTTTAGAGTATTCTCAACAGAAAGCATTCGTTCAGAGGAAACCATTCTGAAGCCATAATTAGCTATGAGGACACAGAGGTCTGGACGTCAGTAGTTTCAGAAGGTTTTTTCTCAGAGCAGCTAAGGAGGACACTATTGGTTTGCCTTAAAATACATGCTAACATCTGACATAGCATAACATTGGCATACTACTCATAACATTACTATCCAAATCAGCTTGCTAGTTGCAATAATATTAACCTTGCATTAGCTTCAGGTACATGGCATGTAATGTATGCAAGAAAGAAAAGGAAGATGAACACTCACAGAGGCAAAGAGAGAACCGTGAACCCAAATATTTCACTCAATAAAATGAACATGTCTAACTGGAGACAGAGCAATTTATGAAAATTTTAACATAGCAATTGGTGTAGTATGCATTTCCCATTGAGGTGTAATAAATATGAAGTAGGTCACGTTACTGTGATGTGGACCGCATAAAAATGTGGATGCTGATTATGGGCCTGAGCATAGAACATAGATACAGCTAAAGACCCACCTCTTCCTTGACCACATAACTAACCCCTAAAATGCCAACCCCACGTTATCTTAAAAAATAAATAAATAAATAAATAAACTTACTCTGGCTCTTACACCTCTACTCTGCGCACTTTCTAGAACTCAATTAATAAATCTTGTATGGTAGCACTACTTGTATTGTTCTCCGCTTGATATATCGCTTTGCTTGTATTTCCTCATTTGTAAGTCGCTTTAGATAAAAGCATCTGCTAAATGAATAAATGTAAATACAGGACTTGTGTTTTAGAGTGTTTAATCAGGTCGATTTGGGTTAATTGGCTCACATGTCTGGCTCCCTCTTCCTTTAACTCAGATGAGGTCACTGGCCAACACTTGTCCTAGTGACCTACAGAGAGGGAACGTGTTTGCCTGGCCTGACTTCCTACATGGTATCACGGGTCGAGTCAAAACCAGCCCGAAGAGCATGTTCTGTGCTGGTGAGCAAATCTGTGTAAAACACTGTTTATCATGATTTTACTGTGAATTTGCATTAATTCAGCAAATATTTATATTTGTACAGGCATATTAACTTTATAATTTGTTCTTAATGAATCCTTTGGGATTGAAATCTATGTGAGTGCACAGTATGGTCAAAATGTAAAAACTGATCAGCAGTTTTGTTGCATATTTAAATAACAGGTGGATCTGAAAGTTTTAATTAATACTAGATGTGTTTATCAGGTATATAAGTATCATTTATATGTATATACAATATATAATATGTATATGTATATATACATATATACATATATATATATATATATATATATATATATATATATATATATATATATATATATATATGCATGTACTATGTGTGTGTGTGTGTGTGTGTGTGTGTGTGTGCTTGTATTTCCTCATTTGTAAGTCGTTTTGGATAAAAGCGTCTGCTAAACGAATAAATGTAAATATAATAATGACATTTTTGTGGAACTGTCACATTAAGCAATGTATGGTAATGTAATGGTCTTTTAAACAAGTTTTGGGTGACAAAGTAGTAACCTGGACTGTTTTCAAAAATAAAATTAAAATTAAAATGTTTTTCTGGGTTAGATTGCCCCCTGCTGCAAGATACTGTACCCAACTTGCGCTCTTCCAGTCCAGCAGTGAAGCCAGGCTCTCAGGTGAAATTCTCCTGCAATCCTGGATATTACCTGGTGGGGGAGCCAGTGCAGAAGTGTCTGAACAGAGGGGCATGGAGCCACGCACAGCCTCTCTGTGAACGTGAGTGTGTAAGGATATAATTCAGTTATTGACAAGAGACAAAACAGACACACAGGATTTTTTCAGTAGTACAAGGTATGTTCTGTAGATATTCTATCAATATGATGACAGAAGAATTATTAGCCAAACACACAGAATCTTTGGATGTTTGCACCATAATAATTTGATTCTATACAATTGATTTATTGCTTCTTTCACTTTATCCATATCCCACACATATGAGACGTTTGTGTGCAGGCGTGAACTGTGGCACACCTCCTGCTCTGGTGCATGGTCAGTATCGTGGGGAGGATTTCTACGCTGGGAGTTCAGTGCTGTACCAGTGCAAGCCTGGCTTCTACCTGCTTGGTGAGAGCAAAATGCAGTGTGGCAACAACGGCAAATGGTCCGGAAACCTGCCTGCATGTCTGGGTAAGTGAGACTAAACCAGTCTGAAACTTATTTTAACACTTCCAATTCCTTTCTTTTCAATTCTTTTCACACTTACATACTGAATGTAATATATTTTTGTAACACCTATGTGTCTCTATGTGTCTCCCTGTGTGTATATACTGTAGATATGGATGAGTGTGCCTTGGGCTCTGATTGTGATGAGAATGCCAGCTGCCAGAACACAGACGGCTCATACACCTGTACCTGCATTTACCCCTTCACTGGGGACGGGAGGAGCTGCACAGGTATTCTACATGACTTAATACAACATATTGCAAATAAACATCCTGCTTTATTATAGGAACAGTTTATCCAGAAGTCAAATTTACATTTACTAACTATAAATGTATTTGATCAACCAAAATATGGTTTACTTCTTTAGTTTTGACCTCAAATAAGAAAAAAAAAGTGATTCAAAATCAAAGTTATCCAAAATGGCTAATGGAATTGTCACATCAAAAGCTGACACTTATGAATAGTTTGCAGATAGAGTCACAATTTTATGGGATTTATTGTGAGAAAAATACTATTTTGAGCTCCAAACAAAAGTTATGCAGTCCCTTTATTATCAAATCAGGTGCAACGTCACAGTCAGAATCCTCTCGTCCTCTCGTGTACTGTCTGTAGTTCTGAATGTGTTCAATGCAATATAGGCAACTCATAAGTAATTATTCTCACCTACTTTAAGGCAATATGCAATCAGCGTTTTATTTTGTGCCTGTCTTATGTTAATTAGGTGAGGAGTACTCGTGTTCATTTGCATGCACGTTCTTTGTAGATCACCCGTTTAATTGACCATCCACAACACCCTCAAAACTTCACTACAGTGCTTGGAATGATTACTTTTACACTTGAATATTTCATCATGGTGTGGAGGTTAAAATGCTGCAGGATAGAGTGCCAGGTTACTGCACTGATATCTTCAGCTCTAGTTCAGGGCACACTGCAGTTCTATAGTTTTTTTTTTATTATTATTCATTATTTATTTATTTATTTATTATTGTTATGCACCATCATACGGTTAAGATCTGGCGATGTAAGCAGTTTGAAATTAATGAATCAACAAAAAAGTGTGAGACAATCTACTCAATCTGATATTTCCTCTTTATCCAATTTACTCTTTCTGCATGAAGACCGCAAAAAACAAACATAGATTAGATAGTCTGTTTTTTTTATAATGCACCCAGATTGCCTTTACGTTTTATAGCACTATCATCCAGCATTATTTGTTATTTCATTCTGTAATCGCTCCATGATTTTTGCGTGTCACTCTGTAACCGAACACGTAATCATAATAGCAGTTGGATAACCGGAGCTCAACAACATGTTTTTGATCTAAAGAGATAGAGTCACATGATCTGATGAAGCTTTGTGTAGTATAAGTTGCTGGAACAGTTTGGATAGGTTCCATTGCAATGTCGACACACGGAGAGACTGGCCCATACTGGAAAAATTCAAATAAGCCATAAGTCTATGCCCTCTAAAATAAACAAGATGGAGTAGGCAATTTGAGCAATACAAGACTGTTTTTATATGAATATTTGTTTTATTCTTTTAGCCCTGTCATGTAGTCCACCTACAGTCCCAAAGCATGGACTCTTGGAGGGAACAAACTTCACATACAGAAGCAAGGTGACTTTCAGGTATCACTTTTAGTGCTAGAAGAAGAGTTGACTATGAGAAGCTTCTTAGTTATCCTCAGGAAACTATTTTCTCCATTTTCACATAATCAAATACTGTATACTATATACAATTTTTTTTTTTTAAATCCATTTTATTTTCCTAAACAGTTGTGAGAAAGGTTATATCCTCCAAGGGCCAACAGAGATACAGTGTCAATCTGACCTGACGTGGAATAGAGTTCCACCTAGCTGTCAACCAGTGACCTGCAGCGAGCCCCCTGCTGTGGACAATGCAGACATCAGTCTCAATGGAAAAGTTTACTTGTCAACTTTGACATACACCTGTATTAAAGGATACCGGTAAAATGAGTGAACTGAGCTTTACAGCATCAAAATTTATGGATTAATAGTAAGTATACCTTTTATGGCAATAATGTGATACCTGCTGTAAAGATTACAGGGCCAAGGGGAGCTGCAATGTGAAGCTTCTGGAAAGTGGACCTCCCCTGCTCCTTTCTGTGCCAGAGTGAACTGTGGGGATCCACCTCCCTTAAAGGATGCAGTTGTCAAAGGAGACAACTTCACTCTGGGCAGTCAGGTGCACTACATCTGCAAAGAAGGGTAACTATACCACAATTTCTTTCTTACACATTGTTTTAAAATAGGAATGGTATGTATTTATTTATGACCATTTATACGATCAACTCTGTAGTAAATGCAACTGTTTTTAATTGCATCCAGATACACACTACTTGGTAGTGAAACTCAGGAGTGCCTACCAAGTGCTGAATGGAGCCGTGAATTTTCCCAGTGTGTACCTCGCTCATGTGGACCACCACCACCTGTTGACCATGCACATCCTGACACCGGACACAAACTGTTTGGCGACACTGCTATCTACTTTTGTTATGATGGCTACACTGCTGGCAACAACACCAAGTTGTTCTGCAATGCAAAGGGAATTTGGGCACCACCTGAGGGACACAGTATGCCGTACTGCATTGCCACCTTCTGCCAACGCCCACCTGATCTACCTCATGCTATTCTGGACTCAATTTATAAGCCCAAATATGCTAGTAACACAGAGGTCAGCTATAAATGCGAGGAAGGCTTCATGCTCAATACCACAGCAACTCTGAAATGCTTAATGGGAGGAGAGTGGTCACCTTCACCTATGGATATTGGCTGTGTGCCCATCAGATGCTCCAAGCCAGAGAATATTGAGAGGGGTTATGTCAGTGGGACCAACTACAATTTTGGAGCTGTGATTGCATATAGCTGTGATAAGGGATACTACATCCGAGGGGAGAAAAGAAGGACTTGTATGGCTAATGGAGAGTGGGGTGGAGTTTTACCAACTTGCCAACCTATTAGTTGCTCTACTCCTCCTCCACTGATTAATGGTTACATCCAGGTGATGGATAAAATGCATCAATGTTGTACAGTTATTCACATTGAAATACATATTAATAGTAGAGCATAATTTGTGTTTACTGTCTGTTTGATTGCCATTCCATAACTGGTTGCTGATTGGTCTATTTTGTTTATCCTTTCCAGGACTCCACAATGAAAGCCAACTATGTGTACAATAGTAAGGTGACATATACTTGCAATTCAGGTTATCGCCTCACAGGGAAGGCTGACCGTATATGCATGGCCAACAAGCTATGGTCCAACATCGATCCCCCCATTTGTAAGCTTTTAACCTGCCCACAACCTCCTGCTATCTTGCATGGGTACTATCGTGGCTCCATATTTCAAGTGGGAAGTAAAGTGGAATATGTCTGTGATGAAGGTTATGAACTCAATGGACATGCAATATGGACATGTTTAAAATATGGGAAGTGGGACAAGATCAAAACTCCCCATTGCTCTCCAGTTCAGTGTGTGGAGCCACCATTAGAGGAGAACCATCTAGTATTACGAAGCTTGGATTCAAACTCGGGAACTGTGGAGCTTTCCTGTGAGGATGGTTATGTACTTCATGGAGCAAAAATTCTTCGATGTACTCCATCACAAGAATGGAATGATTCTTTTCCAGTCTGCAAGCAGGTGTCTTGTGGTCCACCACCAGAGGTTTCCTTTGGTGATCCATCATTAGCATCTACCTATTTTGGCAGTGTAGTTACCTACTCTTGCATGGCTGGTTTTACCCTTCAAAAAGAAGCTTCTGTTAGCTGTCAGGCAGATGGACACTGGAGCACCCCACATCCAGAATGCATTCCTGTGGAGTGCCCGCATCCTGAGGAAATATCAAATGGTATAGTGGATGTGCAGGGACTTATGTATCTTAGCACTGCTCTGTACAGCTGCAAGCCTGGTTATGACTTAGTGGGCAACTCAACTGTGATATGTGGTCAGAGTGGCCTCTGGATTGGAGGAGTACCTGCTTGTCATCCCATTGAATGTCCTCCACCCAAAGAGATCCCCAATGGCTTTGCCAAGTTCTCACAACTTCTGTTTAGCAGGTCTGTTACTTACACCTGTCAGCGAGGATATAGTCTAGTAGGTCCAGAGATTCTTACTTGCCTGGAAAATGGTACATGGGACAAGGAGGTTCCATCCTGCCAACAAATCTACTGCTTGCCTCCCAGCCCAATTGAGAATGGCTTTGTTGAAGGCCGGGATCATAAGTTTGGTGTGACCATCTTCTATAGCTGCTTCCCAGGCTTCTTGCTTGTAGGGCAGAGTCACCTTACCTGTGAGGAACGTGGCTGGTCAAGTTCAGTCCCCACTTGCACTCCAGCAGACTGTGGTCTTCCTCCACACATTGACTTTGGTGATTATTTTAAAATTCAAGATCCCACCACTGAGTTGACTGGTGACAAACCAGTAGACATTCCTTCACCAGCTGACACTAGCTTCCTGCATGGAACCATGGTACAGTATAGCTGCCATGCAGGCTATGAAATGAGTGGTACAGTTGCTTTGGTGTGCCAAGAGGATGGCACATGGAATGGGACAGCTCCTAAGTGTGTACCTGCTAAGTGTGATACACCCCGTGATCCTGAACATGGATCAGCAACTGTAACAGATACTGTACTGGGAAGATTAGTGGAGTACAGCTGTGATGAAGGGTATGAGCTGTATGGGCCAACGGTACAACAGTGTATCTCTGGACATCAGTGGAGTAATGAAGCACCCCAGTGTGTTCCTGTCAACTGTGGTGACCCAGGGGGTATTGCTAATGGTGAAGTGATAGGAAGTTATTTTCACTTCAAAGGAGTGATACAATATGAGTGCCATATTGGATTTGTCCTACAAGGTTTGGAAACTAGGACTTGCCAAATGGATGGTAAATGGGATGGCAAAGCACCATGGTGTAAGGCTGTGTCTTGTGGACGTCCTGTGGTCTCAAGTGATGTGTTAATCAATGGAGATGATTATACATTTGGTAAACGCCTACTCTTTAGTTGCCACAGTGGGTTTATCCTGCACGGGACACACACTAGTGTTTGCCTTGCTAATGGAACTTGGAGTGAAAATGCCCCTAAGTGTCTCCCAGCTAACTGTGGTCGACCCCCTATCATTCAGAATGGCCGTGTCACAGGAACAAATTATGGTTATAATGGCAAAGTGAAATATGAGTGTAATGTGGGTTATACATTGGCAGGAAACCCCACACTCATTTGTGGAGGTGATGGACTGTGGGATGACCCTCCACCACGGTGTGACATAGTCACATGTGACCCACCTGAGGACATTAGTCATGGCTTTCTAAATGGCTCAAGTTTTAATTTTGAGGATGTGGTGGAATATGTTTGTTTCCCTGGTTATGAGACAGTTGGCAGTCCAATTCTGCGTTGTGCAGCAGATGGCACTTGGCTTGGGAAAGTGCCAGAATGTCGGCTCTGTATATGCAACACACCAGTATTGAGGTTTGGTGCCGTGCTTGGCCGGGATCACACCTGTGGGGCCACTGTGTGGTTCCGGTGTAATGAGGGCTATACGATACTTGGGCCCACTGAGTCTGTGTGTGACAAGGGTGGATTATGGAGTCCAGGGGTACCCATCTGTAGCAGAGGCAGTTGTCCTACACCTCCTCCTGCAGTACCCAATGCTGTTGTTATAGGTGGTACAGTTGTACCTGATGGAGTCACTTATGGATGCAGACAAGGATACCGTTTAAATGGCAACCCATATCTCTCTTGTGGAAGGTTGGGTAGGTGGGAAGTGCCTACTCTACAGTGTGATCCTGTGTCTTGTGGAAAGCCCCCTCCTGTTTCAAATGCAGAGATTGTGGAATCTGATTTTACCTATGGCAACAAGGCTCAGTACAGGTAATTTAACTTATGAAAATGTTTAACATTGCACATGTAAAAAGTAATGATAATCTCTTGCTTAATGTTCTATGTGTTTTTAAGTTATGTTTCTAATGATTGTCTTTGTTTAAGGTGTAAAGATGGGTACAAGTTGGTTACACAAACAGACGCAGTTAACTGTCAGAGTGATGGCACTTGGTCCAAACATAGTGTGAGGTGTCAGCCAATTCCATGCAGCCTTCCCACCAACCTAACCCATGTTGTGGTCACAGGTGGCCAGCTCACACCTGTAGGAGGCATTGTTACAATATCCTGCATGCCAGGATTTTATCTTGAGGGGGCAGCACTATCAGAATGTGAGGTATGTATCAGAATATGAGGTATATTTTTGTATTTAACTTTACTTTTCAGTTAAACATTTTGCTCGGCTTCACTCTAAGATGTAAAACAGTTCCAGTGATATCGTTGTAGAATTAATGACAGATATTAGATGCTTATTGATTATTATTTGATCTAGCTTTTTGGCAGATGGTCTCCATCATTCTCCTCAAACTCATGTGTGCCTGTCATCTGTGAAAAGCCCCTCCCCATTCTCCATGGTAATATTAAAGGGGAGAACTACAATTATGGGGACATGATCGTGTATACCTGTTTGCCAGGGTTTGAACTACAGGTAAGATTTATATTTTATATTATGAGAATGTGTTTTTAATATGTTTAGTTCTCTGCAGAATAAATATAGTCGGATCCTCCCGAGATAGGCTGCACAGGTTTCGTTTACGTTCTACTAGATAATTCTATCAATAAACCAAATAAATAAAGCTATCAATAATGGCAGTTCAACACTCTCAGCCCCATGGCAGTGTTTCTTTAAAAAACAGTATATTTCCCATACTGTAAGATACATTAATTTGTATCCTCTACCAGGTGCTGCATATAATATAGCATATGATCATATGAGATAATGGATGTAAATTGACATGCTAGTTTGTACTGACTTATCAGTTTAATTATGCCAACCAATACAGCTCACATGATGGAGCTTAATGATGGCTGGGATATCCCCAGCCCATCCAAGTGTTGCTTAGACCTGTAAGTGGACAGAGATGCATGCTGGTCACCTGGGAACATCTCAACACATAATTCCAAGAGAATGGCTCTTAGAAATTTAAATCCGCTCATTAGCCAGTCATCATGGCAACGAAATCTTTGCGGTGTCTAAAAAGACGTTGTTTGGTTTGCTTGGTGTTCCAGCAACACCAAGAACACCATTGTGCAATAGTCAGTGCATTGTCTAGCCTATTTGTGTCACAGTAGCCTATTAATAGGTCTGTGAATATGTGAAATTACTTCATGGCTGTTTGCAGCCTGTAATTACCCACAGTTAATACCAATACACAACAATGTACTATTTAATTTGGATAGCAAATAGTTAACTGGAGCAATACATGGATACAGACTAATTAACCAGTCCACATAAATAAATAATGTTGTGCTTTAATGCTTCTCATGTCTAAATAGTCTGTATGCAGTTATTATGGAGCTGTGAGTTGCACATTTAGCTGTAATGTTCTGCATATCCACAGGGTGTCATTATTAAATCCTGCTGTTTCTATAATGTTGTGGCTGGCTCTACGCTTTGGTCAAAGCTTCCATAAATAAACACTCCATTTCCAGTTGAATTTGATCATTTTATAATCCAACTTTATAAATCCCAATTTCTGCATTGGGCTTTGAATACATACATTTCAGACCCATTTCTGTGTGTATGCACCTTTTATAAATGAGGTCCTGGTGTCAGAAAATAACAGACATGGCTATAGGAGGCTAATAATACTATATTGTGGTGGTTTTCAGCATTGTCCATTACTTTCTAACATCTGGACAGTAATTTCCAATGTTGCACACTGCCCTGATAAATAAGACATGTCCCCTATGTACAATATAAACTGTAGAGGGTGTTACCTTGCTTACAGTGGATATATAACTGCATTTAAATGAAGAGGCTCAGTATAGAATATATTTACTTACTCATAACAGGATTGAATAGCAAACCCATTATGATTGTATTTAGCTAACTGACTAGTCTCTCAACCCATTTATCACTGGCTACCTTTATGTGATTGTTGTTATGGTTACGTCTCAGAGGGCATGTTCTTTTCATTTTTAATTAAAACATTCAGTGTAGCCTGTAAATAATCCCTTCTTGTGTAATCAGAGTAATTATTGAAACTGCAATAGTGAAGGTAATAATGAAGTCTGAAAACCAGCATAGGCTGAACTGTTATTTATGATGATTGTCATGGTTCTGTTCCCATACGATTACAGAACATTAGAGAGATTGCATTTTTAGCAGGATCAACATTAGACTTGTTAAAAAAAATAAAAATAAAATAAAATAAAATAAAATAAAAAACATTAAATTAGCATATAATAACTTATTTTGAAAGAACGCATTTACAAAGAAATTATTTTCAGGCCTGACAGAGGAAATTATGGCTTACTGTACTTAAGAGCTGCAATAAAATCCTTTTGTAAAATAAAATGCAGGAGTGTGTGTTACAGTTGAGAGTGATTATTCTAAACAAGCTTTTATACAAGTCTTTATTGTGTTTCATCAATTCTTCTTAGGGTCACGAAGTTCAGATCTGTCAGGGAGACAGAACATGGAGTGGCAGTCCACCTGAGTGTGTTGGTGAGCCTGTGATGTGTTTCTTCTTCATAGACTCACAATATCTCTCCATATGTCTGAGTTGATATTGTGTAATGCAGTTCTTTCCAGTGACTGTATATATGGCTGGACTCATAACAGGGATTCAAAAGTGAAGCTAAAAAGTCCTTTTCAGTTGCTACCATATATTAGCTACTTATATTACTTTGATAAAAATGATGGATAATGTCAGCTAGCTAGAAAATCGTAGCTCAGTCAGTCACTCAAAGGTCTAAAATATTTTCCTGACAGTATTAAAGTCAATGTACTTGTGAAAATTTTATGACTACAATTTAGCATTTTATTTATTATTCATATATTTATTTATTTTTATACTTGCCACTTTAAGTTAGTCGATGCACAATCTTAAGTTATAATCTCAGGTAATATCTATTGTGCATGCTCCTGACACAAACGAGTAGTGTCCATCAGCAGTATGGTTGTGCGAGAGGAAGACCCACTGTCTGACCGGCCGTATCGACCGCGCATGCTTTGTCTCTACGGTTTCTACTGTGCAGACTCTGGCTCTAATTTTTGCAAAATGCAGATATTTTCAACACAGTGGGAGTAAATGGTGCCACTCATATATACAGTAGTTGTTTTTTATTCTTATTTGGAGCCAAGAAATATAATGTATTACAGCATCTACCAAAAGTCACTGTAATGGATAACAGTTATGTATTTTAACTCATTGGGTATATAAGATTTACATGGAATAACATTTTTTGCTTTAAACTTTATTTTCAGCGACTTCATGTGGTCCACCACCCATTGTGGAGAATGCTGTTTCTGTGCCAACCGGTGAGTCATACCAGAGTAATGTGACCTATATCTGTAACGCTGGGATGAACCTGATTGGCCCACAGAATCTCACGTGTCAGGCTGATGGAGTATGGAGCTCACCTACACCAACATGTGAGGGTAAGAAATCTGTTTTAATTGCGGTTGCTTTGTGTTTAGCAAATGACTGAACTGCATTGCATTGAATATCTTTGTCTCAGCCCCCAAAGGTTGTGAAAGGCCTGAAGGATTATTAAATGGGAAGGTTCAGGAACAGAGCCTGGTCAGTTGGAAGGCTCTTGAGTTTTCCTGCAATAAGGGCTACACTCTACAGGGGGAGTCCCTTGTTGTCTGCATGGGAAATGGTTCTTGGAGCTCACCTTTCCCTATATGTACACGTAAGGCTACCAGTCACAATCATTCCACATGATACGTCACATCACTTGCACATCACCTGCTCTTAATGAGATCTAAATGGGATAGTTCAGAAGAAAAAATGATACATTAATCAGTAAGTGCTTTAGCCTGGACATGATCAAAGTGCATACAGAGCCTAGGGACAAGTTAGAGTTGCTAAAGTTGGTGGATAGCTTTGTGGTGCAACAAAATTGACAGAAGCCAAATCAATTGTTTGCAAACAGATACCAACTTGTGAGTGATCAGCCACAGTCGGAATGGATTTTCTCCATTTTGCATTTTTGGGGATAAACAGATTTTAAAAAGCTAGCACTTTAAATGTGAAATACATGCAAAAGAGAAGCATATTTCAGTTCAGGAAAGATTATTAAATATGTGTGTATATATATATAGCCTGGTTTTTCCAGGTTGTGATGCATTTGTATTCACTGATGACCATGCAGACTTTATATGATGACCAAATTTATTCTTATGAAATGGATAGTTTTGGTTCTAAAATCTGATTCATGTTTGAAGCCATTGTAAAATCCTTGATATATGCACATCCGGACCACATCATAATAATTGTATTCTGTTTCAATGCACCAAGTTTTAAACCAATAAAATCTTTACACTTAAGCTATTGTTCTGTCCACAATGAGATACAGTCTCATCCAGTTCCTTCTTGTTTATACATCAGTATTTTTTTTCACCATGTGGTTACTTTCCTGCAACTAATGTCATTTACCACATTGAGTCAAATTCAACAGACAATGGATTACTTTCCTTCCTCTTCAGCCCAGTCATGCCCTCCGCCTCCTAGATTGACAGGGAACAATGTCAACACCACCTTATTCCTGGTGGGTCAGACAGTGCCAGTCAACTGTCCTAAAGGTCAGCAGGTCAAAGGGCGTCAGAGCCAAGGAACAGCCATCATAACCTGCAGGAGTGACCAGACCTGGACTCCAATCAGGGCAGTTTGTGCGAGTAAGTAAACATCATCTCTCAGCACTATTACTACCCTACACATACTACACTGTTACTTTGACTCTTTTACCATAATATAAGAACAAATCTGAAAGGCTTATCCCAAAACAATCACAAGTCTCTTTAAAGATAAGTCTAAATACTTTTCAGACTATATCTTTGTTACAATATTGTAATTCTCTTTAAACATTTAGATAAAGCATGGCCATTTTGACATAAACAAAACAAAACAGTTTTATTAAATTCAATTTTATTTCAAATAGTTATCAGGGGATTTTCCCTCATAATTGCACTTCTACAGAAGTCAGGGAGTTTCACAATGATTCACGAAACGTCTTTAAACCCACTTACCCAACAACACCAACCACACACACACACATGCATAAAAACACGTACACATGCCATTCTTTACAGAGGAGGACATCATGTCCCCAATTCACAGTAGTGTTAGGTTCTATGTGTATGTGGATGTCTAAAACAGATGTCTTACAACTGAAACTCTTAGTTTCTGTCTCTCTGAATCACCATGTGCTACCTCACCTTTCATTTTCATTAGCCTTCTTTGCTCTTATTGAGTACTCACACTTGCACAATCTCTACTGATGACAGGCTCATGGCAGCCGTTATATTGATATTTGTGTCACAGCATTACAACACATCATTTGGCCTACACATAAACTAAACCTAATCCTGTTCATGCAGATTAACATCACACGGAACATCATTAAATCCATTTTAAAATCAGTGGAAAGAATGTGGCACAACCATGATTCTGCCTAGAAGAGACCATCCACTAAATGTCAGTGACTGGGTAAAGAGGACATTAGTCAGAGAAGCAACCAAGAAGCCTTACTGGATATAGTGCTGCATACACATTTGAAAATGTTACTTTTTTTATTTGTATTTTATTAACTTGCTGAAGCATTGTTTTTGAAAATGAACGTGAAATGTAAATCTAGTCTAGGGTAATATTTGATGTTTTTATCCTGAATAAATGAAATGCTTCCTCTTATTAATACTGTGTAGTAAAATACTGGAGATTTGCCCTAAAGCAGCACATCTAGGATTAAGACCAGGAGTGTGATGATTTCACTGCTGATAGTACAGTATGAGAAGTCGTTTTACAAGGTTTTATTTATTTATTTATTTATATTTTTTTGGGAACAAAGGAAATGTGGTTATTGCTTTGGGTGTAAAATTTTCCTCTTCCTTTGCATGACCTGTTCAGATAGACTTTCTATTCTTTCAGTCAGTAAAATGCTTTGTGTGCTTTTTTCACAGTTGCTGTGATGTAGTAATATATTTCATCTGCATAGCATGTGCAAATACATGCATGGTGGTGTGAATGTGTGCTGTCATCAAAGTATTTATGCATGCCTGTTTCAGCTCGAAAATTTTATTGCAACCGTTTTTAAAAAAGAAATAGAACACAAACTGGCTGGGCATCTAACTACAGGGTGTCCCACAAGTCTCCATCCTAGGGGTCTATGTTTGTCAGCACCATGTTGGGTGTGCCTTCGTCAGTGGATGTTCGTTGACGTCGATTTCTTGATCGGTCCGCAACACTTCCAGTCTTTTTGTATTTGTTAATAAGTTTGGCAACAGTGTCATGTGTAATGTGCTTGGCAAGACCATTGCAACCTTGTGACAGCTTCCTGACCCAGCCATGAGAATTATTCCAGTATGTTCTTATTTTTGTCAAAGGCATTCTTAAAGGATATCTGAATATATATATATATATATATATATATATATATATATATATATATATATATATATATATATATATATATATATATATATATATATATATATATATATGTATATATATATATATATATATATATATATATATGTATGTATGTATGTATGATAATAATAATATATCAACTAAGTAGGAAAAATTTTGGAAGACATTTTATTAAAAAGTGTTCATTTCCCCTATGTATGGAGATTTTTGGGAGACTCTGTAGATTAGAATATCTAATAAGAATACCTAATGCAAAAAAAATAAACAAGCAACATGTGAATAAATGTAATACATGTTGAATGCGACTGCTGAGGAACAGTTAAAATAATTTCACTAGCAAAATACTAGACATACTATTAATTTTTTTTTTTTTTACAAACAAGTACAAAAAGAAGCAAATTGCCATTTGTAAAGCACATTAGTCACTAAGTACTCATATATTCAAGCACTGCATTATATTCTATTAAATACTGAGCAATTATTGCATTATGGCACCTGATAATGTAAGTACCTGATAGTTTTCCCATATACTCTAAAATCATTATATATATATATATATATATATATATATATATATATATATATATATATATATATATAGCCTATTTCACATGTTTTGTCAACATTAACTGTATAGGTGAAATCTAGTTATATATCATTAAGAAATGTCACAGTGTTGACTTGATCAAACCACAGTTCTTGCTATTGTATTCACTGTAACTCCGCCCCTTTTTACAGCTACACTGCCCTGCGCTAATGATCATGAAAACACCAATGTATGTGGCACACTCACACATGTCACCACCACAATCTTCTGCCATTTTTTTTCTACTTCTGTTATAATCACAAGAATAGGGCCCTCAGTCAAACTGTTGCCACAACAGTCAGAAACCTAACGTTCCTTTTCATGCTTCCTTTTTCAGCCTTCCTTTTTAAGCACTTTTACACATACATTTAGTAACTGGGTTATTCTTTGTAAATGGTGCCATTTGTGGTCCTGTAAAAAAAATAATAAAAAAATAAAATAAAAATAAATAAATAAATAAATTACCATTACCAAACATTACATTATTTTCAAAAATCCTAACAAAGGAATGTGATTTTTTAAAAACGTTTCTCAACTCAGTCATTACAGTTCACGTAAGAGCAACCATAAAATATCAAATTACCTAATATGAATATGCTGAAATGAACAATGAGATCTCCTGGTGTCTCAGGAGATCCTGAAATGAACATTTACAGAATCTTATTCAAGTATTTACTCACTATAAAAAACCCTAATGGCCACCAGGGTGACACACAGTACTTCTGGGACAATGTTGTATGAAGCATGGTGGTGGGAGTTTCACGGTTTGGAGCAGCTTTGCTGCCTCAGAGTCTGAATAGCAAACATTAAGAAAACAATTCCTTTGAAAATGTATTAGGAAATACAAGAGCGTGTCAGAGTATTGGTCAGTCACCTGAAGCTTTATAGTTGAGGCAACCTAAAACATTTTTTCACAACATACCACCAAACACACAGGCTGGTCAAACCAGTAGACCAGCTTTACCAGCAGGATTTCCAACAGGTAAGTATTGGTACAGTACAGTGTTCAGTACAGTACAATTTTGTACAGTTTCTGACTTACCGCTACTAATCATAGACAAGTTACTTTTAACACAAATATAAAGCAAATAGAAAATCTCAACCTTTGTTGATCAATTTAGCCAGTAATAAGGAAGCAGGCTGGCTGGCAAAGATGGTCAACCAGTTTTATAAACTCGGCCTGTGTTTTGGCAGCTGGTAGCCGGTCATACCAAGCTGAATTTGAATGGGTCACATTCCTGAAAATCACAGCAAAACAAAGAGTGAAAAGCTAGAAAGCTAGCTGTCAAAGGTTAGCTTCCTGGCTTAACTAACATTTCCTATGACTTAAACCTTTTGCACTTACCCTGCTTCACTAAAATAATTGAAGCTATGTTTTTAATCAAAACCTAAAATGACAAAATAATAGAGAAAATGGAGAAAACTTTAGCCAGATGAGTTTCTATTTCTTGTTCAGGAAAATCCATTTGGTGCCTAGTTTTAGAGTAAAATGAATGATTCTGTATGTTTTACTGTATTATTGCAGTGACATTATAGCAATTCTCAAAGAGTACCATGCAGTGTGCTGTACTGAACTGTAAAACACATTTTTGGTATTATACCAGTATTATATTTGAACACGGCATTGCAATGGGGAAATTACAAGAAATTACAGTGTGGGGACAGATGACAAACCATGAAATATAGCTAAATGAAAATAAACATTCATGAAAAATAAGTTGGAGACTGAAATAGTTTTTTCAATAGTTTCAATTAAGAATGTGGCAAATATCACCTGGGGAAATGGGGACATTTACCGTGGCAGCAAATGCAAAGGATAAACATTTGTTGATTTGGGTTATATATATATATATATATATATATATGTAGACAGATAGATAGATAGATAGATAGATAGATATATGCACACAACTGAACAAATATAAGATGGATCTGTTCAGGGACAGAAAAGCACCGCTTACAAAGAATGGCCCAATTCTGGTTAGAACAGCAGGGTATCAAATTCATATCACAGAGGACCAAAGTTCTGTGGTTTTCACCACTTCAGCACAATGCAATCCAGTTCACGAAAGCCTTTAAAATTAGCTAATGCACTGAGGCAAGTGAGATTATTAACCTGCAGTGCTGTTGTCTGCTGACACATTTCTACAAACCCAGCAGTCCATGAATCCCTCGTAAGGCCAGCTGTCAGCTACTGACCCTTTTCTGGGAACCGCCCTACACAGGGGTGTCCTGCGGCCCTCCTCTCCACATGGCTAATGGTGTGGTCCGTGGGGCCATGTTCCAGCTCGGTGATGTGGCGGTGTACTCGTGCTTCGCGGGCTACGTCATGGAAGGCACTAGCAGGAGTGTGTGCTTGGAGAATGGCACATGGACTCCACCCCCTTCCTGCAGAGGTAGCACAAGGATTTGCCCATGTCAGCCTGCCCTTAAAGTGCCTTTCCTTCTATAAACACCTCTGATTTTTCTTGAGTTTATACACAACTATAATTTTACACATCAGTGTCCTGAGCTCCTATACGAGGTCGTCCTCAAAGCCTCCAGCAGTAGTGGATGATTTGGCTAAAGGTTCGACCTGCATGCATGCATTCATTCATCACTGCACAACTTTCATTCACACCTCACTTCACCTTCACTTCACCCTGTGCGCTAATTAACTGTATTTTACTCGTTTAACATGCATGTGTGCACAAGCTGTTTCTTTTACTCTTCTCTACACACCCTTATTAGCAAGTAGATTTTCTTGTTTGTGAATTTCTTCTGTATGGCTAGGCAATGAGCATAATATTCAAACCACCGAGGACTTTGCATCTAATTAATCCATTCTGAACATAATATTAAAGTGACTAAGGAACATTATTTTTACACAAAGCTCCAGAGCCACTAGTAAACTATGCTTCTGCCTATCTCCTGTTTCAGACACCTTTTTGGTGCTATGGTTTTGGGGTTTCTCTGTTTAGTGCAGTGTAACATTAAGACTGCATTTAGAAACTGTTTCAACTGGGTGTGTGCATGCATGCGTGTGTGTGTGTGTGTGTGTGTTTTCTTCAGCTGTGTGTTGGCTGCAGTGTCAGAATGGAGGTGTGTGTCAGAGGCCAAATATATGCTCCTGTCCAGAGGGCTGGATGGGTCGCCTCTGTGAGGAACGTAAGTTTTACATACAAAGCATAACAGACAAGATGAATCATAAATTAATTCGCTAATGGTCACAAAAAACCTCCAGGGTGCTGTACAGTCTCATGGCTAAAAAGTGAGCTAATTAATTGCATTAAAACAGACTATAGGAGGGCGCACGGTGGCTTAGTGGTTCGCATGTTTGCCGCACACCTCCAGGGTTGGGGGTTCGATTCCTGCTGCTGCCCTGTGTGTGCAGAGTTTGCATATTCTCACCGTGCAGGGGGTTTCCTCCCCCGTCCAAAAACATGCAAGATAGACTGATTGGCATGTCCAAACTGTCCGTACTGTGTGAATGGGTGTGTGAACATGTATATGATTGTGTAAAAGATATTTTGCAAGTTAAGCCAACATATTTAATTTCTCTCAATATGTATAACCATGTGGTGTATGTGAATAGCAGGGTAGTGATATGATGGCCTCTACCTATATTTCACTCTGATTCTTAGGTTTTTCCACATACCTGATTCTGAAAGGAACAATTGTAATAAGTATACACTAAATAATCTGACGTAAAGGTCTGCACACACATACATAAATTTCCATGCTTTGAATTGTCTTTACAGACAGCACACATCTTACACCAAATAACCACAATGCTCATACCACACAACTTCCTGTGTCTTGGGTTACTCTGTTACTTGATTTCAGTTCTGCTTTAAAAAAAGAGAAAGATGATTCACATTAACCAGGGTCAATTAAAAAACAAGCCTAATGATAGAAACCTTTGTCAATCTACCTGGAAACTCCAGTGTTACTCACATCATATCAACTCTTATCAGTTTATCTCTGCCAGATTTAACATCATAGCTAACCTCCTCTAACACTGAGCACATGTAGTAAAACTGGGTAAATAATAAGCTCATAGTGAATATACTGAAACACTGGAGAAGCTCAAAACAAACAAAAACAAAATACAGAAACAGAAAACGAAAAGTCAGCTGAAAATGACAAAATGATGATTAACCATCATTGAGAACATGAGAACACTGGCTACTGTAAACACACACAAACACTTCCTCCTTTTATAGGGTTGCATTTCCTGTCTGAATTGAATGACACGTCTTATTTATATGGTGTTATGGATATACCTTGGATTGCAGCTAAATTTTAGTGTGTGTGTGTGTGTGTGTGTGTGTGTGTACATATGTTGCAGCAATCTGCATCCTGCCATGTCTAAACGGCGGACGCTGTGTTGCTCCATACCAGTGC
Organism: Ictalurus furcatus; assembly: GCF_023375685.1. Classification (NCBI taxonomy): domain Eukaryota; kingdom Metazoa; phylum Chordata; class Actinopteri; order Siluriformes; family Ictaluridae; genus Ictalurus; species Ictalurus furcatus. The sequence continues at coordinate 25,972,477 of NC_071261.1, forward strand.
GAGTGTCCAAGAGGGTGGAGTGGCACACGATGCCATGCTGGTTAGTGTTTGTGTATGTGTGTGTGATGTGGTTTTTTTTTTCTTTCTTTTTGGCACAGATCAAATATCCCTACATGGATAGGAACATTTGGCTACACATTATGTCAATGAAAAGTCCTCACAAGGACAGTAAGAAAGACGTTTGTGTGTGTGTATGTGTGTACAATAAGTTGTCTTTTATTTTCACATGTATTGCAGTTGGCACATTTATGCCATCTGTAGTTAAACTTCGCCCTTAAAATCTAAATAGAAGAACTGGTGATGTTTCTTGGTCATATATGAGCACATTACATTGACCTGATCAGCCTCATGAGCACATGGCAGACAAGAGAGAGGTACATTAAGGAATAATTAACAAAAGTGATCTCCTGGAGGGATGAAATGGAGAGATAATACAATCTCCTGGGGTCACATGGTGTCACACTGTGGCGGTTACTACGGCACCGAGCACTGTAACAACAGATCCTCATACAAACCCTCAATTCCAAAACAGACTCAGCAAATATAATAAGAAAATAATTGAAATCATGTGCTGTTGTTTTTGTTGTACTTTGTCAGCAAATCTAAATCTCATTATACATTTTGTGTAGCCTGATATAAAAAAAAAAATTGTGTCATATCACCCGTGCCTTCGTTTAATTACATTCATGTGAAAAATTATTTCCTCTCCATATTTATCTGTATGTTTATTATGAATATATATATATATTTTTTTTTTTTTGCAATGAATGGCAGTGCGATAGATCCTGGGTTGGAAAATAATGGAATACATGACACAGAGAATGTTGTCATATCTTCATCCAAGTAATAATAATAGTCAAACACAATCTACTGAAAGTAATGACAACCTACTGTATCTGTTTGTGTCAATACGGAATACACCACTCATTCACAATCAGTCCTGTGTACAAAAGTACAAGAATCTCTAGTTCTCCAAAAGCTAATTAGAGTCCCTGCCCTATAAAACACACTCAAAGCCTAGTTACTGGAAATTATCTACCAATGGAGGGCATTCAGTATTTTCTCACTATAAAAAAAACCCCTAGTGGCCACCTGGATGACACACAGTGCTTTTAGTGCAATGGTGTATGAAGCATGGTGGTGGGAGTTTCATGGTTTGGAGCAGCTTTGCTGCATCAGAGTCTGAATAGCAAACATCAAGAAAACAGTTCCTTTGAAATTGTATTAGGAAATACAAGAGAGTGTCAGGGGAGTGGTCAGTCACCTGAAGCTTTATAGTTGAGGCGACTTTTTCACAAGTGGAAAAAACTGATAAAAAAAAAAAACATATTCATTTAAAATGCAGATGCTTGATATTTATCAGCGTCGGAATCTAACGGTTTTACCCAACTGAGTTGTGGCATTTGTCATGACCTTTCTTTAAAAAAAAAAAAATCATCAAGGAAAAAATTCCTTTTCTGCAAGTATGACAAAACATCTATACGATATGTTTGCTGGTTCTACCAGTTATGAGTTATTAAAGAGTTCACATACTTTTTTCCAGCCTGGGCTATAATTGATTCAGTGGTTTTATTTCATTTATATAAGGTATATAAAATATAGCATTTTATTTGTGTAAAATCTCATTTTATATCATTTAAAATGAATTAAAATAAATGATCAACGTATAAATGGATTCTTAACGGTAATTTAAAAGGGTTTTATAACCTTTTACTTAGTCCTGATATTTTCTTCTCTTTTTTTTCTTCTTCTTTTTTTGTAAGCACTGATTTCATTTTCAGATCTGGTAGTGAACTAAATTGCTCTGTAACCCAACCCTTAATGTACTGGAGGTTTTGCAATTTATCAGAATAATATCATTAAAACAAACCAAACCATTTTGCCTCGAGGATCATATCTGAACCTAACAGATTGTGTGTATACTATACACACACACACACACACACACACACACACACACACACTTCTGTGGACACAATACTAGTTATTAACTGTTTATTTAGCTCCTTATCGAAATTAAAAAAATCCTTTTGTCACGCTCAGCCTGGCTCATGACAGGTGTGTTTGCATGTTTGACTGTGAGGACAAAGGTCTTTGAAGCAGAGAGCAAATTTGGGAACATGTGATAATGTGATGTCCCTTAGATGTTCCATACATCTAGACACACCGTGGTCTGGTTCGTTGGTTAGATTGCATACCTGTTTTTAAATTATATTATTTGGAGAGTTCATGCATGCCTTATGTAATGCAGTTTACAGGTACTGGCACTGCCCCTATATGCCATTATATATGTTGCGATATAAATTATAAGTGTATTATAGTAAGTTACATAAGTTGTGGTAAAGATACAATATTACCATGCACTGGATTTGTCTTTGTTTCAGGCTGTACAATGCAACAAAAAGCATAAAAACAGCTAATAAGCACTTACTACCAACTATGACTCATGAGCATAGCTGGTTGTGGAAGTTTTCATTATGTTGTGAATATAGCTAATATGTTGACTTCTCATGGTATTTTTTTAACACAGAGGTTGGGAACCTTTTCAGTTGGCAGAGCCATAAAATAAAAATAAAAAAAGTTATGATTGTTTTCTTTAGAGATATTTTTGTTGATGTTTTTATATGTCTTCTTCTTCTTATAGTTATTATCTTTACTATTGTTGCATAATTATAAAAAAACATGGTGATGTAATAAAGGTTATTTCACATTTTGCTTGTTCTTGAACTAACCGCCTGCACTTCACCTAATAGGTCTGTACCGTAGGTAGCACTTGGACTTCATTTAACCAAATATGATAGTTACATCAAATGGTAAATCAATACAAGATGTAGTATGTAAGTAAGAGTAGCAATACTTACTGTTAATGTGACTTTCAAATATGCAAATTCGTCTGTCTGTTCGGATTGAAAAGAACTCTACTTGTCGTCTTTTTTTTTCTTTTAGCTGTTTCACCTTTGTTAAAAAACTGAAAACAGATATGTACGGATATGTACGTAGTTTTCAGCCAATTTATACATTAAACTGGGAAATCACTGCTCTGCTCCACATTGTCCAATAAAATCTGAGCTTGTTGTACCACATCACGATTGGCTGGTGTATACATAACAAACAGGCATTGATTATGACTGATGTAATATTTTAAAATATCGAGAGTTTTAATTGAACTGACACACTAGCGTTCGTGATTGATGATTGTTGGGGAAGGGAAAGGTCTTTCAGTGTTTTTTACTGAAATTGTGATTTGCCTTATATGCAGTAAGAAGCTTAAAATTACAAACTGCTCCTTTAATAAAATAAACAGTGAATAAATGATAGACCTCAGGATCACAATTTTCCACAAAAATCATATGAATCATGTCAAATTTCTGATAAATCATGTGTATGAGAGTTAAGTGTAGATGTATTGGTGTTTCATTGCAGAATATCTTTGTGCATGAGCGTAAATGAGATTGTGTGTGATGTGTCCTCAGCGGTGTGTTCATCGCCTTGTCAGAATGGAGGCAGGTGTATCAGGCCCAACAGGTGCCGCTGCAGTCAAGGCTGGGGTGGTCCCGATTGCTCCAGGTGAGTATATACACACAGTTACACATTAATAGAAATCAGCTAAGAACTGGTTAAAAAAAAAAAAAAAAGGTCTGTTTTGTACAAATAAATCTGTTCACCTTTTTTAACCTAATGCCTATAAAATTGTATTTGTGTATATGTATAGATTTGGAAGTTTCATACCCATCACTGATACTAGATTACACAGGAAGGCCGCAGCACCTCGTTCAGTAAATAAAGCTGTTGATTAATCATTATGAGCACTAAACCATTAGTGGCCAAACCTGCTCCTGGAGATAGACATTCCTGCACACTGTGCTCTAGACTGACTTCTGCACAACCGAAAATGCCAGACCACAGGTGTGTTAGATGAATATCTGCTGGAATGTGGATCTCCAAAAGCAGGAATGAGCACAATGCTCAACCACATACCATTATGGTTCACTACCGTAATCACTGCTGATCAACCGATCCCTTAACTCAGCATTTATTAACTGACAGACTACAGTCTGGATCTGGACCCAGCAAAAGTAATGCAGTAGAATAAACCAGGCACTCGATCAACGTATGAAATAACTTACGCTCAACTACGGACAGTTTTTTAAAAACATGAATCGTCGCAGCTTCAGTAGCAGATCACTTGCATTTATGGCAATTGCCTACCCCATTGAGAAAGGAAATTATTTTTTTTAACACATAATTTAACGTATCTAGGTTGATTTATTGAAATAACTACATTGCTTATTTAGACAAAAGGTTGACTAAAAAAATCCCAGAATGTTTATTAAAAATGATTGAACAGTGAAGTATGTCCTTATTCTAAGTTGAAAACAGTATCTCAGATACTGTATATGTCCAGAGTCCATGGCACTAGTTATGTTCATATCATATGTTCAATAGGTCAATATGTTCAGAGTCCATGGCACTACCGTAATTTCCGGACTATAAGCCGCTACTTTTTTCACACGCTTTGAACACTGCGGCTTAAACAATGATGCGGCTAATTTATGGATTTTTACAGGCTAACGAGCTTCATGCCGCCAAAACATTTAGCCTCGTCACATCAGACCAATGAAATTACCGAACAGGTCACAGTGGACCAATGAAACTGTTCGAATTGAATCAAACGCACTCAAACTAAATTCTTCAGATCAGTCATTTTGCGCTTCATGCACACCCCCTCATCATGGAAAACACACGAAGAGATGCATATGATGCAACTTTCAAGCTAAAGGCAATCGATCTGGCTGTCGAAGAAGGAAGTAGCATGCTAAGAGCAACTTTTGCTCAAGTCTGCCAGTGGATCCTAACAGCGTGGAGCAGTGTCAAAAAATCTACAATCACCAGCGGGTTTCGAAAGGCTGGACTGCTGCGTGATGAAGAGGACAGAACAAGCTCAAGGGCAGATTTGCCTCGAGACGTAAGTGACATTGAGAGCGACAACGAAAGAGAGACTGAGGAAGTGTGTGACGAAGTACCGGTAATTCTGAGGCTGTTCAATTCCGACACTGAAGAAGGCGACTTTAGTGGTTTTAGTGCGCAGGAGGAAGATGAAGATAGCGATCAATGACTTTTCCTGGTAGGCAACTGTATTTTTTTTTTTTTTTTTTTTTCCAACCAGCCGTGTTACAGGCACTGTTCAGAAAAAAGCATTTACGGTACATATTTAATTAAAAGTTTAAAAAAACTTTGTGTAACATCTTTCTGTGTAAATATCTCATGTTACAACGTGGACACCTGCGGCTTATAGACAAGTGCGGCCTATATATGTACAATTTTTTTTTTTCTTTTTAAAGTTAGTGGGTGCGGCTTATATTCAGGTGCGCTCAATAGTCCGAAAATTACGGTAGTTAAAATTGAGAACATGAAGTGCCACGAGCAAACAGCAACAAAAAAAATGATCACTTTGAATATAGTCATGAACTAATCATTAATGGTTACGTGTTAAGAGGCAAGATGTTGTCAGCATTCATTCACATTTGCTGCTTATCCAGACATTTGTAAGCAATACATTTTCTGTAACTGGACCTTCACAAGTGTTAGTTTAAGTGCTACAGGGATTAGGTACCAAAGCTCCTCTGTCAGCTATTGACATATGCAACTAAATAGGACAAATGATTTTGGCATCTACATCACCATTTAAAGCCAGAGTAATTTCACTATAGATGTCAATGAAATGAGTCTGATTAAAGGGGTTCAGAGTTGTACATTATATTTCACCTATAGTAGCATGTACCGAGACCTTTTATAATCTCCTTCTCCCGTTCTCCGTTTTTAGGAAAAGAAAACCAGGATATTTTCATTTTTAATATGCCACTCAACACAAAGCTGGAGCATCAGCACACCATGGTGGATGTCGAAGTCTTCAGTTCTGACCATTTCTCCCACCCAAACTCCAAATACCAAGTGTTTTGTAAATTAAAGCTGTATTTTTTCATATAGAAAATAAAAACAGTATTAAGCATAATTCTGCTGCTATATACATGAACCTGTTCGATGTGTAAAAACTTTAATGTGATTGTTCAGTGTATATGTGTATAAACTATTCTTTTCACATTTTTATTAAAGCAAAAAATACAACTACACATTTGTCATTTCTTTACGTTTTATTGAATTCATAATATTAAAAAAAATTCCACATGAGCCCCTAGTAATAAAAGGTCCATAATTTTGAGATATTTGGAATGATACGCTTGCGATGGAGCTTCCCACAAGGGAGAGTTAAAAACCAAATATGAATGTGGTTGGTTGGTGTGTGGGGGTGTGTAGGGGTGTGTGGTGTGTGCGCGTTCATTTATGATTGTTGATCTTCTGTTTCAGTGTTTGTTCATTGGCCCCAGAAAACTCATCAATCTGTAAAACAGGATACGAGATCACACTCCAAGTCTGACAAATGTAATGCATCAAATGACTCCTTACACAATAATGCTACGCTACTATAAAACACAATTTTAGCCTAGAAATTAATTATTAGAGAACGTCACACAGTCTAAAGACTCACCTTTTGCCCATTCTTGTAGAAGTGGAAAGTTGGCATGCATTTGATATCACAGTGACTGGATACGTCCTGGTAAAGACAGATTATATTAAAATTAGCCGAATATGTTTATTCATCACTGGGCTAACAGATAGCAATCTGTACTATTCTTTTATTTCATTTGGGCACACAGCTCTACTGAATGTGCCACATCAACACCCAGAAGATTTATGAAAACAAGCCACATTTCCTTTTGTGTAGCACCGGCAATAATGCCTAACCTGTGTGAATAACCTCCGATAACCTAATGAAACACACTTGTGGACATAATTGGGACTGTATTTCAGCCACACCCATTGCTAATGAGTAAAGAGCATCACGCTTACAGACTGCACGACTGTATCGATAAAAAACACTGGCATTACTATGAGTCATACTGGAGAGCTGCATGACATACAACTGTAGCACTGTCATAAGTACGTTTTGATGAAGTGGATTACGTTCCCTTAACAGAACAAACCAGGGTGTTTTATTGCTCTTGTACCAGTCCTGTTATTTGCCAACAATCATTTTTTAATCATTAAGGAAAGACACAACGTTCTTTTTTTTAACTCCATTTATAGTTACATTTAATGCTATGGAATATCCATGAAACAAGTTAGGTCCTGTTCTCACTTACGTCAAAACAGTCATTCCCTCACCAGCTTCTCATTTTTCTCTCTTGAAATGAATGAATGAAGTCCAGAAATGGAGCTTATGTTACTAATAAAACAGGAAAACAAAGTCTTCTGCCCTGACTGTGTTGGATACGTTACTGACTGACCATTACAAAATGCGGTCACGAGTAAAAGCTGTTATTGTGATGTGGAAACGTCTAGAAGAAAAAACCCCAGAAGCCCATAGGGATAGGATGTTCAGGTGTCCACATGATTTTATTTTCTGGGCGTGGTGTGTACACAGACTGTTGGGAAAGTCAACACATGATGCCTGCCAAATGTACGAGGCACTAAAACAGTCCTCACTAATCACCATTACTTCCTTTGAACAGCAAGAATGCCAGACTAAACAGATCTACCCACTATGACTCATGGGAAAATCATTCAAAAACACTCGACTGGTAAGTAAATCCTGTATATATGCGCAACAGCACAGATGCATATATGAGCAAGAGTTTGTGAAGAAGCATATCTTATAACAATGCCATTATCCAGCCACAGTCACGAAAAGACTGATAAAACTGACCAGTAACCAATATCCTCTCTGAGCGCCATCTCTGTATCGATTCATCAGATAAGGCACCCTCAGCACACACTGTAGACAACCACGAACATGGTTGGGAGGAAGCAGGAGAAACATGCTAATGTCCAGCTCTACAAACGCTTTATTAAAATGAATGCAAATATGTTGGAAATCCAACAGATTACACATTGGAGATCACGGGAGTTGTGTCTGGGCTTCGGCAGACATTTTCCTGACTTATCACTGAGGAAAGCCTAGTAGGTGACCTTTTTGTAATGTTTTTTTTTTGGTTGGTTGTATTTTTTGTTACAGTTGTAAGCTAAACTAAGACTGACATCAAAGACAAGTTAGATCAAGAATAATTGTTATATATAAACCCATCTTTAAACCTTGTGGCTTTGAAAGATAGATTACATCAGCATGCTCATTCATAATACACTCTGATTCACTGATTCTACCCAGACCAGGGCTAATAAAATACACCTGTGGTTTTCAAACCACTTTATACCAAAGCGCTGCTGAATGCTTAATTCTGATTGGTCAGAAAGTGTTGCTTCATTTTCAATAACAGCAGCTCTGACAATGTTGTTGTATGTAACTTACACAGTTTGCCATATTAAAAAAAAAAAAACTTTTTTTAGAAGAAGTCTCCAGTGTCTGTGCTTTGTAACACTCAGAGGTAACATGACAAGATGCTTTTTTTTGTATTATTAACTTCAAGAGAACTAAAAATGAGGCTGATGACGGAACGACTGTTTGCAATGCAAGAGATAACAGGTTTTGAAAATTATCCATTAAATGTAACTATAAATGGATACAAAGTACAATGGGTCATTCTTTAATAAAAAAAATGTATCTGTGGTATAAGGAGAATAAAACACAGGGCACACTGTTACAGGAAAATCAAATATGTGGTGGTTACAGTAACTCCACTTTAAAGTGCATCACATCACACCACCCAGTCATTTATTTATTCATTTTCTATACCAGCATGCCCCATTATGTTTTATTCCTTCCTTAACACACTGGCTGTGGTGCATCCAATCAATATGCACAATACACTTTATCACTGACAAAGATAATGGCTGAAAAATGATCTACTTACATATCGCTAGAGCAATGCTCGAGACAGAATGGGAAACCATTGGTTTTTTTCCTATGCGTTTACACAGCGGTTTGATGACATAAGGAAACGTCCACATTGACAAACGGGTATCTCGGCTCTCGCTGTATTTTTCTGACACAGCTATAATATAAATTATATATTGTATTATATTATATATATATATATATATATATATGCGCTAGCACAATGCTCTAAAAACAACTGGCGTTTCGTCTGGCACACCCACTGGCCCTGCGGTCTGGTTGAAGTATCAGGAACAATAAAAGGCAACAGCACTAAAGTCTTTGAAACAGGTTGCTTAAGATGGTAATTGTACACATTGGGTGACTTACCGCTGCACTGTCCACATCCACCTTCAGAAAAACCACATTCTGATAGTCTTCACTCTTAGACAGAGACTGAGGGAAAGTAAGAAAGAAAACAGCAGAGGGTAAATATCTTAACCTGACTGTTGCTTAGGGTGTGTCGTGTGTCTGTCTGTATGTCTCTCTGGTTACCACAACAACAAAAACACAAACACACGGACTCTCCAAATGATTCAGAAGGTCAATGAGCAATCCTCATTACACTCTGACAACTGCAGATGTTGGGCAGAGACCTCAACAGAAGTACTCACTTCAAAGACGGGGCCAATCTTTTGGCAGGGGCCGCACCATGTGGCTGTGAAGTCCACCACCACTAATTTGTCCCCTGCATTTTTCAGGGCAGCATTGAAAGCATCCTGAGGAGAAGAAAGAGAAAAAAGATGATCGTGAATGGTTTAAAGCCAGTGCAGAAATGAGACAGCGCCAAGCACAAGCAAAAAAATAAACGCTTTACTCCATAATATCAATATGCTCACAACATAAAGTGTAACCTGCACCAAGAGTCATCTGAAAGCAGTTCCTCAAAATCATGTTATCATCAGGTTATAGCAGTGTGTAATGCAATCAGTTACATTATGCAATATGAAGTCTGTCTGGTTTCAACCACCTACCATGAATTCAAAACAAAATGTAATGCTTTCTCTAGGAATGAACTGTAAAGCATCTACACCATTAGCGCTTTCAGGGTTCAACTGTAAGGCTGCTATACAAGGACTGTATTAGTTAGTGTCCCAAACTAATACTACTACTACTACTACTACTACTACTACTACCACCACCACTACCACTACCAGCACTATACTAAATAGTGTGTACTATTTCACAGGATATGGCCATTAAACACTTTGCAAGTGACATTATACGTAAAAGAAAGAAAGGAAAGAAAAACTGCAAGAAAGAAACAATCTAGCTGTAAATTGTAGTGTTGTTTAGCTCTTAGTATTTAATATTACAGCTAAATAAATAAATAAATAAATAAATAAATAAATAAATAAAAGTTACAGGCTGTCAAATGTAGTGCATATAGGCTCAATACCCTGGAGGAAACTGTTCAACTTCTGACCACAATAAACCCCTTAGTGACATAAAGACTATACAGACTCACATATTAAGTATATTGCAGAAATTATTCAATCTATTCATAATGTTGCTTCCACCATAAAACTGGGATTCCTCAATATTAAACACTAAACATGCATACTGATATCAAACCCGTTTAAAGGGGTCTGAAAAGGATATACAGGTATATAAAAACTTACCAAATTCTCGATATGTACAACCATGGCGAACTTTTCTCCTGGTCCTTAGTCTCTCCCTCTCACACACACATAAACATACACGATTTATCTTCTTGGTGTGTCATACCAGTTATAAACATGTCTCTCGCCCCGCCCCCTGACTCCAGCAAACCAACCAGGAGCCGTACTGGCGACATAATCCCGCCCACGTCATCCAGCTCCATTTTACGGGAATAGGACAAGGAAATGAAGTGCACACAACGCACAGTGATTTGTATGTCTACTTAGGGGTTATGTGATATACGGTTTGGGACGTTGCCAGTGTGTTTGGAGGAGAAGAATATGTGAATATGTCTACGTTTAAAGTGCATAATATGCTGTAGGTGGTTTATTAACAAGCCCTACTGACATTCACAGATGTACAGGGCATGACTAAACGTGACCAGTGGCAGTAATTTATAGTAAGAGGAGGTTAAAAGTGAAAATCCACTGTTTCCAGTCACCATGACTTGACAATTCTCTAAAATTCCGGGATGGTGGAACGGTGAGTGACGTCACATCCAGGTCTTCTCTGATTGGCTATTTATATTTTGTCTTCCTTCTTCTTCTTTTTTGCCACCCAGTTTTTGTGTTCATTTGAATCCTTTTTCCCCTCTGTAAAATAATACGTTTTATTCTTTTGTCATGATCCGGAACATGTTCTTACCCCTAGAAAAGGAAAACCAAATAGAAATTTTATATATTTATATATATATATATATATATATATATCTGTGTGTGTGTGTGTGTGTGTGTGTGTGTACTGTATACGTTTCTGTATATAAGTAAATAGCTGCATTGAAAACTAAACGTTGGTGAAAAAAACTGAAACTAAAGCAACAACAAATATTTCTCAGTTAATAACGATGATGATATAAACTAACTACAACAATCAAAATATTAACTGAGAATGAACTACATTTTTGACAAACGTTCATACATTCATTCATCTTCAGGAAGCGCTGTATCCTTGTCCAGGTGGTGGTGGTGGTGGTGGTGGATCCAGGTGGGAGGTGGGAATAAACTGGGGATGGGAAGTCAGTCCATCGCTGGACACCATGCACACACATTTGCACATTCATACACAACTACGGGCAATTTACAATAGCCAATCCTCCTACTAGTATGATATTACGAGATGGGAGGAATTGAACCAGCCATGGTCAGTATGGTCATACTACCTTCCGTACCATCATGCAACACAATAAAATATTTGTATACATACATATTACTATTATGCATCTATATTTATACATATGAAAAATATTCCTTGGGAGTAAGACACCAGAAAACAGTCAAATTTCATTAAACCTGTTTTGTTTATTTGTATTCAAAATTGTTAATAGCAAACAGGGACTGAATTTTCTATGTGTGACATTTAATTTTTTTTAATATATAGATGACATTACAAAAAGTAAAATAATTACACTTTAACAACAGCTTTTCCCAGTTCTGTCCCTTTCAGCATCTGGATGAAGGCAGCAGGCATCTTCTCAAAGCCCACTGTGACATTTTCCTTGGCCTTAAGTTTCCCCTGCAACGCAGACATGCAAAGCACAAAAACTCTAGTTTTACCCAGTGTTATGATCTGGTGTATTTTTCTGTATGGAGACATTTATTTAACATTTTTAAAAGCAGTCTCCAGTGACAGTCCTTTGTAACAGTCAGAGATAAGGCTAGAACTTTAAGCCTTACAATAACTTTAAGTTCCTGGTAACATAACATGGCAAACTGCCTTTTTTGGTTTGGTAATAGTGACTTCAGCAGAGAGAAAGAAAGAAAGAAGGGAGGTTCTTTATTCCTTCCACAAAAATATGCTGCTGTGGTCAGCAACTAAAGGGAACAAACCTCTGATTAAATCATTAAGATTTCCAGAGCTCTGTGTTGTTTTTGTCAGCATTTAGCTGCCCTTATCAATTTGTCCACAGATCAGAGGTCTACAGGTCTTGATAAACACAGCTCTGCTGAATTCAGTATTTCTTCCAAAATTAACACACTCATTTAAACGTAATTTAATTCAATTACCCTGCAGCTCTTATGGTGATTTAGACATGCTGGAGCAGTGTAAACCCCAGAAACCTCAGAACTTAAGGGTACCAGTGCCTCTCATCTAGATCAACCAGGGCTCTGTTTGTTCAGAGCTCTCATCTCATAGCTCTTATGCAAATACTCTATAGTCAATTTGGCCCACTTGCCTCTTTCAGCCATGTAAGCAGTCTTCTGATAGATGCCTCGTCTTTCTCTGGCCATTGATTGACTTGGAATCCCTCAATCCTAATGCTCTTGGCCAGCATGGTCATGTGGGGAAAAGGACCTGCGACAGAAAGAATTGTGCAAGTGTTCATCAATAACTTTCCATATTTCCAGATTCATAGTTCAGTCCAATGGAAACTTTAGGCCACTTTAAAACAATGAATCAGAGCACCACCTAGTGGTTACAGACCATATGAGCTGTAATAACAACTCTACTGTCATTACCACAGAGAAAGAAAGCCTGAAGTGGAAACCTGCAAATCATTAATCCATGCCGCTCATATCTAGATAAGTAATATCAGCTGGCAAAGAGACTATCACATGGGTCCATCACATTACCCATAACTTACACATCTGAGGTGTGGTGGCGTTGTACAGCGATATTGCACCACACACAGCAATGCGTCCATGAGGCCTCATCTGATTAAGTGCTGCAGTAAAGAAAGCACCTCCAACCTGGACAGAGCACAAAAAGCAAAACCAAATATAAATTTCAGGACCAGGGATATAAGGACCATACTTTTGTGATTATCCTTATTGTTTATGCAGTGTGGTGAACATGACCATTTTACATACTTTACCAGGTGGTAACATTTCTGACTCTGACTCTGACAAATGGCTAGTGGGCAGAAGATTACAGCTCAGTTCAACACAAAAACAGATCTGCTATCTAGTGGTTCAACTCAAAATGGCAAGGAAGTGCTTTCACCCTTGCTTCGGGTGATCATTTCACACAGCTACTGTAGTTTGTTAGCTACACTTGCTGTTGTAAACATAAAGACTGTCCTGTGCTGCTCCCAAGACACTTGTTCACAATACACTCACACTGGACATCATTGTGAATGTAGTTTATCATTATCCTGCTCTGGATGGCAGCATATGTTGCTCAAAAATGTGTACATATCTCACTGCATTAATGCTGCTCACAGATGCTGCTCACAGATGCTCAAGTTACCCATGCCATGTGCACTGACAAACCCCCATACTGTGGCAGATGCTGGCTTTTGGACCTGATACTAATAACAGCTTAGAAGGTCCTTCTGAATAATCTTTCAATTATATTGCACAATGTAGAAGGTGAAATGCCCAAAATCCTACTGATTTGACTTTGGGGAATGTTGTTCTCAAAGTGTTTGGATTATTCACTGATGCATCCGTTGGTAGAATGGCGAGCCTCAACCCATCCCAGACCCATTTTTTGGAGGCTCCTTATGTACTATGATCAGACGATCGCCTCACCTCTTTCACATCACATCACCTTCTTATTTTAACTGGTCGCATCGCTATTAGTCCTAAATCGCCCCTGTCCAAACTTTTTTGGAACGTGTTGCATGCATCAATTTCCAAATAAATGTTTATTGTCAAAAAAACGATGCAGTTGATTAGATAAAACATCAAATACCTTGTGTTTATACTTTTTTGGTTTAAATATGAGTCAAAGTACATTTACAAATCACTCCTCTTTGTTTTTATTAGCATGTTCCATACTCTCCCAACTTTTTTGGAATTGGGGATGTATTATTATTATTATTATTATTATTATTATTATTATTATTATTACCTTCTTACTGGGTTACTTTATTTCCTCTTTTTCTTAGTGTATGTGTTACTACCATGTTAATAATTAATGTGTAAACAAAGTGTAAATTGTAAATATTTTTTTTTTTTTAAATGCTATATTACCCATCTTAGCTTCTAAAACTTACATTCTCAAAGTAGCAGTCGTAGCCTTCAGGTGAAGCTTGCTTCAGTGCCTCATCCAGAGATGTTATGGTCTTGTAGTTGAAAACATAGTCAAAGCCCAGCTCCTTCAGGTAGGCCACTTTTTCCTCACTCCCAGCCGAACCCACCACTTTACAGCCTTTAATCTTACAAATCTGGCCCACCATAGTGCCCACAGCACCGGCTGCTGCACTCACCAGCACAATCTCACCTGGCTTCACCTGCAGAATCTCCTCTAGGCCATACAGGGCAGTCAAACTGACCCGTATAGAATGAACATATAAAGCAATATTCAAATTGTTTATCTGGTATTTTCTTCAGAGATGGTTGCAGTAAACTGATTTTTCTTACTGATAGTAATAATTCATTACCCAGGCATCCCTAGTGCACCAACAGCCAAGGAAAGGGGAACGTCTTGTGGCCAGTCAGGAAGAACTCGGCTCATATCAAGGCTAAAAATTGCTTTGCCATTGGTCACACTGTGTGTCCTCCATCCACATGGAGCGACCACATAACAGCCCACAGGAAAAGCTGGGTTCTTGCTTTGAAGTACCCTGGCAAACAAACAACAATTTTTTTTATTGTTTTGGAGATGTACTGTAATGACGTGACAGTTATATGAGTAAACATTTTCTAATCTATCCACTGTAAAGAAGACACCAAGATAATAAAATACATGAGATAACATGCATTGATGTAATATTCTTTATATTTTACACCATGACATAATATAACAGAATATAACGATGTGTTTGCTTGTCTTACTTTGCAACCTGAGCTCCAATCTGTACATCACCTTCTTTCATTAAGGCTGAACTCACAGCTCTGCAGTAACAGAGAAAAATACTCACACATGGCATGCAAAACAATAAAATATAATACAAATAGTTTTCTTACTAAAGAGTCCATCTTGGGGGGGCGGGGGATACGGTGAAAAGGGATTAAATCAATCTCTGACATATAATGATAATGAGTCTTTATTTATCACATATACATTACAGCACAGTGAAATTCTTTTCTTCGCATACCGCATCATGTCAGGAAGTTGGGGTCAGAGCGCAGGGTCAGCCATGATACAGCATCCCTGGAGCAGAGAGGGTTAAGGGCCTTGCTCAAGGACCCAACAGCCTGGCACTGCTGGAGCCCGAACCCCCGACCTTCTGATCAGTAACCCAGAGCCCTACCCGCCAAGCCACCACTGCCCCCACTATCACACTATTACATAATATTTTCCACGACATGAAGGCTTTACATGCTTATCGGCCTTTCTTAAGCAATAAGCAATATGCAATATTGCATAAAACAAGCAGGTACTTAAAAGTGGTTAATGTCCTCACTTCTGATTTCAGTCCAAATAATTTATTTTGTGTGGATATTAGTAACTTTCACTTGATTATGATTTGTACAAGAAATTTCGGCTCAATCCCCATACTTTCATTTAAGTTTATATTTTTTTCATGCTGAGATACACTAATACACTAATGGTAGTGTGTTGACCCTGTACAATATTACACGGGGAAATGTCTAGGCATATTTACTTTTCTTAGCAACTTTTACGTTTTAGAATTGGGTGGGTAAATGTTGTGAAGTACTCTGCAATATCACACGAGCTGTTTGCTTACGGTATCAGTATGGTATCAGAAATGTGTTACACCCCACTGTGCAGTCCACTGCTGCGTTCATTCTTGCCAAATTAATAAATCATTAATTTCCAGATAATTAATTTTTCAATAGCACACACCTTTCAGTACATCATCATCACTACAGAACTGCTACATGACAATGAATTTTTTTTCAATTTAAGACAAAGAAATTCGCAACTAATGTACCTCATATATGGATCAAGGCTGAGGAAGATGGCCTCAAGTAGGACCTCTGAAACAGTTCAAACACAAATTAGCGCCAGTGGTATGTGCCATGCACCATTGCTGGGAAACAGGCCACCATAATCTGTTTATATTATATTAATACTTACCTCCATTTTGAAGCTCAGGTAATGTTTCCTCTTTAAGCTCAAAGTCACTCTCCTTTGGAAAGCCAACAAAATGCTTGCGAAGTGTCCAGACCTTAGCTTTAACCATGTTTCTGCTGCAGTGAAAACTCTCCTTCTAAAGCGCTCTACTGGATAAACACTGCACCACCCTGCTTTCTATGTGAACACTCCACCCATCAACAGCAGATTTTTAGACCAACCAATGGAGGTTGGAAAACGTAAGGAATGCTGTATGTAAACAGTGGCTTAGTGAAGAAAAATAATACATCTTCATGCAATGCATCCTGGTGACTTGCCTTACAGCATTTAGTCATTAAAAGATCAGATCAGAGTTGAGCTGAAGAACACAAACCAGTGCAAAAGTAGATGGCATTGTGTTGTTGCACATCAGGCGTGACTTCAGCTCATTTATCAGTTTAACCGATTAGTCTTTCCCACAAAACTTACACAAAGGTGTAAATACTTAAAACTTTGGTCACAGTGATTCAGCAGATTATGAGTTGTACCCAATGAGTAAAGAGTTCATATGTCCTTAAATTATCTGGAATTTGAACCCCTTAAAATTCCAAACTTTTAATTCACTTCGACCTGAAAAATTGAGAAAGAGGAACGTCATGGGGCCAGTCAGGAAGAACGTAGTTTAATATCAAGGCTAAACATTGCTTTGCCATTGGTCACACTGTGTGTCCTCCACACGCATGGAGCGACCACATAACAGCCCACAGGAAATGCTGGGTTCTTGCTTTGAAGTGCGCTGTCAATCAAATAACAATTTGAAGTAATGGTTTATAATTTATTGGTGATTTGTTGAATAAATTCCATTTTCTAATTATATCCACTGTAAAGAAGGCGTCCAGTTAATAAAATGCATAAAGTTAAAACGTTGTAATGTAATATTCTTTCTATTTTACAAAACGACAAAAGGTGACAGAATGACCTGATGGTCAGTGTTTGTCAGTGCTTCAGAAAGACTTCATTGTGTTGTGCCGTTGGATAAAAAAAATATATCAAGCATTACAAATTTTCTAGCAAACTAAAACCACAAAATATTTAAGATGTATTCAAGGCCATTACATACACCAGTAACTGAGACATCAAGTCATTACTGTCATGGTTTCACAACTAGCATTTCACAGCAACCAGCATGCTGGTTGCTCAGCATCTGAAGCTTTTCAGTTCTTTTTAAAGAAGCTTGCATCATCATTCTCCAAAAAGAGACATGACTGAAAACCTGACCATCACACCCATATGTGCGTGCTGAACATCTTATTCCAGACTTAGTCCACCTTTGCTGTTATAATAACTTCCATCTCTCTAGGAAGGCTTTCTGTTAGATTTTGGAGCGTGGCGGTTGAGTTTTTACATTTATTCACTTAGCAGACGCTTTTATCCAAAGCGACTTACAGATGAGAAAAATACAAGCAAAGCTATATATCAAGCAGAGAACAATACAAGTAGTGCTACCATACAAGATATATTAATTGAGTTCCAGAAATAGCAAAGTGCACAGAGTAGAGGTGGAAAGTGCAAATTATTATTATAATTTTTTTTTTTTAATGAGTTGGTTAGATGTTCACGGAAGAGGTGGGTCTTTAACTGTTTTTTGAAGATGGTGAGAGATTCTGCGGTCCGGATTGAGATTGGAAATTCATTCCACCACTGAGGAACAGTTAGCGCGAAGGTTCTGGAAAGGGACCTTGCGCCTTGCTGAGTGGGAACTACTAAATGTCGGTCGCTAATCGATCGCAGATTCCATGAGGGAACGTAAGCCTTCAGGAGTGTGTTGAGGTAGGAGGGTGTTGTTCCTGACAAGGTCTTGTACGTGAGCATCAAGGCCTTGAATTTGATGTGGGCGGCTACAGGAAGCCAGTGGAGGGAGATGAAGAGGGGTGTGACATGGGTTCTCTTGGGCTGGTTGAAGACGAGGCGTGCTGCTGCATTCTGAATCAACTGAAGGGGTTTGATGGAGCTGGCTGGGAGGCCTGAAAGCAGTGAGTTGAGTTTTCACATTCAGCCACAATAGCATTAGTGAAGCCTGGTGTGTAGTTACTGTTACAATTCATCCCCAAATTGTTCAGAGGGGTTGAGGTCAGGGCTCTGTGCTTTGAAAAATGTCTTCATGGAGCTCGCTTTGTGTACAAGAGCCTTGTGATGCTGGAACAGGTTTGGGCCCCTTAGTTCCAGTGAAGGGAAACTGTAATACCACAGCATAGAAAGACATTCTATACAATTGTCTGCAACAGTTTAGGGAAATGCCATATATTGGTGTGACGGTCAGGTGTCCATAGATGTCTTTGGCACTGCACACCAAAACCTTTTGACTGAGAAATATGGAATATGATGAAGAATTATAATCTTGCAGTAGAGCTTCCTACAATGGAGAGATCAAACCTAATATACATGGTGTTGCTTTACATATAACGATGGACGTTCTCTTTCAGCGCATTTTGGTTTGCCCCATATAATTCCTCAACCTGTAAACAGGGTATGAGGTCACTCTGAGGCTGATTGATGTAATGAATCAAACGACTTTCTTTTTTTTTTACACAATAATACTACACTACTATATACCACGTCTTTTCGCCTAGATGTTCATTATTAGATATTGTCATGAAATCTGAGGACCCACCATTTGTCCATTCTTGTAAAAGTAGAAAGATGGCATGGTGATGATGTAGTGAATGACTACATCCTAGTGGAGACACAGTGGGAGAAGTTATATTAGCCGAAATAAATATGCTCATTCACCACTAGGCTAGCAGATAGCAATCTTTAATATCATCCTTTCATTTGGGCACACAGCTCCCAGTGCACTCTACAAGACGGGACATCACAGCTGTCTAGGTGCCATTTCAATGCCCAGGAGATCTATGCAAACTAGTCTCATTTCCTTTGATGTGGTGCAGGCAATTTTTAGCATGTTTTTGTAACCTCTCCTACTAACAGTGCTGCAAACTCCTTCTTTAATTTTACCAAAGGAAGTAGTGTAGAGAAAAATTAAGCAAGGCAGAATATTGTTCTAAAAACAACCACGGCATAAACCTGCCATGAGTAATATGAAACGTAACATTTACCTTAACTGGCTGACATTTTAGACCAAGAAAAATGTTACAATTGATACAGGATAACTGAGAAGTTGAGGGTTAATGGTTTTGCTCAACTTGAACTTTTTTCAACATGGGGAAAGTCTTCAGAACAGAGGGCTTTGAATTTTCATGGTAACATGACAAGCTGAATTTCTTTGTTTTATGAACTTTAGGAGAGAGAAAAAAAGGCAGGTTAGAGAATGAGTGTTTATAGCTGTTGTGAGGAAAGTGATAGCAGGCACTATGGATGGATAAAAAGTACAATGTGTCATTCGTTGATTAATAATTAATAATAAAGGGACATTGTCATTGGAAAATAATCACCTTTGGGCTGTTAACAGTAGCTCTGCTAATAAGTTGTCTGGTGAAAAACTACTTGAGTAAATATCTTTTAATATCTCCCAAACTGAGACAACTAATTTGAAAATGTTATATATCTGAGGAAGGGGGCATGATGGTTTAGTGGTTAGCACATTTGCCTCGCACCGCCTGAGTTGGGGTTTCGTTTCCTGCTGCTGCCCTGTGTGAATGGAGCTTGCATGTTCTCCCAATTCTTCAGGGGTCTCATGGTACTCTGGTTTCCTCCCCCAGTCCATAGACATAAGTTGTAGGCTTACTGGAGTTTCCAAAATTGCCCACAGTGTGTGTGTGATTGTGCCCTGTGATGGGTTGGAACCCTGCCCAGAGTGTCCCCTGCTTTGTGCCCCGAGATTCACTGCAACCCTGTGTAGGATAAACAGTACCGAAAATGGATGGATAGATACAAGGAATGCATTTCTGAACGATTATATTAACTAAGCAACTGAGCTATGCTAAAGCTAAAATGCCACCCCACCACCTCAATTGTAAACAGCAGTGATCACCAACCCTCTTTCTTCAGATCTGCTTTCCTGCAGGTTTCACCTCCAACCAAAATCTAACACACAGCAATGATTAGATAGTCAGGTGGGCATGATTATGGTTGGAGCTAATCTTCAGGAACAGGGTTGGTGACCACTGGTCAACAGTATATAAAGAAAGGTAATGTTACTAGGCTAATATTTTACATTTCAAACCAGGAGTGCTGATGCATGATGGGGGGTGTCCCTTATTTTTCCTCACTGAAGATGGCATCCTGATGGCTAAAGGATAGACTTTGAGCAGGAAACTTCTTTGCTTTGATTGGGTCTCATAATTAGTTTTTTAAATTTTGAACATAGTTATTTTAATAGAGTTAGTCATCTGGGGTTAAATAACTTTTTAGCCTGTAACAGAAAAGCTGAAAGTATTTGAAACGCTCAAACATTTTAAACAGGGATATGTAGACTTAATATTCACAGAAGTCTTAACATACTGTGCAAATGAGAAACTGGTGTTATATTTCACACACACACAAAAAAAAAAAATGTATGTTATACAGATAAATGTTCATTAAATTTCCATTCAAGCACTTTATCATAGTCTGGGTTGCCATAAATCCAGATTGTATCCCACACCAGGCATGAGGTCATGTGGAGAAAAGGACCTGCAGTGCAGTTGGACAAACACAGGAAGCACTGCATAATACATTCATCAGTAACTTTCAATATTTCCTTGTCTTGTTTCATTTTAATAGAATCATTAACAATATTGTATCACAGCACCATCTAGTGGATATCAACTATTTTGAGCTGAAATAACTCATTATCACGAAGAAATAAAACCTGAAGGGAAACCTGTTCGTCGTGAAACCATGCCACCGATCTCTACACACTACCAATTGTCTCATGTGCTGCACACAAAACTAAAAATCTAAGACAAAAAAAAAAATCCTTGAACTATTTCCCCATGTGTAATGAATAGATGTACTATATGAAAGAGACACTTTTTGAATTAAATTACAGGGGCGGGGGGGAGGGACCACAAACTTGTCCGCAATATTCAAATTTTTTTGAGGTGCACCTGTAAAGTGTGCCGCAGTGTGAACACAGAACAGAGGTATATTGTTTGGACATTGAGCTCAGCTACAATTTAATGCTGCCAAAATCTTAATCTTTAAAAGCTGCTTTCTCTACTATAAACCATTCTTAAAAAAAAAAAAAAAAAAAAAAAAAAAAAAAAAAAAAAAAAAAAAAAAAAAAAAGAAGAAGAAGAAACTCTACAAAGACAAACCCAAGATTTTATTACATGTGTAGCAGGGGACAGTTTCACAAGTCTGAGCCAGAAGAAAGAAGCTTTCAGACTTTAACAATGGCTTTCCCGAGGTTTTCTCCCTGCAGCATCCCCATGAAGGCAGCTGGCATGTTCTCAAAACCCACAGTCACATGCTCTCTACACTTCAGCTTTCCCTACAGAATAAACAAAAAACAGCCAGTCCACAAAATGTGAATAAGTCAATTAAAATTGGATTCAAAGACTCCACATTAGCTAAGGAGGATACGTTCAATGAGGAGTTAAGAGACTTAGAAGCTACTACTTGCCTCCTGCAGCCAAATCAACAGCCTTTTCAGAGACTCCGCATTCTTATGTGCCCATCTCCCCACCAAGAAGCCCTCCATCCGCAACTCCTTAAAGAGTATAGGCAGGTGTGGATAAGGACCTGTGAGAAAGACAGACAGACCCTTCCCCATTATGATACTTTTGCCATATGTGCCATAGTGTATGTCGACACCCGATTATCACACCCATATATGGTTTGTCCCCAAATTGTTTGAAAGCACAATTGTACAGAATGTCTTAACCCTGTAGCATTAAGATTTCCCTTCACTGGAACCAAGAGGCCCACACCTGTTCCAGCATGACAATGCCCCATGCACAAAGTGAGCTCTGTAAAAGGCACAGTGTGCTGAAGTTTCAGTGGAAGAATTCAACTGCACTCCGGGCCTCCTCACTTCACCTCAAATGAGCGAGTGCCTCACTAATGCTCTTCAGATCCTAATAATGGAGTACAGAGACTCACTGTGTCTGAAAGCTCTCCCTCACTTGTTCATGATTTACTGTTCTATATAGAACAGGATAATGGGGCAGCAGTGAAGGAAACATGAGACGGAATTCAGACAGAACTCAATATTCAAGAAACACAATCATGATATCATTAGATAAACATGAATATTAGGATTAAACCATCAAGCCGAAGCTATAAATATACAATAAAGAAAGCATTAAAAGCTAGACTTCTATTGAAGATACAAGACTCAGTTACTTGTACAGCCAACAATTACTTTGTTATTTGTAGCAGTCTGACTCTTATTTACATTTATATACAAAGTCTGTCTGCACTGGTATACAGCTTAACAATGAAATGAAAAACTGAAAGAGAAATCACTACACACTGTGGTACTTATTGCAGAAGTAGTGTACATCAGTTGCACTATAGGTAATAAAAGTGCACTATCCAGGGAATAGGATTTGTCCGATGAGAATTCAGAACACATTACAAAATAGCTGCACCCCATATAGTGCGTGAGACACGCCAGTGGATAAGAGACCAAGGACGTGGTAATGTATATTTAAGAGTAAGACCAATGTGTCTTACAAGTGCCAATTACAGCATCACAAGCTAGGCCCTTTTTTTTAATGACTATCAGCTTTCTGGAAAGCTTCCAATTGTATAAATTTACAGTTAACCTGAACTTAAATACTTAAGTACCAAGACAAGATTGAAGTTTGGCATCAAATGCAGACAGACCTGTTTGGGGTTCATCATCATTGTAAAGGGAAATTCCTCCACAAACAGCGATCCTCCCAAACGTCTTCATCTGTGAAAGCGCAACACTGGAGAAATGCCCACCAACCTGTTAATACAAGTAAATTGTCCTTTAGGGCATCAACAAACCAAGTGGAAATGGGAATACTAGAGCAGGGATGCCCAATCTTTTCCACAGAGGACCGGTGTGGGTGCAGGGTTTCATTCCAATCAAGCAGAAGCCATACTAGAATCAGTTTAATCAGCTCATCTTGGCTTTCAATAGACCCAGGTGTGGTTTCTGCTTAATTTTAAGCTGCCACTGCCGGGCCCTTGAGCAAGGCCCTTAACCTTCAACTGCTGTATAAAAAAATTAGAGCTGCAAGTTGGTCTGGATAAGGGTGTGTTAAATGCCATAGATGTAAATGTAATGAAAACTTACACCGTCCCATTCCAGATAAAACTGGACAAGCCTGTACTACCATTAATCCATTACCCTCATAAGTGAGACACCCAATATAACATTCCAATTTCTTCTACAGCAGTGGTCACCAACCCGGTTAGTGGAGATCTACCTTCCTGAAGACCTTAGCTCCAACTATAATCATGCACAATCATGCACGCCTTAAGTTCTTGATAAACTAACACAAGTGTATTGAATTTTGGTTGAGAGGAAACCTGCAGGAAGGTAGATCTTAAGGAAGAGGGTTCTTCTACAGACCTAAAACCATTTCCTTACATTATCAAAGTAGCACTCATATCCCTCTGGTGAGGCTTGTTTTAGAGCTTCCTCCAGAGAGGACACAGTTTTGTAGTTGAAGGCATAGTCGAAACCCAGCTCTTTCAGATAGGCCACTTTAGCATCACTCCCAGCTGAAGCCACCACTTTACAGCCTTTCAGTTTAGCAATCTGACCCACAACGCTCCCAACAGCACCAGCCGCCGCGTTCACCAGGAGGGTCTCCCCCGGTTTAATGGCCAAAACCTCTTCTAAACCATATAGACCAGTCAGCCTGTGGCAAGAAAAAATAAGGGTGGGCTTATTAATCATTAACAGTACAAAATAATTAAAGACTAATGGATTGGACTGAGCTTTTTAAATCTGAAACAAAATACATGCAATGCTAAATGCAGCAAGCCTTGCAAAACCAGAAAAGCAGAGTCAGTGAGCACAAAAAGAAAAAAAAAAAAAAAAAAAAAAAAAAATTAAAGCCATACAAGCTTCCCTCAAAACCATTCAATTGCACTCATCATGATTCATAAACATTTTTAATTGGCTGTTTTCCCCCATGTTGATCCAGTGTTTCATAGCAACCTGCAAAGGTGCCCGTCATCTGAAGTTTTACAGGGTTTTTTATTTTTTATTTTTTTAAAGAGAAGCCATCATAATATAAAACCTCTGTTTCTCCAAAATGAGACCTGATTGAAAACTCACAGCATACATCAGTTTCGACTGGGAGAGTATCTCAAATTGGATTTAGGTCATCACAGGCACAGCTAGTAGCATTAAACAAACACAAATATTTGAATACATACAAATAATTTCTTCCAACTGTATGCTTCCACCTTTATCCCTTGTTATTTTGAATTACTTTATCTTCCAGCTGATCAAGGATCATAATCTGAATTTGTACCCTGGCATGCCGATGGCGCCGAGAGCAAGAGAAAGAGGAACAGTCTGAGGCCAGTCGCTCAGGACCCGGGTGAAACTGGTTCCATCGGATATTGTGTGTGTTCTCCAGCCGCACCGGCCAACTACATGACTGCCCTCAGGAAATGCTGGGTTTTTACTCCGAATTACTCTGAGGAGAAAAACATGAAGATTAAAGGAATGAGCATAAATGACTGAATGGACATAACAGTAAGGTAACTTAACAGTACTAATAAAGACAGAAAATGATTCAGCAACATAGTGAAAGAGTTTGCCTCTTACTTGGCCACTTGCGCTCCGATCACCACATCTCCTGGCTGCATTCGCCCACTACTAAAAGGCCTGAAAATAAAAGGGACCATCAATACAACAGCCTTCTTAAGAAAATATGCTTAATATCTCAAGCAGAAGGCAGCAAATGTGTTTTAATTGTTTAACTTGCAAAAATACACCATCGCTAAGAGTTTTTTAAAAAAAAATAATAATAAAAAGCTCATGTGAACACAGGAACAATTATAGATGAACATATACAGTATAAAAACATGTCAACACCATCCAGAATCTAACTGCAAATCAAATGGCTTCAAACAAAGAAAAGAATTTTAATCAAAAATATAACTGCTGGATTTGAAAAGCAAAAAACTATGAAAAAGACAAATGTACATACATGTTTATTTACCTCAAATGTCCAAGTTAATGAAAGCTACACAGTTGAAAGAACAGACAGATTGATGCTTACCGCATGTAGGGATCCACACTTAGGAACACTGCTTCCAAAAGTACTTCTGCAATAATTATTCACAATGAGCAAAAATAAGATATGAATCCAGCAGACAAAATGTGAAGTGTGTTCATGCACCAACCTCCATCTTTTGGCTCAGGCAGCTGCTCCAGCTTCAGCTCAAAGTCACTGTCTTTAGGAAAACCCTCAAAGTACTGCTTCAGGATCCACGTCTTGGCTTGGACCATATTTTTGCCTGAGGTAACTGGGGTAAATGAGTGTAAAACTACTGCATACCTAGCTAAGCATCTGGGGTTGTAGAATGCAGACAGAATAAAATATTGTTGTTATAATGCTGCATATTGAGATTGCAATATACCTTGAGATATACTGCTTCTATATTGACGTGCAATTGATAGGCCTCATAGATAGATATTTGCACATTATATGCAAATCATAATTGCACCTTTGATGTGAAAGGATTAAATAATGTAAAGCTGCAGTAAAACCCAATGCTAATTAATGTTAAGCTTAATGTTATTAATTTTTTTTTTCAGATTTCAATTTTTCGATACTTGAACGACTAGGGTGGAGTCGACCCCAGCCAAAGAGTCAATTCCGCGATTCCAGTCAATCGAGAATCGACTCCGAAGGTTTGTGAAATGTAAATAGCTCTTGTAATGAAAATAGCTCATGTTCGCTCACTGACGAGGTAAATTAAGAAAGCAAAAAAAGATAATAATCCGAAGTCAAACAAAATGTATCTCTACACATCGTAAACGTCAGCAGTCTGACAGTATCGAGAAATTTTCTGGAATCGACTCGAGTGAATTCAACCGTCGAATCAGAGTCGGAGTCGACTCCAAAGTTTCTGGAGTCGAACAGCAAGCTAACAATACAGGTTTGAACACAACAGAAGAAAGTTAAATCTATTTCCATGCCGTTATTCTTTATACCAAATACATTTGCTTGAAATGACGCTGTTTAAAAAAAGTGCAAATATTACCCTATTTATTTATTTATTTATTTATTTATTTATCTATCTATCTATCTATCGTTTACCTGCTATAGATGTCTGTGCAATTCTACGCCACTGAAGGGGTCCTGATCCGTGTGTGTTTGTTGTGTGTAGACTGGCTCTTGCCTTTATCCTTTTTTCTCATAGGCTTACGCTACATCACCTGGATTCTGATTGGTTGACATAAAAAGACGCCAATCATATCTGACTTGGCAACGTAATCACGTCTTTAAAAAAAAAACAAACAAAAAAAAACATATTAAACCTATTTTTAAAGTGGCGACCCAAATCAAAACGTATATTCAGTTGTTTAATTCCTGAAAAAAGCAGACATTTTTCGTTATGGTTTAATATTTATTTCATATGGAATATTAATTAAAAAAGAACAGCCCACCCACAAGAAATGACGTAGACCTGCGCGCGCTCTTTCCGTAGTTTTGAACGGGCTTCACGAGACGCTAACACTCCTCGTTGAGAGATTAGCCACACTGCTAACTGTTCGCGAGACAAACAAACTAACCAGAATCACCGTTTTATTCACAGGTAAGAACTTTCTTTAAAAAAATAATATTTACCCAGTTAATTTATTGCTTTCTTGACGTTATCGCGCTAGCTTGTTAGCTAGCTCGAGCTAGCTGTTTCCTAGCTAGTATACTTGAATAATATACGCTTCACTGTTTGTCGCTGGTTAGCTAAGCTAAGCTAACGCCATATTTGTTCAGCTTCAACTGTCACTTTATTCGCTCAGCATCCGAGACCAATTCAGCGTTAAATTTAAGATTACTCCTAACTTATCCGTCTTGTATGTTAGTATCGGTTATGTTAAGTTCATGTAGCGAGGTGAGTTATTGGCTATTATACCGCAAAGTACAATAAAGCGTTGATTAATATTCTGTAACAGCAGCTCCAACTGTAGTTTACTGTAATTCAAATCACAGGTTTAATTTTTTTTATTAAAGCACTGGTTTTAATATGCTGTGTTTCTATAGTAAGAGTTCATTCATATTAGTTATTTAAACACTGGTCAGGTGAAGTTCTCTGTAAGGAGACGTTTATGTGAGAGTGCTTTGTACAAGTCAGGATATTATTCCTCACAGGAGACATTTCAGGACAGAAGACACGCCCTTATCCCTTCTGCGTCCCTTTTATTCATTTATTCGTGCATGTTTTTGCCTGACTGGAGATTATTGGGAATAGGAGATAACAGTTATAACAATATGTTATATGTTTACACATGAAATATTAGTGGTGTGTAGATTTCTATAGACCCCAAACAAACTTGCTACTCGATAGTCTACATGTACGGCAGTGATATCTACACAAAAAGCTGTGGAATGACCAACACAAGTTTTTTTGTTTTAAGTATTTTGCATGTATAATAGTAAATGTTTAAAAGATATTGTTTTTATTAATCAATCAAAAGCTCACAAAAAATCATGGTAAGGCTGAAGTTTTGGTCACCAAACGTGACGTTCAGACGTTTCAGCCTCGCCGTGACTTTTTTTGTGAGCTTTTGATTGATGAAGAAAAATAATATATGTATTATTATGCATGTGAATTTTTGAAAAACTTGTGTTGGTCATTCCACAGCTTTTTGTACTGAGGCAGTAAAGAAGAAATGGTACTTCTGTGGCATTTCTGTAACATTTATTTTCCTGACCTCATTCTTCAACTTGTCTTCTTGCTCTCCAGCAACTTTTTTTTTTTATTATTCCCAGCGTTTTTGTAGGACGTGTCGCTGGACGAAGCATTTCGGTACTCGTAGTCAGCCATTACATCAAAATTTGCACGCGCGTTTTAACGTCTTCGTGTAATGCGTCTCTCTCCCTCTCTCTCCCTCTCTAGTACTTGGTGTTTTCTTGGGTTAGGAGGTTAAATAAATCTGACTTTCTTCTCATAATTTACTGCAGGGAAAAAAAAAATTGTAAGCTTGTTTGGGGACTCGGCGTTCCAACAATCATGCTCGATGGGGAGAGGTTCGTTGAGGCGTTGTCACGGTTGGGTTATCCAAATGCATCTGCGCTGAAAGGTTCAGAATTTGATTGGTTGTTTGACGCTGCGCCAGACAACCTGCATCTTTTGCGCGTCTTCTGCCACCGTCTGAACCGCAACAATGCCCTCACTCCAGAAGAAGTGCAGGCGTTTCGGGTGCTGCGCGAGTCTGGGAAGCCCGTCATGGACGACGCGACACTTGGGGATCTGTTAAAAACATGTGGACCGATTGATGTGGGTGGGTCGCTGTCCTCACTTTGTGGGGAGGAGGATGTTTCGGTGGAAGAGTTAGAGGCTGAGCTTCAGGCCCTGCGGAAAGAGAAGCAGCTGAAGTTGCGAAGACTTAAAAAGCTGCAGGTGTTGGCCGCCAGCCGAGGCGCTGACTCGTCTGCGGCTCTTGGATTGCTCCAGGAAGGTAGCGGCGCGATGAAAGAGGCCAGCTCTGCTCTCGCGGTTGAAAACGCAGCCACAAATGCTGCCTTGGAAGGTCTCGTGAAGGAGACCCAGAAGCTTGCTGGTTTCTTCCATACTGAGGACTTGTCAGTGGGACAAAATAATGAAACCACCGCACCCTCTGCTTCTCAATCAGTGCTGCTGTCCCAGCTTCCTCTGGACACTTTCCTCCACCAGGAGGAGCAAAACACTAAAGCCTTGGCCACCTACACCCAGCGTCAGTTCTTCCAGGGCATCTCAGACATGGTAGAGACCTCGACCTCCAAACGCTTCCAGCTGACAGAGCTGAGCTGCTGCAGTGAGAGTGAGGAAGAGGAGGATGAGAAGCTTGTGGAGAGCAGGAGGAAGGAGATGGCCCAGCTGCAGTGGGCTCACATTGTAGCACAGCACCAGCTGCTGAAGGAGCAAGCAGAGGAGCGTGGAGACCAAGCACTGAAGAACTGGCTCACTGAGCAGCTCGGCAGCCAAACACAGGTGCGTATACAGGTAAAGGGTAAAAAATGCACACTACCCATCAAAAGTTTTGACACGCTCATTCTTTATTTTTATTTATTTTTTCCCACTTTTTATAATAATAATAATAATAATAATAATAATAATAATAATAATAATAAATTCATCAAAACTCTGGAGTAACACACATGTAACTATGGGAATTATGTTGTAATAAAAAAAAATCCAAAATAAATAAAAATAATTTAGTATTTTAGCATCTTCAAAGTAGATATCTTTTCACCTAGAATTTCCAGAAATGTATTCTTGGCGTTTTCTCGACCAATTTCTTGAGGAATTTCCCTGAGATGCTTTTTAAACAGTATTAAAGGAGATCACATCTACGCTGGACACTTATCGGCTGCTTTTCAGAATATTTCACTCAGAGTCGTCTGTTTAATAAATATATATATATATATATATATATATATATATATATATATATATATATATATATATATAATTATTTTTTTGTCAATAAAATGTTAGATTTCTAATGAAAGAAATGAATATGTTGGCACAGTTATATTTTTGTCCACAACACCGATTTCACACATTTAATCATCCACCTTCAGATCAAAAGGTTTTTAATATCATGAGGAACATTTCAGTTGAGTGTCTCCAAACTTTTGACAGATAGTGTACATTCGGATGTTTTAGATTCCTCTTTTTGGTTTACTTGTAGAACCATCTCGAAACACAGTTTGTTAAACATTTGCACCAAATGCCATATCAAGTGTCTAATCACCCATATTTAAAAAAAAAAAAAAAAGAAAAGAAAAAAAAAGTATTGACCCAGAGGTGATATTGTAATGCGTATCACACTTGGTTGCGTATGTGGCTGAGTCCTGACTATGAAGTCTCTTTTATACCCTATGTAGTGTGATGAATGGCTTGGAGAATAAAAAAAATATACATATGACAACTTGAAGAGGGCTTGAATGGATGGTGTGTTTTTTTTTTGTTTGTTTGTTTGTTTGTTTTTTTTAAAAGAAATATAGGTAAATATAATCACTAAAAAAAATTATTAGATTCATTAACATTAAATCTTTTCATAATAGGATAACCTACTCTTTACTTTTATACTTTTCAGCTTTTGTGGTTGATCTGAGTAGTTAATATTGTAATGCATAAATAAAAATTTTTTAATGAAGAATTGAATATTTAAAAGAATTTAACAGGCTCTAACATGAACATAAGTGATATCTTGCGTAATTATATGTTTAAGTTACCAATATTTATACAATCATGTTGTTTAGTGCAGAATGATTGTTTCCTGCACTGTGATACAGTTCCATATCTTTAACTTTAACATTGTTCCTCTCGTTCTCTCCCCTTTCTAGCCAATGGGCTCTCTGCAGGCCTCCTGGCGCGAGCCTGCTCTGCGCTCAGAACTTCTCTCTGTTCAGTCTGACCTCGAGGCTCTGATGCGAGAGCCTGTCCGTTCCGCTCTGCGTGACAGCGCTCGCCTGCTGAACGTGCCTGTGGTGCGTGGTGACTTGGCACTTCAGATTGCCAGGCAGAACTATTACACAGCCAGGCAGACCGAGGTCAGGGACCAGCTCCTCCGACAGAAGGCGTCGTTTGAGGTACTGCGGTTGGTGCAGGACACTGAGCTCAGGATGGGGAGAAGGACGGCGACTCAGCTGGGTGAGGTCATCAGCAGGTTGGAAGGGGCGTCTCAGAGTGCAGCTCAGAGAGGGAATATACTGGCCCAGCCTGAACTGACCCAAAGGCCCTGTCTAACGCCCTGGCGTAACACAAAACTGCAGGTCATCAGCTCTAAAGATGTAGCCTTTAGCAGGTGAGGATGAATGAATAAATCTAAATGTCATCTAATGTTATCCTTGTTTCATTCTCAACTTCTCTTTCTGTATGTGTGTATCTCAGGCTGCTGCAGATGCTGGAGCTGGGCAAGCTCTCTGAGTGTAAGGATCCCATCCTGACCTACGGGAGGTTGGAAGCTGAAGCATCTAGCTTGCAGAAAGAGCTTGTTTCTGTTCAGGATTCTCTGGAAAGGGCGGCTCAAGAGCAGGGTTACAGCAGAGCACGTTTAGAGCACGACCGCGACGCTCTGGAGCGCTCGGCCTATTCGGATATCGTGCAGCCGCTCCTGAGGCCGCAGGTATGTGCTACAGCCACACCCGCTCAGGAGCTCTGCCCTAACGCACAGGTACGTTTTTCCTCACACCTTTCTGTTTCTCATCCTCACCGCCGTACTTCATTCTGAGAGCTCGCAGGCAGCGTGAGATGATTTCGATTATTATCCTCTTGCATGTCTGGTGGCGGTTTTGCACGGCTTGTGTAGGGTGGTGCTTTTACTTTCTGGGGTCAGGAGTGTACTTTTTAGGGTTTGCCAGTCCCATTAATTCTTTTGGTGTAATATTTTGTGTTTGTTTTTACTTCAGTCACACAAATTCACAACATGTAACTGCTGAGAGATGCTACAACCATCATTCATTAACAGATCTGAACAGGGAGGGATACAATGAACAATTTCATGTTTTCTTTGAGTTGCATGTAATAAAATATTTCTGGGGGGAGAAAAACTCTAAATACCTGAACCCTCCTGAAGTTAAGTACTGCACCTTAATGTTATCGGGCTGTTGCAAAAGATTCCCTGTGTCATAGCTGCACGATATTGTCCATATGGTTCAGTATTCAAAGGAATCTGTTCTTTCGTCCTTTTTTTGTATATAGGAGGTGTCTGTTGTCCTGAGTGAGCTGGAAGAGAAGCAGAAGAATCTGTACAAGCTTTTGCAGGACATTGTAGGAGACTTGCGGACCAAAAGGGCTCGACTAGAGCAGAGCGCCACCCTCAGACGAGAGAGAGAACTGTACGTCTACTTTCACCTAGACCCCACCCTGCTCAGCAAGGTGGTGCGTGAGATGGAGGCCAGGGCTGGTGTTAAGTAGGTGGAGGAGCAGATTGTGTACCTCTGACCCTCCAGGAAAGGAGCTCTGAAACTGAGGTCAGGGGAGACGTGTTGCAGTTTTGACCCCGAGAGCACCAGTTGTGTGAAAACATCATCAGCTTGTGCTTTTTCTGGATTCTGGACTGCCTTTTGACATTTATAACTGCAGTGTGCTACCCAAAATGTCAATGACGTTTGATTGTAGAAAGTAACTGTTTTTTCTTTGTACATCTAATTTTGGAAAAGTAGACACTTTTTAATAAGGAACTTTTGTTAATAAAATGTGTGTGTGCATCATGTTTTTCCTAATCATGTGTCTGTGTTTGATATGATGACCAAAGTTCCAGTTATCTGTTAGTCTTCATTAAACTGTATATCTGTAAACAAACAAAACAAATCCGCTTCGATGGAAATTTGCTCTCATGAGCTTAAATGCACATTGGTTGAAGTATTTAAATCTGGCAATGTTTGTTATAAATTTGTCTATAAAATAATAATAATAATGAAAAAAATAATAATGTCAGTGAAAATCTGATCGACTTCACTTCTTAAAGCATACAGTCTGAAGGCCTACTGTAACTTCGCAGTGCTTTTGTCTCTGTGTTTGTTTAGGTCTGTTTAGTGAGGAAGGACAGAGGTGTAGGTGAGATGGAGAACCAGCCCTGTAGCATGCTGACTGCAGGCCCTCTGTCTGCAGAAGCCCAGAGGGTCCTGGCTGCACTGAGAGCTCAGTATGCTGGCAGAATAGACAGCAGACCATACAGTGAGTCAGGTTTAGAGAGGAATCCTTCCATGAATGGTTATTCTGTATAATCCGTATTCGAGATGACACCAGTCCAATATCCTGTATCATATTAGCTAATGGCAGAAATAATTGTGGGTTGGGTATATAGGAGAAAACGTATCGGATCCTATAACCAATGGCAAAGATCGAAATTGTACATATGTGAAAGGAAAGAAATGTTATTTTTGGAACTGAAAATTTTTGTGTGTTAATGCTTGTGCATCCTTATGTCTTTTTCATTTTTGTTTTGTTTGAGTGAATGCAGACAGCATAAATTTAGCAAAAGGTGTATATATTTATTGGAATTTTTAATATTTCACCCTCATTTGCTTTCATAAATCTGTTTTAAACTAGATACACAAAATGGTTACATTCAGGACCTTGAGGATATAAATGGCCCCATTCAAACTGCAATATTTAATCCCTGTGACGTTTAAGCATAAAATCATGCATTCTGTGTTAAAAGACTTTTATTTTGTTGACAAGGTTTCAAAACATTGAAAAACATTTTTTAAATTGTGAAATGTATAGTATTTTCTCAGGTTTAGCCTGTGGGGTAAATACATGTTTTTCCTTTTTTCTGGTTCTGCTGTATTATTGAGCGCTGCAGACCAACCGAATAAATGATGCCGCTATAACTGTGTGCATGTGTGTTTGTATGAGTGTACTGAAAATTTCATGTGTGTGTGAACAGTTTGAAAGAAAGAAATGATATTGTACTGGAAACCACAAATCCCACTCCATGTATACAAGAAAGAAGTTTGCTGAGCTTTGAAGATTTTTGCATTATGTAAAGAAACTGGTATTTAAAGGGTTAAAATTCTGAAAAGGAATGAATGTTTGGTAATTATGATCAGTGATCAATTAAGTCAGTGAATGTGGAAAAAAAAATATTAATATGTAATATTTCTATGACAGTTATTTTTGACATGGACATTTTTGTCCTTTATGGACCTGAGTGGTACGTATTTATTTATTTATTTATTTATTTTTAATCTGACTGCATAAAAAATATGAATACATCAAATTTCATGCAATCAAAGAAAATAATTCTTAGCATTTAGTATATGGAAAATAATTACTATTTTTCTTTTTCTTTTTTTCATAAAAACAACAACAAAAAAAAAAACATCTGTGTCATTGTATAAACAAACCAGCATTTAAAGGGTTAAATTCTGAAAATGAATGAATGTTTGGTAATTATGATCAGAACTGATGCTGGTAAAAAAAAAAAAATGACATCAGAGAAAGTGGAAAAATATTAATATATAATATTTTTATGATGGTTTTTAGACATGGACATTTTTGTCCTCTATGGACCTGTGTGTAACTTTTTTTAGTTGATGCACAAAGGTTAAATAACACTCAGTTTTGTGACAACTGAATAGTGAGCTCATGATATAATGCACCAGTCAATAAAATACCTAAAATTACCCATACACTTATTGATGATGATGCGTTTCTCACTAACAAAAAAATTCAAAGCTGTCCTATACAACATAAGGTAAGGATGTCTACTGGATATTTGGCTTCCAACTAATGGGTTTGGAAATATCCCCAAAGTCTAGAGGACTGTGTTTTAATGTTAAAATTTTATGAGTTCTTGATGTTCTGTGAAATAAATATAGCGTTTTATTGTTTGTTCAGTAGCGGACTCCTTTGGCAGAGCCCCCAGGCTGTCTCAAATTCATGGCGCCTTCGACAAACCTCCAAAACCACACACACAGACTAAAATGTGAGTTCTTGAACGAGGTAATTTAATTAAAAAGTCAGTTGTGATATTTCAAGACTATGCAATGTCGTTATTTTCAGATACTTTGTAATGAAGTTAAAAGACAGCCTCAGCTCTGCTTTTGTGTCCTTGACATAGGCCTTATGTGAGCTCCAGCTATCATAGCTAAAGACTAGTATATCTTCCTCAGCCTGATCTTGTCATTAATGATTCTTTATATGGTTGCAAAAATGACGATTCATCATCTGTCTTACTCACTCCAGACTTCACAAGGAGAGAGAGAGGCAATTATTCAAACACTCCCCAGAGATGGAGCTCCCCAGTCAGCCTGACCTACGGCAGTTAGGTGATGGAGATAACAAATTTAATCAATGGGGAGCAGATAAACGAGGTGATAGGAGGCCAAGATATTATGGAGATGATGGCAGTCTGTCAGGGTTTAACGCTGGGAATAACATCCCATGTCCCAGCAGAAGCCCTCCAGAGCCAGATCCACAGGGAGAAGAGCTTTTCCCCAGGAACAGCTTTGTTAACAGGAGAACCCCACAGGCTGTCATGGGATTACCAGAGACACATAGTGAGATCTCCAGTAGGAAGGAAAGAATCCAGCTACTGGCTTCTAGTGAAGAGGATTGTAAAGCAGAGGTAATAACTCGCACCCCTCCTGTGAAGAGACGGCGGTTTGGTAATCTGCAAATACCCATGATCACCTGTTCAAAACAGTTTGAGGAAGATGATTCTAGGCAGAAAAGTGAAGTTGGGAAAACAAATGAAAACCCTGATCAGATGCCGTTTTGGAGCTTTGAAGAGAAAAAAGCAGAAGAATACTCAAGATCACTGGAGTGCCAGAGTTATTTAAAAGACAATCCAACATCCAGGAGAGAAAGTCAGACAATTGGTCTCGCCTTAGCTGATTCTTGTCACGACTCGGCTACGAATAAAATACTAACGAACGCAAGCCATCTGCCAGTTCATCACAATTTGGTTTCACTCAGAACCAGTGACTTTGACCAGTACACAGTGGACAAAGAAGAAGCATCAGTGACAGAGATAGAACCAGCCAAAGTGGAACACAATGCTGGTAAGTGGAATAATACTTATAGTGTCCAGTAGGAGGAGCTCAAACACTTTGTCTCCATCAGATCCTCACTCCCAGTGACAGAGTAATGGCACTACAATTAAACAGTCCCAGCACTGTTCCCTCTCAACTAGTTCTAAAGATCAGAATCATAATACTGATCATCTTTATTTCTATAGCACCTTTTGATACATAAAAGTCCGCTCCAAGCACTTCATGAGGATAAGTGTATTGCATTGCATGCTCTAAAGAGGTTCTCGCTAAAGTGAACTGATGTCTGTGTTCCTGGCATCTAGGTTTTGTTTTTTCTTTCTTTTAATCGGTGAGCTGGGAGACACAGGCTGCACCATTGACTGGCTCCAGATTACTGCTCAGACAAATGCCTCCAAATTGTTCCTGTAAAAATTGATACCCACTTGTACAGGTTTAAGCCTCTGACTCTCAAGCTTAGGCCAATTTTAACTCATTCGATCAGTGCCCTCTGCAGCTCAGGTGTGCTTCTGTGCTTATAAAGATTTTTAAAGTGGGTTTTTCCCCTACTGAAGCTCAATGTCGCAGGCACACTCATGCATTCAATGGGTTAGACAAAATGGTACTGGGCACACAATCGCAAATGATTAAAAATTGAATCCTACAAAAAAC
The DNA here is from genome assembly GCF_023375685.1 of Ictalurus furcatus. NCBI lineage: Eukaryota > Metazoa > Chordata > Actinopteri > Siluriformes > Ictaluridae > Ictalurus > Ictalurus furcatus. The sequence goes on from NC_071261.1 coordinate 26,009,182, forward strand.
TGTCTATATATGTAAAATGATACACTACATGGAAACCTGACCATCACACCTATATCTGCGTTTTGAACATCCTGTTCCAGATGTAGTCTCTCTCCCCCCCCTCCCCCCCTTGCTGTTATAATAACCTCCACTGTTCTGGGAAGGCTATCCACTAGATTTTGGAGTGTGGCTGTGGGGATTTTCCCGTTCAGTCACAAGAGCATTAGTGAGATCTGACACTGATGTCGGACGAGGAGACCTGGAGCACAGGCTGCGTTCCAATTCATCCCCAGAGTGTTCAGTGGGCTTGAGTAGCTCAGGCCACTCGGGTTCTTCCACTCCATATATTCCACTTCCACTCCAAATAATGCAAAGGGGCATTGTAATGCTGGAACAGGTTTCCACATCTTAGTTCCAGTGAAGGGTAACGTTAATGCTACAACATACGAAGACATCCTGTACAATCGTGTGCTTTAAACATTGTGGCAACAGTTTGGGGAAAGACCCGCATATGGTTGTGATGGTCAGGTGTCTACAAACTTTTGACTATATAGTGTACCTTGCCTGCTTAATTTCAGACTCTCATAAGTAAGACTCTGAGCAAGGGCAGAACGAAACTCTCAGTTTAGCGAATATGACCTAGTTAGCAATCCTACATGATCTGTATTTATATTAAACTCGGTTTAAAATTAAATTTCATACATGTTCAATTTAATGTAATACAGTACTAATGATTTAGCAAAATGAGAGAACAGATAACCAGCGTAATCATGTCTTGAATGACCTAAAAAAGTGAATACTATTAGCTTTTCTCGCCATTAACTAATGTCACGTTGAGCCAGCCAAGCTACAGTAATAGTTACTCTGCTAAACTATGATTACAGCTCTTGAGAGGCTCATATCATTGAGAGACTGTTGGCTCGAAACCCAGCAATGCCACAGCTGTACATGGCCGGAGGTGCAAAAGAACAAAATTGTCCTTGCTCTTTGAGTGGGTAGGATGCCATTCCTTTCTCCCCTGTCAGTCAGAGTAATACTACCTAATAGTGAGCTCAATTATATGAAAAAGGGCAGTTAGCACTTTCAAGTTTCCAAGTGCATATTCAGCTACCCTGTAAGGTCTGTCACAGGTCACCGTGCACACACATTCACACACTCGTTCGCATTTATGAGCAATTTTCTCCGGGCTACTTTTTTGTGTAATAGGTGTGTTGTGTGTATCTGTGCATTGACTCACAATCTTGTATCTTCTGCAGACCTGTACATGCATCAGTCCGACATGAAAAACGATCAGATGGAGACCGAGGAGCTTGGCATTGAGCCAGAGAACAATGCAGCTCCTAAAGTCACAGAAACACATCCTGATCAGCAGGCCTTCTCACAGGTATATCAACAGAATGGGAGTACATCAACAGAACCTTGTACGACAATCAACCTTGCAGACAATGATGTGTTTACATATGAAATCAGTTGAATATAAAACGTTTATGCATTTGTTTGGCTTTGCTTATGTGAAGGTCAGCTGTGCCTTGGATTTGCTAACAACTCGGCATCAATCTCGACACTTACATTTAGACGTACTAACAAATGCTTTGAATTGTATTGCTATAAATTTCACCTCTGGGATTTACCCTGAATCTTATTTATACCGTTTACACCTCTTTGAACAGGAGCAGCTGGCTCATTTGATCTTCCTGACCTCTCTAAACTGCTCTGTAACACCGCTAGAATTTGCTGACGACGACATCAGGATGTCTGTTTGTGTGCTTTAGAGTTATTCACACACGCTGCGCAGGGAGTAGTGCTACATCCAGGAGCAGTTAAAGTTATTGACTTTTTGCATTCTTTTCATGCTGAGCTGAACGCACTGCGGTACATTATAGGCGTGAATATATCGTGCTGACAGGATGGATACATATTCATAACCAATTTTGCATCAGTATATAGATAAGACATGAAAACTCTACCCTGAGTTCAGCATTAGAGAATTTCTCGATGCTGGGGAACAAGTGCTAATAACAACCAGTCTTATTCAGTTGATATTAGTTTTTTAGACCTCCATGTGGATCCAAAAAGCACATAAGACATGCTTGCTATTCATCACCGATGGCTGTCTGTAAAGAAAAGGATCTCTAGTGCTTTGTATAGGATATGCATGTATGGGGTATTACCTCAAGGTGAAACTGAACCTCATGAATAATGGAACAAGTGTTTAAATTATGTCAAGAAGCAGAATGCTTACATTACTGACTAAAATTGAATTGACTGTTAATGGGTCAGTGACAAAATTGTTGGTTTTGCATGTTATTAAACACTTTAATTTTCAGCAAAATCTTCAAGTTAATACGCTGGTCATGGAACATGGTATAACCATCGGTAAACAATTTTTCAGGCACTCACCAAAATAAGTAAAACATGAAGAAAAAAAAAAGAAAATTCTATAAGCATATTACATTGATTGCTCAGTAATTAATAAATGAAGTTTATTAACCGGAAACTATGAGCAAGGCACAGGTCAGACCGGACACAAGTGAAATCCACCTAAATAAAAGGGTTGTTTATTGGGAGAAAAAATTTCATTTGCTTTTCATAGCTGTTTCTTTTGCACCAGTTTCATCTAGAAGAACCTGAAGAAGCTGTGTGTGTGTGTTTTAAAAAAAATACTAATTACCTTAAACTAAAATTATACCCAACAAGTTAATAATTTTTTTTAAAACAATATACCAAAAACTGAAATTAAGGTTGAAATTAATCACGACCAAAAAATCTTTCAAAATGATTTTATTTCGGAAATTTCATGTCGGTGAAAATTTAATTTATAAAAAAGATCTATGGCTTTAATAAATAGCCGAACTGTTACTGCACACATTTAAATAATCACCCTTATATTTGAGTAAATAAATCTATGCTGAAGTGGCAGTGAAAATTATTTTATAGTTCAAGTTTAAGAACCTCTTTTTTAAGACTTTATAAATCAATAAAGTTGGATCATAAGTATTGTTTTTAGCAATAGATTTTAATTAATTAGCTAAAAAAAAAAAAAAAAGTGAAATCTGAAATTACTGCAAATTCCTAGTTAGCCACGTTGATTTATAATTCGGACACCATGTGCATTTTGCCCCTGATCTTGTAGCGACGATAAAGTGTAGCTTTTTAGAAGGTAAAGAGAACGTGCTAAGCAGCTATGCTTTTAGTATACGGTACAGATTTTACGCTAAAGTCACGCCGATGACCGATTTATTTTTTTTCAAACAAATTTTCAATGTTTAATTCCTCACTTATAAATTTTGTTAATCGTTTTTAATTCAATTCAGTACAATTACGTTCTCATTTACTCATTTGTTTATTCACTCGCTCATTTCTTGCCATTCATTCATAGGTAGGTCGTACGAGTTCTGGAGTAGCGTGTGTGCAGAACGTGACCCTTCCAGCCAAGTGGTCTGGAAAATGGGAGCCTCGTCAATCATCACAAGGGACTCCTGAAATCGAATCGTGCTCTAATCGAACCTCCAGCGTCAGTGGAGACGCTAAAGTGCAGCTTATTCACCAGGCACAGCAGAGCAGAGGGAGAAGTCAGTTTCTATACCCATTGAAAAGTATTCAGAATCAGGAAGAGATGCCAGTACAGACAATGACCCCTTTGAGAGAACATACGAAGCACGAATCAAATGTAGAAATTATCCCCAACATCCCTAAAGCTGCCAGACAGAGGTGCTCTGCTTCAGAGGTGAATGAGCAGATACACCCGGACAGAGACAGGGATGGGGACAAGACCAAAGAGACTACCAAATGTACTCTAGCCCTAACCTCTGACCCCCGAGTGTGTGACGCCAGCCGTCTCTCACAGGAAGAGAGGATGTGTGTGTTGGAGGAGGCTGCGAGTGCGAGGGCGCTGGTGGTTACGATGGTATATCAGGATGGAACCACACAGCTGGACCCTGAGCAGGTGGGCTGAGAAACTGACAGACAGTTACACCAGTCTTACTCTGGACAAGGCCTGACTGGTGCTATTTTACTGCATACAGCCTTTTAACATCGGCTCTTCAAACATTTTGTGTTTTCTTCTTTTAAGATGCTATTTTTAGGCTTTGTCGAATGACTTTCCCAGCAAAGCGCCCTGGATGTTCAATGTCATTGATCATTCTACTAAGTCAAGTCAAGACATAAAACATGTTTTGCCAGACACTGAATGAATGTGTCACTACAGTACACTACAGTACAGAGTGCATTATAAGTTTCACACCAAACTCTCTTTAAAAATACTCCCAAATGAAGTACACATCATCTAATTATAAAAATGAACTGTTTAAGCCGAGTTTAAAAGTGAATCTCAAATAGCGCTTCATTGGGCATGTAGTACACTGTGTAGCTTCCACAATGGCATTGTGTTATACCCTACATACTGAGAGAATATATATATAATGAATAGGATTTGGCCTAACTGTGTGCTGAAGAAGCATTCTCATAATTTGATTTGTTTAATAAAGTACACCGTTTTCATTTGCATTTGTTTGTGTGATACAAATGCACACTGCTAATGTTACTTTCAGCTGTGACGGTATATAATTATAGGCTCATTAACACACCAATGCAATCATATAATCAAGTCATAAATATTGAAAGCAATCCACGGTGGAATTCATTTTTAATAACTGATCAATTGTACTGTGGTGTGTATTGACCTTTATCATGCAGAAATGCCCCCGCCGTGCTGTGTGTGGAGTTTTGGTTCTGCTGAAGAAGAGTCTCGATTCACTTGTTCTGGAGGAGACTGGAGCAGCTGCGGAGAGGGTGCTGTTTCTGAGACTAGAACAGAGACCTGCCTGGGCTCAGAACGACCCACAACACAGTCAGGATCTATTCAGCAGGTGTGTGTGTGTGTGTGTGTGTGTGTGTGTGTGAGTGAGTGAGTGAGTGAGGAAAGATAGGACTCCCACAGCCGTACTAGAGGGGAGTCCATGGAACTTATTAATGCTTTTTTTTTAACAGATGGTTCTTGTTTGTGTTTGTTATAGAGAGATACTGGTGAAGATGGTGTGTGGAACCCAAACTTTTGTGTGTTATAAATCTAAAGACCTCCTCCGAACAGTACTCGGGCATTTCAGCAAGAATCTGAGCTGGAAACAAGGCAAGACACTAACATCTGTTATACACACTGTACTGTTGTACCACTGGAGCTCCTTAGCCCCGGTGTAGTCTGTAGTGTAGATCAGTGGTCACCAACCCTGTTCCTGTGTTCCTGGATATCCTCCTTCCTGAAGACTTAAGCTCCTTAAGGCATGATTAGATGGTCAGGTAGACACTATTACGGTTGGAGCTAAAGTCTTCAGGAAGGTAGATCGCCAGGAACAGGGTTGGTGACCACTGCTGTAGATGGTACTAATACCATTCTGCTTCGTTTATTTTCTGTCATGTGCTGAATACCAGCCACTCTCGTGTATTCATCACTCGTCCAGAGACTATTCGTGTAATCAGAAATACGTGGAGATTAAATAATGACAAACCTCTGCAGATGTGTAGAGGTTTTCAGCCTTCAGTCTGTAATTGTATATTACTATATATAAGAATCTAGAGTAAAAATAGTCTTTTTTTTCAACTGTAAATATGATTGCTAGCTGTGATTAACTATTTGAGTATATATAGAGTGCATACAAATAAAAAAAAATTAAATGTTCACCAGAAAGCGTCCTTTTGTTTCCCTGTAAAAAAACTAATTTTAAGTATAAGGACTTAAGAAAGGATTCATCGAAGAATACTTGTAAACTACTGTTAAAATTCACATGAAAGGTTTCCTCCTTTTATTGACATTACTTTACTCTAAAATCCTGTCAATATGCTCTTTTTCTTTAATCGCCTCATTTTTAAGCAAAAAATGCTCAGGCAGTTCCTGTTCCTGTCACAAAAGGCATGCCTCAAGGCTCAGTTCTTTGTCTCCTCCCCTTTATCATATTTATTCTCCTCCTCTGTCAGATAATTTGGCAGCATAGTCTTAGCTTCCACCGTGATGCAGATGACACTGAGATCTGTTCTGTGACTGAGATCCATCATACCTCTACCACCCACATCTATAACAGCATGTGTTCAAGATTGATGAAACATTATGGATGAACCACTCAGTTGGAAGAGACAGTTTGCTGAAAGCTTTTCTGCAGCATCAAAACATTCCCTTACTTCGAAGATAAATTAATTTGAAAGAGCCAGAAACCCTTGTTTATGCTTTTATAATCTCATCCCTAGGCAACTGCAGTTCTCTCTTCATTTACATATCCAGTAAACATCTAAATAGGCTGTAGCGTGTTTACAGTTTAACTGCCACGATCCTCACACACGTGGACGTTACATCTACGCTTGAAAAGTTACCGTACACTGCCTGGCTGTCTCTTCCTGTACTACCACTTACATTTGAAGCACTTTGTATCCACTCCATATCTCACTAACAAATTGTTTTAGTATATTGTTTAGTACTGTACCTTTCCTCCCAGTTTTTTTTTGAGTTTGAGCATTAGGAAGGTGCTATATAAATTTTAAAAAATCTTTTTTTTTTTCACTTTATACACCTGCTAAATGTATAATACAGTTTAATAAAGCTACGTCATGTAACGTGAACCTCAGGTTGTTTGCTAATGGTTAAAGGGTAGAATACACTGCAGCATAACTGAATTTTCGTCGGATTATTATTATTATTATTATTTGTGGAACGCTAAAGATACTGTGACGTACTGTGTTGCATATACACTATGAACAGTCTTTACCTTTAGTGCATCTAGATACTGTGAGTGGCTATTGAAGACTGGCCGGTCTGTGTGTTTTTTTCCGTCAGTGGCCGGTTGTCAGGTGTTGGATCCTCAGATTGCTGCCTGGTTACTAGATCCTGCTGATTCTGCTTCCTGCTTTCAGGACCTTTTCAACAAATACTGTACTCGGCCCACCACACACACCCCTGCACTGGCCGAGCTCGGACACAAGAAGGTCAGAACACACACAAATGTCACTGTACCACAACGCACACCTCAACCCGTACAGCCAGAACACACGCATACAGTATACATACGCACACAGAGGCACTTTTCCATATTGTGCACTGAGATCTTGGATGAGTTAGGACTTCAAATCCAGGTGAAAACCATACTTTCCTGGCACTTAATTAAATGAATCAAAAAGCACAAAACATCCGAAGGGCACGTGGAAAGGTACGGATCTGAAAACGTGCTCGACTCGGTAAGTCAGTAATACGGCAATGAATCATTTTAAACCTCTGGTAAGTGCATAGACATTCTAGAAATCAATCGATTGAGAAATCCAAGCCAGCACTAAATAAATCAGGGCTCCAGACTAATCTTTTTGAAGAAGAGTCCCAGAATCGTCCCGAAACTTTGTGTCAACCGTCCCATAACCAAACCAGCTGCTTTGGGATTATCCTGTGTAAATATTTCACATAATTATGACTAAATAACCATGGGCAAAAAATAGGCTGCAGATTTCTTTAATATGCTACAGTACAAGCAATCCCCATTCAAGTAATATTAATTCAAGTAATAGTTTAAAAATGTGTGGGTTTATTTATTTATTATTTAATTCACTTAACCCTCTTCCCTCTCATCCAAATTTATTTCAGGTAACCCAAGTGATCTCCAGCCTGACTCACTTACACAGGGTAATGGTGGAGCTTCGGAATAAGCTGGAGGTACGTTCCTTTGACCCAAAATATAACCTTTATTAATTTTTTTTTTAACGTGCACAGACAGTTTTACAGTTGCCATTCTCCATCTGTAGACACAGGGTCTGTGGACTCTCTACTTCTGCATGGAGCAGAAGATGATTCCAGTTTTAGCAGGTACACCGTTAAAGGACTGGAAATGTAAAAATCTATCTTTTATATATAATATATGTGCCAAAAGATACAGTTCAGTTCTACTTTTAGATCTGTGCAAAGGGAACATTAGAGTGCATATGAGTAGTCGGGATTACGGTCTGATGCATTTATCTTCATTAATACGGTATCATGTAAGGTAGCCATTTATAATAGGAGATATACGGCACGTTTAATTACTCTGAGTAGATGGTAACTCCAGTATAGTTTACCTAAGTGCTTTATCTATCTATATATACATCTATTTCTCTCAGCAATGGAGAGCCACAGGATCCATGTGGACAGAGATGCCTTAAAGAAGACCTCAGAGATGCTGGGGGTAATAAAGTCTGTGCGTGTGTGTTTATGTAAGAAAGTGTCTGTTTACACTGTAATCTCTTAGTGATTACATGAAAGTAATGCCAGACAAGAGTTCATATCTAGCGCATAGTGTACAAACGGAGAGGAAGAGAGGGCAGTTGTGATGAAGAAAGCTCTCAGAGGAACACTCTGCCCCAGGGAGGAGTTACACTGTACAGTATATTTAATATTGATGCCAGAACCTGCTACTTCTGGCACTTACCTGTTCACAAAGTACAGTGTGACCTGCCTCCCTCTTTCTGCCTCTAAAATTATCCACCTCCTTTTAACTCGATCAGACTTTCCCCCTCTCTCTCTCTCTCTCTCTCTCTCTCTATCTTGCTCTCTTTCTCTCTCTTTCTCTCTCTCACTCTCTCTTTCTTGCCCTCTTTCTCTCTCACTCCCACTCTCTTTCTTGCTCTATTTCTCTCTCTCTTTCTCACTCTCTCTCTCTTTCTTGCTCTTTCTCTCTCTCACTCCCACTCTCTTTCTTGCTCTCTTTCTCTCTCTCACTCTCTCTCTCTCCTCGCTCTCTCTCTCTCTCTCTATCTTGCTCTCTTTCTCTCTATTTCTCTCTCTCACTCCCACTCTCTTTCTTGCTCTCTCTCTCTCTCTCTCTCTCTCTCTCTCTCTCTCTCTATCTATCTATCTATCTATCTCAGACTAAGATGAAGCAGTTGGAGCAGGAGGCTCACCAGACAGCTGGTCAGAAGTTCCTGGTGTCCAGCAGTTCTCAGCTTCGACTGGTCAGGGTCCACATTTCTATGAGAACGAGACAAGCAGTAGTCATATGTTCGTTGTATCTATAGAGAATGCTAGCTATGCAGAATGACGACTTTGAATACACACAGTAATACTAGCTCCTGTTGTCAGGTTCTGTTCGAGAAGCTCCGCCTGCACGAACGCTGTGAGAACAAGAAGCTACCCAAAACCATGCTCAAACAGCAGCAGTCCACCTCAGAGGCTGTGGTACACACAAATGCAATCTACTTCAATACCACTGACACACACACACACACACACACACACACACTTCCTGTTACAACTGTGTTTGTTTCTCTGGGTGATGTCTACAATGTAATATTTGCATATCGTATATCATCTCACTGTATCATTACTGTTTGTGAGAGAGTTGTTCATTAGAAACCTGGATGGGTTGCACTACACACACAGTCGTTTGTTACTTTTACATATCTCATATTTTGAGCATGAATTTCTTTATAAAACACCACAATCATGATATTCTCATGCCGTGAAGACTGGGAGATCGCGTGACGCAACGCATAGCAAATGTTTGAGAGGCTCTTCCAAAGCACTATTTTTTGTGATAGCTGGAATTATTTGAAACATTCAGAGGATGTTCACATGAAGCTAAATATGGCAGCAGACCAAAATAAATAAGGTATTTTCCAATGCAGAAGGCAAAATCTGCTCATAAAGAAAAATTCTATTATCTTGCCTCATCACGCAGAATAAATTTAGTCTGAATATGCGGATATTCTGCGCACAAAGGTATTTGGGCTGTAACAGTTTTTGTAATTATGGCTTTTGTGCTGTAACAGCGCAAAATAACAGCAACTGTCAGTGACCGCTTTAATTTAAAAGACTTGACTCAAACGAACATGTTGGAAGACATAACATGGTTTTTTATGCTCACAATTTTCAAGTGCCTTAAATGTGCGGTCCGATCCTAATCCTGTAATCCCAAAATATACTCTGCGTCTTCCTATAGGCTGAACTGCATGTTTATGTTTAGTTGCTGCTTGCTAAGGGCTTTTAGTTTCAGCTTCATGCTCAGGATGTGGTAGATGAGGCTATTCTTACCCCTGAAAGCCTGCTTTGTTTTTGTGACTTAAAGTCTTTAGGTGAACATACCTAACAAACTATATTAAACATAAAACATACTAAACAAACAACAAAAAACAACAACCATATTTCACTGTATTTCTGTACGTTTATCTCTTTCTTCGACTCTTACAGCTCTTACAGCTCCAGGACCTGCACCCCCTTCCCAAAATCGTTCTGGAATACAGGCAGGTGTGTGTACCACTGAATGTGTGTGTTTGTATGGGCCTTCAGCCCTGTTTGAGTGCTTTTGTTTTCTGTGTGTATCTTAACCACCTCTAGTCTTATGTGTGTGTGTGTGTGTAACCTTTATTTAAATTTTTTTTATGTTTTCCTCCATAGGTGCACAAAATCAAGTCTACATTTCTGGATGGGATTCTGTCCTGTATGACAAAGGTGTGTGATCTTTTCAGTTGCATATTCATTGTTATTATTGGTAGCCTTCATGGGGGAAAAAAAACTCTCTTGTGCTGTCTTAGCACTAAAACGTCTTCAGTAAAGAACAGACATAGCTCTCTTCAGTGACACTGTACTGACCACACACAAAGCTTATCTTCTAGCTTTAACAAGTTAATTTCACTTCTTATCTCTCTGTCTGCTACAAATATACAGTAATGTAACTATTAAGTGTAATATTGACTCTGTTGCTTTTTGTTATTTTAGGTACTGTATTTTATTTATTATGTCTTAAGTGTTTTTCCCCCAAACATCTTGGAAAATCTCTGAAATATATATAGACCTAGTTTTCCATCCATGGAAAATCCCTGTTAAATCGATTAAATGTTCCGGAAGTATTATTGAGTTTTGTCCTGTGCTGTTGAGACACTAGATATTGCATATTGTAGTGTATTATCTGCATCTTCATCTAGTGTGATTGTAATCAGTAAGCTATGGATGAACTTTCTTGAACATTGGGCTGGCACTGATGTGGAATTGATTCCAATGATTCAGGACCTGAGTGGATGTGCAGGTGTGTAGTTTTGACCAAGCAGGGGAGATAATGTGCTGCAGAGCCCTTTGACACCTGGAATGCCAAAACAAGAGATTCAAATTGGATTCTTGCTGCAACAGGAAGCCAGTGAAAGAAAGACCATGAGATCGATTAGAGAGGTCATAAACCAGTTGCAGGAGCTGCAGGAGTCCAGGCGAGAATTATCTATGGCCGGTATTAGAAGTTGAGCCGACTCTGGAGTCAGAAACGGTTGTACTCTTCTAATATTCTGAGAAAGAAATCTACAGGATTTAGTGGTTGATCTGAAAAGTCTGTCATCTAAAATCACAGATTCACAGATACAGCAGTCGGGGAGTTCTTCTCTGGTAGAATCATCAGGTTAATCTGATCAGGATTGAGTTTCAAATTATGGTCTTCATCCGTCGAGAGATGTCAGAAAAACATCTCAAAACAAAAGAGAGAGAAAATTGTGTGTTATCAGCATAGCAGTGATGAGAGAAGCCGTGAGACCTGATCACTGAGCTCGGTGATTTAGTATAAAAGGAGACCACTGGATGCATCTGTAAAAAAAAAAAAAAAAGGGGAAGAAAAAAATGTACAGTTTACCAAAATAAAATAAATGTGCATATAATAGCAAGTGTTGAATGCTGCATTGATAAACACACACACATTCACATTTTCACATATGCGTATGTCTGATATCTGCATTCTGATGTGCATAATTCATTTGTTTTCCTTTGAGGCATAATAAAATACGTCCCCCATACTGCATCATATTATTCTTTATTCATGAGATCAGATTAATACTTCTGCACATATGTATTTTTAAATCTCAATATCAGTGCTGACAGATACTGATTGTTAACTCTATGCCAGAATATTCATTTTCATTTTGGTGCACACACACACACACACACACACACACACACACGAGCAACACCGCAGATGGCGCTGCGTGGCAGCAGCCAGATTATTAAAACTATCAACATCAGTGTGCCCTATTAATCAAATGAGTCCTGTCTGGCACTAATGATATTTTCATTCTACTATTACAGTTTACAGTATTCAGTTTTCTCTCTCTTTTTCTCTGTCTGCCTTTCTCTCTTTTTGTTGATCAGACGTTCATCTCGTCCACGTGGAACCAGACGAGTACTGTCAGCGGTCGACTGTCTGCCAGACATCCAGTGAGTGTCTTCCATACCCCTTTCATTCAATTTCTCTTTCCTCATCCCTCGTTCTTGACACCCTTTCCTGCTTAGCCTTCATTTCCTTTCGTTCCTCATTCACCTTCACTATTCATCTTCTCCCTGTTCTGCTTCTCTCTGCCACCTGGTTTTCATTTAGCTTTGTGTCTTTATGTGAGGAACAAATGTCCCAATAATGACCCAAAACATGACGGTATGAACCTAGTTGTGTCACATACCCTTAGACCTTCTCTGCATTTTCCTGTAGGTAGAAATAAAAGAGAAAAATCTGTCATATAGCCAAAAAACTGTGGACACCTGACCATCACAGTCATATGTAGGCCTTCTCCAAACTGTAGAGTTGTATAGAGTGTCTTTGTATGCTGTAACGTTACAGTTTCCCTTCACTGGATCTAAGACGTCCGAACCTGTTCCAGCATGGCAGTGCCCCTGTGCACAAAGCGAGCTCCATGAAGACACGGTTTGTCGAGGGTGTTGTGGAAGAACTCTCAAGAGCCCTGACTTCAACCCGACTGAACACTTTTGGGATGAACTGCACCCCAGGCCTCCTCGCCCAACATCAGTGCCTGATCTCACTAATGCACTTGTAGCTGAATGAACACCAATCCCCCACAGCCACGCCCCAAAGTCTAATGGAAAGCCTTCCCAGAGGAGTGGAGGTTATTATAACGGCAAAGGGGGCTGTTCAACAAGCACATACGGGTGTGATGGAATGGTGTCCACAAACTTTTGGCTATATAGTGTAGATAGATAGAGCTGAGGTTGTAGAAAAAATACTGCTGTGAGGTAAGGATTAGGTTACAGTGTAGGCATAAGATTACAGACCTACATAAAGTCTATGGAACCAGCCTTTAGGCTTTAATGCTTTAGTCATGGTGTGGAAACAGAGAAATAGTTCTACTGAAATATTTATTAACCAGCACACACTTTGTGCAGAGGAGACAAAAGCAAGATGAAGTGTGTGTGTGTGTGTGTGTGTGTGTGTGTGTGTGTGTGAGATTGAGAGCAATAGTGAGTGAGTGAGAGAGAATGATGGAGAGAGAGATAATAGAACTGATGTACAGTACTGTGGTGTGTTTTATATGAACGTGCACTGGGTCATAGCATGTCCTTATTTATGAAGTGTGTATTGCAGCTGAATAATTGAGACCCTACAGGTATTTTAAGTACCGCAGCCTCTTCTTTATAGCACACACACACACACACACACACACACACACACACACACACACTCGCACTCGCATGCTTAATGTGTTTTGATATTGAGTGGCATTGATGTGGTGTGTATTAGTCAGGCTGAAGCCTGTGCTAGTATTGCTCAGTGTTTTTCTGCCTCTCATGTCTGCACTTTTACAGCCTCTCCAGTCTCTCAGCTTTTTCAATGTAGAACTCCCTCTCTCTTTCAATGTACGCATAAATTCAGTGCTTGATTTATGGCCTCAATTTGTGCTCCAAAGCCTCTTGTGATCGTGGTCTACTGTAGTTTTCTCATTCTTTCCTTTTTACACTCCTGAACATCAGTGATGAAAATGTGATTAACCCTTACCCCCCCCCCCTCCCCCCACACATAGCATTTTTAACCAACTTCCTATGCGCCGCTCTAGAGTACACTGTATGTGTTATTTCCACTAACAACACTTTGGAGGTTTTAGAGGTTTCCCTACAACCAAGAAAATATCAGAAAAACTGTTCACTTGTATCATCGATAAATGTGTAGAAAATGTGCTATATATCTAAATAACCCACATTCAGAACTACAACTGTTCACTCAAGCAATGAAGGTGTGTTTCATCCAAACTTTACCATTTACTACGAATTCTCTCCTCTGACGAGGGAGTCATGAACGCCTTCTACAAAAATGTGTGCAGAGTGCAGTGTGTTTCTGATCTGATGTGGCCTCCCAGAGGGAGAGATTGTCAGGGTATGTGTCCTCTCCTTTGTGTGTGTGTGTGTGTGTGTGTGTGTGTGTGTGTGTGTGTGTGTGTGTGTGTGTGTTTGAAGTGAGTGGATTGATAGCTCATCTCTCTGTCGTTGTACGATCAGGATTTGGCACTCTGAGACTGAATCTCCTCTCTCTCTCTCTCTCTCTCTCTCTCTCTCTTTCTTGCTCTCTTTCTCTCTCTCTCACTATCTCTCTCTTTCTTTCTTGCTCTTTTTCTCTCTCACACACTCTTTCTCTCACTCTCTTTCTCACTCTCTCTTTCTTTCTCGCTCTCTCTCACTATCTCTCTCTTTCTTGCTCTCTTTCTCTCTCTCTCACTATCTCTCTCTTTCTTTCTTGCTCTTTTTCTCTCTCACACACTCTTTCTCTCACTCTCTTTCTCTCTCACTCTCTTTCTCACTCTCTCTCTCTTTCTTGCTCTCTTTCTCTCTCTCTCTCACTATCTCTCTTTTTCTTGCTCTTTTTCTCTCTCCCTCACACACACTCTTTCTTTCTCTCACTCACTATCTCTCTCTCTCTTTCTTTCTCTCTCTCACTCTCTTTCTTGCTCTCTCTCTCTCTCTCTCACACACACACACACACACACACACACAGCAGGAGAGGCAGATATCCTCAAGAGGCTTTTTTTAATCTGGCAAAGAAATCCATTTATTTGTGTTCCACTCTGCAGTGTGATGTTGATGTCTCTCTAATGTCCAGATTGTTTGTGCCACCTGCTGTGCATTTATCTTCATAATCATTCTGGATTGTAATCAATGCTACGCTACATTTTGTATAACACAAGAGATTTCTCTGTTGAATTACAAACTCTCCAATAAGACCTGGCTTTGTCGGAATTTGAAGAAAAAAAAAAGATCATACAGACTCTTGTAGTCTCTCTAGCCTTTCACTTCTATCATTTGTACTTACACCATAGTGGCCCTCGTCAAAGTCGCTCAGATCCTTATTCTTGCCCATTTTTCCGCTTCCAACAAATCAACTTCGAGAACTCATGGTTCACAGTGGTTTACTGACTGGAAAGTCGTGAGTTCAAATCCCAGGACTGCTGAGCTGCCACTGCTGGGCCCTTGAGCAAGGCCCTTAACCCGACAACTGCTCAGTTGTATAAATGAGATAAATGTAATTCACTCTGGATAAGAGTGTCTGCTAAATGCCATAAATGTAAATGTAACACGATAATCAGTGTAACCACTTCACCTGTCAGTGGTTTAATGTTATGACTGATCGAAGTATTCTACTGAAAATGGAATAGAGACGTGTATATAGTAAGGAATAAAACACTTAGAGGCATCCCGGTACAAGAAAACAGTCAATAATGGGGTGGTGTTTATACCACAGTGCGGTTGAATGCTCAAATCTGATTGGTCAGAAGGTTTTTGAATAACAGCACAGGTAACATGAACGATAGGTTTATATCAATGCGCTCGCTCTAATATGTTTCTATAGTAACAGCTCATACACAGGCACTTGTACGTTGGACGTGCTGCATAATCTAAGAATAATAATAATAAATGGATTTTAAAATATATTTAACAAAGTAATTCTTATAAATGTTGAAGTGAAGTTCTTATTAGGACATTTAATTAACATTTATGGTAAGAGTGGTTAGTACGTTCGCCTCACACCTCCAGGGTCGGGGGTTCGATTCCCACTGCTGCCCTGTGTGTGCGGAGTTTACATGTTCTCCCCGTGCTGCGGGGGTTTCCTCTGGGTACTCCGGTTTCCTCCCCCAGTCCAAAGACATGCATGGTAGGCTGATTGGCGTGTCTAAAGTGTCCGTAGTGTATGAATGGGTGTGTGTGAATGTGTAAGTGATTGTGTCCTGTGATGGATTGGCACCCTGTCCAGGGTGTACCCCGCCTTGTGCCCCATGCCTCCTGGGATAGGCTCCAGGTTTCCCACGACACTGAAGGATAAGTGGTATAGAAGATGGATGGATAGATGGACGGAGTCTTGGTTCTAAGCACTATCAGTCTCGGTTATGCTTTTCGTTTCATCTGTAAAATGACAGGTGTGTGTGTGTGAGAGAGAGAGAGAGAGAAACAGAAAGAGCGATCAAGCAAGTGAAGCTTTAACATAAGTGAGAAGAGGACTTGTCTCTCAGACATTCCCAATCTAGTTCTATTTACTCACTCACTCACTTATTAAAATGTTGATGCCATTTCTGTCTCCTCCTGCAATTATTGCTCATCTGCTTAGCATTAAATCTAACTGTAAACATTTAAAATCCACAGTGTGTCGTTCATTAATAAATGAAACATTGTAATCATTGGCAAATCACTGTGATATAAGTGGAATAACACACTCCAGAGCATGCCGTTATACCAAAAATAATGCAAATATGCAAACACGAAGTGAAAATACTGCACTCCGCTGGCTCGTCAAGCTCCATCAGGAATTCAGAAACGGTTTGTAATAATGATAGTAATTAGATTTAAGTGGAGCTGGTGGTTGGCTTTGTCAGTCTAATTTAATTATGTGGCTTGGAGCAAAGTTCTACGTGATGTTTATCTGTGCTAGTTATTCTGTAGTATGAGTCACTCTCAGGACTTCCTAAAAACTGTTACACACTCAGAATTAAGCTGCACTTTCTACTTTGTGCTTCTCCTCTTAAAGCTGTAAAGCATTTAAATTTTTTATTTACATAAGGGTCGTTTTTATTAACACTCTGCTATATGAAATTTTCACACTTAAATTTACATAAGGGAATGACTCTCAAATGTTTTTTTATTTCTTATAAAAAGTTATCTGTAGATACCTGCAGTCCCTTTATATACATATGACACTTTATTCCAGAAAAATCTGCTTTAAAAAGAAAAAGAAAAAAAGTCGTGTGTGTTTCTTTAGATGTGTGTTTGCATTCTAGTGATGCGTCATTGACTCTGTTAAGTTTAATGAAGTCGGTTAACATGCATCCGTAAGCTTTCCCTCAGGATTACACACCCCCACTATCATCCCATTGCATCCTCACACACTCTCACTTGCTCACAACTACAAAAATCCTTTCTCTTTCACACACACACACACACTCCAGAATTCTTTCCTCTGCTTTTCTCTAGCTGTAAAGTCGGCACAGCCATTTCCCCTCTGTCAGCTCCTGACTGGTTGTATAATGCATTAGGTGGACTTGTCTGAAATGCTGTCTGTATCATCAGCACTCACATTAATAGTGAAGCTCGCTGGAGTCAGCTACACACAGTGAGGTCTGTCTGTACTCTGAATAGCGGGGAGGATGTCTACGTGTATACATACTAAAAATATTTGAGTGTATAAGACACTGCACAACCGTCTGTAACGTTTAAAGTAAATGTTTGTACTTTTGCCCTTGATTGATTTGGTTAAGAGTTGTTTCTCTAACAGTAATAGAATTTGTATGGCCGCGCCCCCAACACAAATCTTCAGGCTTGCAGTCTGAAAGCAATTTCTTAATTATATCTATAAATAAATCTTTTAACTGTACGTGGTGGTGGTCCTGGTCAGCGCATTAAATCCTCTCATTCTTGTAGCAGGTTTAAGTGTGAGGTTAAATACGTACTCGGACCATTCATAATCTGAGCTCAAATAAATGTCAGAGCCTGACATTTGTCAGAGCAACGTATTGTGCTAATAATTAAATGCACTTTAAATGATCTGGATTTTCTCCCTTTCTGCCAGCTTCAGTATATGCTGAAAAGGAGAAACTCTGGTCTCTGTGGCGTCTCAGACTCGACGCACTAGCGAGTTCAGGTGTTTTAACCCAGGTAGTGTACATACATGTTTTCAGGCTGTAGCTTTGTGGAGAAGACTGTACGGGAAGGCTGGAAGTGTTTGAATCTTAAGCTTCAACACAGCTAACACTGCTGTCAGTATCATTAACGCTAAGTTTTTACTGTGTTGTGCCAAATATATATATATATTCAGGTGCATCTCAAAAAATGTGAATATCGTGGAAAGGTTTTTTTTCCGTAATTTAATTCAAAAAGTGCAACTTTCATATATTCTATGTTCATTACACATAAAGTGAAATATTTCAAGCCTTTTTTGTTTCATTCTTGATGATTATGGCTTATAGCTCACGGAAATAAAAAAATCCAGTATCTCAACATATTCGAATAAAGAATTTATAATACAGAAATGTCGACCTGAGAAGAGCTCTAATCAGCGAATTAACTCAAAACTCCTGCAAAGGTTTTGGGCAAAGCTGTTAGAGTATTAATCCACCACAGAACCATTTTTGCTGCCACAGTACCGTTAGAGCATAAGACAATGGAGAGTAAAGCAGGACAGCACACTCTATACCAGGTCTCTATTCAAAGTCAATGAGGTGCTTTAGTGCTTGTGACTGCAGGTCTTTTACTCTGCGTGTGTGCGTCAGACAGTTATGTTTTATTCACTGTGTTGGATTTGATTAGTTTTAAAACAACAGCCACCAGTGTTTAATTGGGTTTTCTGGTGCAGTGCTGTGCTTTGTGTTTTGTTAAGCAATGCAAACAAAAGCAGATGAGCAATAATTGCAGGAGGAGACAGAAATGGCATCAGCATGTTAATGAGTGAGTGAGTGAGTAAATAGAAATAGAGTGGGAAAGGTAAGTATGTAGGTACTGTTGACACAAAAAGCCTTTAGGGGTAGCGATGATGGCTTTTACACTCCTTATTAGCATTTCACTTGGAGTCACAGTTGATTTCCATTAGATTTACAGTTGAAAGGTGAAAACTTTTTGGAATCTCAGCAAATTACACAACCCCTCCAGTGGACATGATGCGGTATCTGTGTTCAGACAGGTGACTCCGTGGAGCGCGATCTGAGCATGAACGATTTTCTGCAGAAAATATCTTTTTATTAAAAGATATTCTAGT
This sequence comes from Ictalurus furcatus, assembly GCF_023375685.1. Lineage (NCBI taxonomy): Eukaryota > Metazoa > Chordata > Actinopteri > Siluriformes > Ictaluridae > Ictalurus > Ictalurus furcatus. Next base: position 26,028,150 of record NC_071261.1, read on the forward strand.
ATCTTTCGAACAAGCAGATTTTGCTGTTGTTTGTATGTGGGTGTCATTTGGGGTATGGCGTTTCATGATATCAGACATTCGCTACAGGTACAACAGCATGGATGAAAACCAGCATGAACGCACCTGCAGTGACGGCACCAACAAACTTGTTCTTCAGCTGTCTTTTCAGTTTCTGTTGTTGTCTAGACTAAATGTGAATCATAAATCATGGTGAAATCTTCGCGTGTCGATGGGTAGCTAGCTTTTACCTGTTGCACTACACAGCGTGTGCATGGCCCGCATCGTTACTATAACAACCAGTGTGTTTACGTAAGTATGTGAGCAAATGTGACTACCGTCCAAACACACAAATTGGATTTGGGCTCTTGTAATTTGCAACGTGGACATAATCTGGAAATAATCTGGTTTGCCTAGCAGTTAGTTAGTTAGTGAAGGAATCTCAGTGCAGATCACTTGACCATCTTTATTCTGAGAAGCCAAACTGTTACCATTGTTTCAATTAAAACCATGAACAGTGGTTTAAGGTGAATAGTTAGATCATTTGTGGTGTGTGTGTGTGTGTGTGTGTGTGTGTGTTTAATTCTGCCACTTCTCTAATTCACCCACAGAAAAAGCACATCCAGCATGTTTCACTGTTGTCATGCCAACCGGGTATCACTATGGGATGGCAGTGGAGCTCTCCCATCGCAGGAGGATTGAGGGGTGCCGTTGCCATAGAGACCGCTTAGATAGCGAGAGAGTGCAGCGAGTGGGTAATTAGGTTTGAAATGGCTCGGGGAAAAGGAAGGTGTTATTTTGATCAAAGATAGCAGAAGGGATGGAAATACACTCTTTTGTCTGTGAGACGGGGAGTGGAGACGGGGGCAGGTCTGTGAGACAGGGGCAGGTCTGTGAGACGGGGGCAGGTCTGTGAGACGAGAGGCAGGTCCGTGGCATCACACCACTTTGTTTTCACTGTCTCTTTATGTGCTTAAGGCTGGATTTGCATTTGGATGTTTGAACTCAGACTGAGGCTCTGTAGAGCTTCGAAGCACTGAGACAGATGATTTCTATAGATCATATTTGACTATCTAATTAGATCACAACCTCTTTTCTAATGCTTTCTGTCTCTGACGCAGTTCGAAAGTAACATTGGTCCAGTTTTAAAGTAAGCAGTTAGCTTTCATGCTATGATGGCGTGACTTGGTTTATTAAAGCCGGTTCTCACGCTGTATGAGATGATCCCGATAACCGTGGCAGAATTCCATAACGGCCTGCGCGATATGTTCTCCATGTCAGATACACATCTCTAATGTTAAACCTGAGATGAAAGAAAATGACGATATTCATTATTCAGCGCGGTCCGGGCTTATGCAGAAAAGTGGCTCGCATAAACAGAAACATTATTCAAAGTGGGCCTGTGATGATAAGGAGATTTTTTCTATTTTATTGTTTTCCATTGCCAATACAGTATTTTTAGCTGTCCTGCGAGTTTTGTGCAATACTACACCTAGCAGCGCTCACACGCTACGATTTTAAATAAAACACTTCCCACTTTGACTGCAGTGGTACTAACTCCAGCCAGAGGTCAGCAGATTATGTGTTCTAAGACCACAAATCTCAACTCATGACTGAAGAACTGTTTTACCCATAATAAACCCAGTTTTTGAGCATGTGAACTGCTGTGTGCTCCAGTTGACCATCTAAAACCGACCAGCTTTGAGTTTGCTTTGAAATATTTATCCCCTAAATCACCAAAAGCTTGTTAGGATGAGTCAGGATGCTTGGCTCCACTTCCATGGGCACCTCTTTAATCCTTCAAGGACTAACCCAGCATTTTTAACCTTATCTTCGAGTGCACTGTGTGTGTAGCGTGTGTGATTATCATGGGCGAGAACTTCAACACCTTTCCCTGCACTGAGAAAAGAACAGGAAAGCTGTTTCCTCACGTGAATGGAAGTTGTTGAACTCATTACGTTAATACGTGTGTGTTCTTTCCTCTGTGGTATTTGTGAATTAGGGTCTAAATGTGTATAACTGGTGTGTTGAGAGATGGGATTACTTTTCTCAGGGTAGTGTTTGTGGTTATGAGTGTAGGTAGTGTAGCTCAGGTTCTCCCTGCTAAAAACTAAAATAAAGAATCAATAACTGGAGTTACTTTTTTACTGTGTTGCTCTAAGAGGTTGGAAGATGGGAATTCTTATGTTTGATAATCAAACATACATGGACATCCTGGAGTATTTCCTCTAAATCCAGTTACCTCTTACGTCTCTACTTCAGTTTCAGTGCACATATAAACTCTCTCACACACACAAACACACACACTCGTTCATATGCACAGACAACTCACACACACAAACACACACACTCGTTCATATGCACAGACAACTCACACACACAAACACACACACTCGTTCATATGCAACTCCCTCATCGGCTCTATTACAAACGTGTGTGTGTGTGTGTCTATGAGAGAGAGAGAGAGAGATAATGATCTGGACCCAGTCCAGGAAGTCGAGTGTGCGAGTGCGAGTCTGTTTTTTTTTCTTCTTGCAGTGACTAAACATATCCAGCAGGTGGCAGCAGGAGCAGTGATTGGCATAAACAGTGTCTAGTTTCCTGCACATAAAGGACTGCATGTGTGGAGAGCCTCGTCCAGTACTCTCACACTGAGGAAGAGTGTGTCACTACTCGAGTGTGTGTGTTAGTAAAGCTCTTAGCAGGAAGATTTAAGCTAGTAAATGTGAGATTTTGCTTCAGCACCACAGTTCCAGTATCTCCTTTCTTTATACAAACATACCTTTTCTTGCAATGAAACTCGACATGGTTTGCTCTTATAGAAAAACAATCACAAACAAGCTGTAGTGTTTCATTCCTCCTGTAACACAGCGACATGTAGTTTTTATCCATTTCTAGCCGCATTTAATGTTGTCCATGAAACACGTTATATATTATAACTTCTGTAATCGTTATAGTAGCTGTAAACGTTTGTTCCCTCACCAGCGTCTTCCCCCCCCCCCCTCTTGAAGTAAACAAAACCAAAAATTCAGTTTGTCACGTAACTGAGAAACTACAAACCCATCACTTCTGAAGACTTTCTTCTTAAAGGAACAAACTTCACCACAAAGTTCTGCAGCTGACCGAAGCCGATGTTTAATAAACATCCCCTTACGGAAAGCTTCAGCGGAGCAAGGTTTAAACGTTTTCGTTGCTGAATGTCAATACAGTCTGTTTAATATGAAGCTGTTAAATGTTAAATAGCTACCAACCTGTTTAATATGAAGTTATGTATCTGTTTCTTCTGGATGTCCCTCGATCCTGTTTAAAAACTAAGTGGGATAGAGCTTTTTCAGTTGCTGCCCCTCGTTTATGGACTCAATTGCCACTCTGGACATCCGCCTCGCACCTTCTTTTGAGGCTGAAAACGTATCTCTTCTCCCAGGCGTTTTAATCTCATTATTTACTATTGTCTGTCTTTATTTGGTTTCATTCTCTTTTCTATTTGACTTTTGTTTACTCTGTTCAGCACTTTGGTCAGCTTCTCTGTGTTAAACATGCTTTATGAATAAAACTCACTTGCTTATTTACTATGTGGACGAGCGGTTACTATAGAAACGTAGACATATTCGAGTGACGGCATTAATATAAACCTGTGATTTAATTTACAGCCGGCACTATTGTCAGAGCTGCCGTTAGAGAAAATGAATCATCACCTGCAGACCGATCAGATTTGAGAACCCGTGATCACTGGTGTAATTTAAAATGAACCATGCTACAGTTTGATTAACTGGCAGAGACGTAGATTATTAATACGGCTTCTTAATGTGTCAGGGAGCTCAGGACTAAACCCCCTGCAGAAACGCTGCGTGACTGATGTCTGTGGATTGTGTGTGTGTGTGTGTGTGTGTGTGTGTGTGTGTGTGTGTGTGTGTGTGTGTGTCAGCAGTTAGACAGAGCACTGACCCAAGCTTCTTCATTTCTGCCCCAGTCATCTGAGTGTGTTACCACAGCGAAGCAGACGGCGTCATCCTGAGCCAAAGTGTCACCGCTCTCGCTCACACTTACACACACAGAAACACACACATGTATGTAGCTGAGAACTCTTACTGGAGAAGGACAACCTCATTATTCTCTGCTAACGAGAGAGAGAGAGCTCTTCCTCTCAGTGGAACACAACAACAGGACACATACGGTGTTAGTTTTTAATATTAGATTAGAAAACTGATCCCTGCTTTAGAAAATATGTGAAAATGTTGTTTTTTTTTTTTAAAACAGTGTCATAAATCGCATGCATTTAGTCTGTTTCCTTATCAGGTAACGAACGTTTTAAGAAGCACCCATGTTTCGATGGAGTTAGGAAACTCCCTGTCGAACATTTTGTTCCTCATAAATGTGTAAATATTATGTAAATTCATACAGGATTTGAACCGTGAAGATCTGGCTATAATTCACTGTATAAACCACACAACATGGACAAACCAAAATCACATGCTGCAGGAAAGTTCACTGCTATCAAATTTCATCCATATGGATACACTTGAATGTCTGTGAGAGTGTGTGTGTGTGTGTGTGTGTGTGTGTGTGTACACTTACATACACCCTGATAGTGTTTCTAGTGTAGCATATGCTTAGGAGGAGAAGCCTGCAGGGTGGAGTCCATCCTTCTGTCACCCTGGCAACGTTCTCCACTTCGCCTGCCCCACCATGTGCAGCACATTTGTGTGTGTGTGTGTGTGTGTGTGTGTGTGCGTGAGAGAGAGAGAGAGATTGCTTAGACTGCAGTTAGTTGTGGTTGCTCTCTGGTGTCAGAACTTTTTTACTATGACAGTCTCACAGTGCTGAATACGGTTGCTACGGTTTCACAGTTAGACACAGCGTTTGATTGAATGGTTCACTTACAATTGATTGATTGATTTTCAAAATATAGCCATCGATTGCTGTCTTTTTTTCTTTCTTTTTTTTCTTCTTTTTTTTACCCAATCTTTATTCCAGTTGTTCTCATTACGGCTGCAACTTCCCAGAAATGTAGGTTGGACTTTGCATCCTCCTCCCTCTGGACTGCTTTTAATCACACTCTACAGCAGCCTCCGTTTCTGCACTGTAAACCCTTTGGCTGTGTAATCCACTGCTGCAGTAAACACATTACATTTTTACTCTGTTGCTAATCCTAGCATGCTACACAATTGGCAATCCGATGTCCAGAAGAACATGCCATTGCTGAGCAGAACTAAATGAAAGACTCACTTTCGGTAACCGCTCGGTCCTAGTCAGGGTCGGACAAAGTCAGAGCTTATCCTGGAAACACTGGGCTTGAGGCGAGATTGCATCTTGGATGGGAAGCCAATCCATCGCAGGTCACTATACACCCATACACACCTAGAGGCAATTTTAGCCAATCCACCTACTGGCATGTTTTTTGTTGAATCAGAGAATTTTGAGGAAGTCCATGTGAACACAGAGAAACATGCACAGAAACGCCACACAGACAGTAACCCAAGTTCAGGGTTAAATCACTCTCTCTCTCTTTAATCTAATAACGACACCATGATAAATACTGACAAGGCAAGAGATTTTATGGAAAAAGTCAATCACATGCTCGTCATGGTGATTTGAGGTTGGGTTTTTTTGCGACAACATGCTTTTTTGAAGGGGATGACGCTCTCTCTCTCTTTCTCTCTCACTTTTCTTTCTCTTTCTTGCTGCTGAATAATTAAACAGTTTAGTTGTGGATGTACTGTGCTGTACTCAAAGCGTGTGTGTGTGTGTGTGTGTGCATGATCCACATACTCTGAGGAAAATGCAGGCTATACAGCCTCCTGACATGGCTTAGTGTCAGTGCCTGTATGTGTTCCCAAACGTCTATTCAAGACAACAAACCTGCTTTAAGTGCCAGGGCATGTTTAGAGCCAGCTTATGAAAACTGCTTCATCATGAACAGTGACTTTGACTTTAGTCCCCAGGACAAGTGTGGGTGTGAGAACACGTGTGTGTGTGTGTGTGTGTGTGTGTGTGTGTGTGTCTGTCTGTCTGTCTGTCTGTCTGTCTGTCCATTGGTGAGAAGTTCTGAGAACCTGCAGTTGGTGTACAGCTAAGCTCGATTAGAAAAGGAGCAGAGAACAATGCTGAGTCACACACACAGTATTATCCTCTGTAGTTTTATCTCAATCTCTGCTCTCTTTCTCTCTCAGAGCACGAGTGTTGTATTGCTGTAGATCGATCTGGCCACTCGGAGAAGCAGAAAGCTGCTGAGGGTTGTGCCTCTGTCACACCCTGACAGTGCAATATCTTTCTCCTAGAATGACTTGTGGGAATTTAATGAATTAAGTAATGTGTGTGTATGTGTGTGTGTGTGTGTGTGTGTGTGTGTGTGTGTGGGGCTCCATCCAATGTTAAAACAATAAGAGCCTGTGGCAAATTTCTCCCATTGTTCAATAAACGTTCATAATGTAAATATACACTTCTAATGAGATAGATAGAATGATTGTACATTTTCATCCCTGTCATCCCGAGAGTAGACTTCTGACGTCTTGTGTTTGCTGTTTTAACACTATTTAGACACTGTCTGAATTGACATTTAACAGCCAATCAAACAGCAGAGTAGCTCTTCCTACCGTATTTAAAGAAATAAACTTTAGCATCTGAAATTTAGCATGGCAGCACTCCATATTTAAACAGTTTTACTCATCACTTAATGGGTTGGTAATAAATTTGGATGATATACAGTATTGTGAGAGAAAAACGATATCAACAATGCCATAATTAACATGTATTTGCATAATTTACATAATGATACGAGAAAGCTGTGTTTATCAGTGTTCTGAGCTAGACACTTGTTTTCATAATGTATGCTGACTTTAGTATTAAGTGACGGGTAATTACACCCAAGACTGATTGCTGAGCCCCAGCCTTTTCATTTTCCCCCTCTCTCACACCATGTGCGTGTCATCCCGTTCTTTTAATATTGTAATACGACGGTTCCCTAGCTAGCGAAGCACATTATGTGTGTCTGAGGGCATGGTGTTCATTAACATGACTCTCTTGCTCTGTAAAGCAAATGATGCCACAGTCATTGCTTATCTACGAATTTCCCCAGTGCATCTTAGCAATAATATATTGTCCCTGACAGTAACGTCTCAGCACCACGCCGCAGTGTGCTGTACCACGTTCACCGATCCGAGACACTTTCAACCTGCCACCAGATTCACACTGTGTCTCACTACTGTTCCTGTCACAGACCAGAGAACACGTTAAATGCAATCCTGTAACAGCTGCGGCCCGTTCTCCCATTCTAACCTCGAACCGGCCCGAATAAACCGCACAACACTGTGACGTATAGTGTACTGGAGCGCAAAGAGCATTCACGCTGAATACAAACGATCACACTGTAGTATGTTAGTAATAATAATATGTTTCATTTATATAGCGCCTTTCCAGAGCTCAAGGACGCTTCATAATAGCAATACGACGAAACATAAACAATGAACAATCAAATACAGAAAGTGAAAAACACAGTATAGATGGTGCAGTCACTGAGAAAGATGCATAGCAGTAAATTAGGACAGGTAACATCGAGAAAACAGATCAGTTTTACAATATTAGTACAATATACTAGATTGCAAAACAGGCTAAAAGTATGTGTGTGAAAAAGAGAGAGAGAGAGAGAGAGAAAGTTCAGCCTCTACGCGGACTGTCATTTCTCTCTCAGCATGCCGGTTTAATGCTTTAATGAAGTGCTAGGAGGAGAGCAGAGGTGACCTTCATCGAGGCTACACATCCTCTTTACACACACACACACAGTTTTTTTTCTCTCCCCTTTCTTTCCCAAACACTTCTGCAAGCTCTCATAAATATATAAATACATAAAATACAGTCGGTTTCTGTCTCATGCCATGTTACATACTCATACTGATTATTTTAGACTTTCTAAGTAACTTTAACTATAATCTCTCTCAAGCTTCATCAGTACTAAGCGTTCAGATATATATATATATATATAAACCTGAAACATTTCCCTTATAGCAGGTTATGACCTTTTCTTTAAAACTTCTCAGAACTCCCATCGTTCATGGTCCAGCCCTTTAACCCTGGGTTGGCTGGACAGTTTTTAAAAACGTATTTGTTTCCTAGTTTGCTGAAGCAAGGCTCTTTCAGTATGCTGTGCAAGACCAGCGTCACTGTTCAGTGATTTCTGAATCCGGGGGATGAATGGATAACTGTGTCTCTTTCTGTCTTCTTATGTTTTGCAGAATTTCCAGGCTCTGCCCAGGCAGCCAGTACAGATCTCAAAGAAGCAATGTGTCGAAGGTAAAGTGTGCTATCAGTGTAAGAGACGGTGTACTATCATCCACAAGGTCAGGGACGTTCTCTACAGTGCTGATGGCAAGAAACGCTGCAACAAGCAACTCGCGAAGACTTAATGTGTAATGTGACTGGCGGCATCCAGATAGATCACATCACTCCTGTCTTTAAATCCATTCACCAGCCACCTGTGTCTTTCAGAACGTATCGAAAGAGTTTTTTTTAAATTCATTTTGACACGTCTGCGTGGTCTGGTGCGTTCCTGTCTCAGTGAAATAACTCATTAGATACATTAGCACTCAGTTAAGCTTGTCGTGTTTTTCTTTGGTTAACATGTCCTTTCTTTGTATATACATTTTTTTTTCCCTTCTTACATTTCCCTTATTATGCTATTTTGTATTTTAAGCAAGAAATAAAACACTTAGAGGTGTGCTGATATTGGAAAATATTCAATGAGCAGATGGTGTGATGCGTCTTGAAGTGGAGTTACTGTTACCACCCCGACATGTCACATTACGCACCACAGAAATTTACCAGCTAGTTCAGTGTTTTATTCTTTTTTTTTTTTTTTAATGACACACCATACTTTTTTATCCATTTATTGTCGATCTTATGTTGCGGAATGTCTGAGAAAACAAGTTAGTTCCCATGATCACTTTTGCTATAGCAGCTTGAAACAATCGTTCCCTCGCTTTTTCTTAAAACGAATAAGACAATAAATGCTGCAGGTTACGGAGAACCCGTGAAGACTATTTCTATATAAAAATGTTGACTCAGTGTCTCCCCATGGAGACATTGTCCCCCAAAAAAAATCCCCAGATGGTTTTCTTTGTTAAATAACACTTTTTTACTGCGTTTATTATTACGTGATTGTGTGAGCATCCGCCCTTTGAATTAATAATAATAATAATAATAATAATAATAATAATAATAATATAAACCTGTGATAAAATAATGTGATGAAAGCGCTGAAAGACGGACAAAGATACGTAACACGTTATATATTTTGTTGTAGCTGGTAGTCTAAAACTTTTCTGTGAATGTGTGAAAATGGCGCAATAAATCTGCAGCATGTTAGTTACTCAAGCCTTAATGAAGTAGTAGGTCTTGGCAGGTAAAGATTTAGATTGTAATACAGCACACTGCTCTCAGTCTGAGTGATGTGCTTACACCAGCGGGTGCATGCCTCTGCACTTTCATACGCCCCCAGAGCCTCTGTCAGTTAGCCTCTCTCTCTCTCTCTCTCTCTCTCTCTCTCTCTCTCTCTCTCTCTCTCTCTCTCCACATTCATTCTATCTCTCACTCTGCTTTGTCTGCCTCTCCCTCTCTCACAGTCTTATCATTTTTGACTCTTTGTTATACTCTTTTGTTCCTCCTCTCGGTGCCTTTTCCAGGCATTTGGGTTTCCTGTGTTGTACAGCAGCTCTACATCATTGCCTAGGGCGCATTGATTTATTTATTTATTTTTTTAGCACAGTGTGTTAGACTCCATCCGTACACACACAAGCATACACACCCAAACCCATCAATCTGCTCTTGCAGTGCCTTCACCTCACTCGTTCTGTCTAAATACGTTTGTGCTCTTGGCTGTCCTCTACGCTGGTCCAAATAAAAAATCTGTTAAAGGTTAAATGCTTTGTGCATTCATGCAGGAAAAGGCTTTTTGTGTTTTTTTTTTTTAGAGTTTTGATGCAGGGATTTGTTTTATTTATTTATTTTTTACAGAAATTGCTCATACTGTAGAAATTAAAGTGTGTTTCCTGTTTTCCTGTTTGCTGCTACAGAGAAGGAAGCAGAGCTGGTAACTGTTCACCCACGTACCATGTTCATACCACGAGAGGGATGGACTTTCCTTTCCGCAGGTGGGAAGTGACACATCACAACTCATCACAACGATACAGAAAAAAAAAAGAAGCCACTGGTTGGAATTACTCTTTTAAAGACACATACAGCACAGCAATCTTCACTTAATCTTCGTGTTTATTGTCGCAGTGGAAAAATCCGAATCCGTTCACGTGGCCGTTTTACGTATCTTTGTATGAAACAACTGAAAAGTTCAAGATGGGATAGATTAGTACCACATCATCTGGTGGAAAAGTTACACGCACTTATTTTATCAGCTATACAGGTGCATCGCAAAAAATTTTAATATCATCGAAAAGTTCATTTTTTTCTGTAATTTAATTCAAAAAGTGGAACTTTCATATATTCTAGGTTCATTACACATAAAGTGAAATATTTCAAGACTTTTTTTTTTGTTTGTTTTAATCTCGATGATTACGGCTTACAGCTCATGGAAATCCAGTATCAAAATATTCGAATAAAGAATTTATAATACAGAAATGTCGACCTTCTGAAAAGTATGTTAATGTGTGCATATGCGTCTTACCTGGGCTAAGGAGAAAAAGAACTGGACCATTGCTCAGTGGTCCAAAGTTCTCTTTTCAGATGAAAGTAAATGTTGCATTTTATTTGGAAATCAAGGTCCCAGAGTCTGGAGGAAGAGTGGAGAGGCACAGAATCCAAGTTGCTTGAAGTCCAGTGTGAAGTTTCCACAGTCAGTGCTGATTTGGGGTGCCATGTCACCTGCTGGTGTTGCTCCACTGTGTTTTCTCAAGTCGAGAGTCAATGCAGCGTCTACCAGGAGATTTTAGAGCACTTCATACTTCCATCTGCTGACGAGCGTTATGGAGATACAGAAAAAAATCAGCTTTTTTTTGAGATGCACCTGTACACACTTCTTTGTATATAAGTACCGACTACCCCTTAGGAACCACCATACTCTAGTAACACTGCTGAGCAGCTTTGATTTGGATGCTACATCATTCAGAGCATACTGACTGGCACAAATGCATCAGGCAGTGACTAGCCCCTTTATGAAACTGTTTTACTCGTGCAATTTGTGATAAACATCCTCTGCCCTTCATCAGTGCAGTTTGGGTAATGGACCATCTCTCAACCCAGCAGTGACGATGATGTTTAAACTATCAACACAGTTGTACCTGATACACTCGTAAAAGCAGCACACACACACTATCATGTCTGCTGCTGAAAATGATCCATCACCCAAATAATATCTGGCAACCAGTGGAGCACTGGAATTCTCTTCCATGGTCTACAGTCAGTAGTTACTGTGTATATATATATAGTGAGGCTCATGTGGGATGTCTTCAGATAAGAGGAAGCTATGAAGCTGTTTTAGATGACTCCAGCGTGTCACTGGCCCTAACTGTGTCACTTGTCATTTCTTGTTGTGTCTCTTCATGGTACTGAGGGTGTTTGTGTGAGAGGGTGGATGTGGGTGTATTTATAACTGAGAGCGAGGTAGACAGAGGAGTGAAATGTGTGTATGTGTGTGTGTGTGTGTGTGGTGAACCTGCTGTTCTAAGGCATCATGGGAAAAGAATGTTCTAAGTGTTCTGACCCAGCTAAGTACAGACGCCCTGACGCCCGCCTCAAAACTGTGTCACAGAACGAGGAAAAAGAGGGATGGAGGCATCACTTAAAATAGGGCTGGTCTCTTTGTTGCCCTTTACCATCATGCATCAAGGACACCCGCACAGTGTGTCCTCTCTAAAGACTCTGTGTTTGTATGCTTTGGGCGTGTTTACTATGTGTGTGTGTGTGAGAGAGAGAGATAATATGGGAGGCTTGTAGTGGTCGTGACACATCTGATTATAGGATGCAAACAGGAGAAGAGGACATTTTGTTGTCTTCTCTGTAGTGCCGCAGTCACAAACAATCCTTCAATTTGTCATCTCCTGTTCAATTTTTTTAAAAAAAACAAAAAAACTTCAAATCCCATGTATCTATACAGGCTCTTTATTTTTAGTAGGCTTCTCAAATACTCAGTAGAACATTTAAGTGTTTTTCTTTATTTTTTTCCCCCTAATGAAATGAACAGGACTTTAAACTCTATTTAGAAATGTTTCGTTACTTTTTTTTTTTTTTTTTTTTTTGCTTGACTATACTAGAAATGATGATGAAGACATTTGGTAGAAAGTTGTTGTATGTCTAATCAACAAAATCTAGGTGGGAGGAAAAATGCAAACAATCTTTGTCCAGATGTGCATCACATTTATGGTACATTAACACACACATGGCCTGTGACATAGTGATAGCCAGTCTGTACTGGAGTTTGCAGAGTTTTTTGTGATTGTTGAGGCCAAAAATGCTTGGTTTTGCTGCAGCTTTTCTCAAAATTTGCGATGCAATTTGTGGAGATTGCGCATGAAATAGTTTTGCAGTTATGTTTGTTGATAAATGAGACCTTTTAGCTGTACTCATGTTCGACGCAGGGGAATCGAAGAGGGCTTTGGCTGAATGTGCTTTGTGATGACGTCACTTGAAACGTCTTGGCCCGTCCGGATATTGTGGCGTTTGCTTGATTTTGCGTTCATTTTTGCATTCGCGAAATCCTGGAGGGACTGGATAGCTAACTATCAACTCTAACAGCCATTATTGTGATTATTCTTTGTAAAGAAGTATGTGATTATTCTCTGTACTTACATTGTAAGTATTGTATATTGTAAATAGTCAAATGTAAATAATGATCAATTAAGTAATACTATACATAGTTTTCCCCAATGCTGGTATTATTGCAGCTTCAAAACTGAACCGTACCACAATACCAGCTCATATCTATATATGAAGACAATCATTTTAAGCCCTCTTCGGCAAGCTATTGCTCTCGCGAGGCGAAAAATCTGGACACGTTTACTCTTGCTGGTCTATAAAGATGTTTACCTTAAAGCACTTCACAACAGAGTGGAAACGTTGTGTAAACCGAAAGTGCTTTAATGGTGTCACCCTAGTCAGTGGGAGTTAGCAGGAAAGAGTAGTGACCTACAATCAGTTGCTAAGCCACTGTTACTGGAAGTGGTTAGCATTCAGAGACACTTAGCTGTGGTTATCATGGAAGTCTTCTCATTTCAGCAGTATCGGTACCCCACATACACACACACTCTGCATCCCTATTATTTTTAATGAGGGCTGATAAGCAAGGCATAGCTACAGATCAATTCTGTTGAAGATACAATATAAAATCAATATGTATCTTGAGAATTATTATTAAACCCCCACCGATCACTAACTGTGAGTCAGCTCGTATATTTCTCTTTTAATGTTTCAGTAAAACTCCTGATCAAAT